>NC_041383.1:614017860-614053497 GCF_002162155.2 Triticum dicoccoides
TCCCCGGGAAGCTCCCTTCTCCCGAGCCGTGAAACCTCAGCCCCACCTCCATGGAGCCCCCCACCGCACATATTTCACAGCCGCCCTCCTCCCTAATGCCGGAGACACTGTCCAATTGCCGTCGTGCACTGGGTTGTGTGCCTCTTACTCCGTGCTGCTGGTGCTGCCTCGATGACGGCCACGTGAACCGTACCGAAGCCGATTCACCCCCGCCATTGTTCACGGCGCCGGAGCGGCTCCAACTTCGGATCCGTCCAGGGTCCCGGCGCTGCTTCCGCGTAGCCGTCGACCGTCGCGACATCGCTCTTTCCCTGCCGCCGGTCACCACCGCAACCGCGCCGGCCTCACCGACTTGGCAGCTGGACCTGCCTACTTCACCATGCCGCCAGATAGGTCGCACCCTCATCTGAAATCACTTTACTTAGGCGTTAGTTGTCTGAATTTTTATTCTAGGCCAATCGATTCCTAATGGGAAGAAGCACCCCTCGAGGCGGCGGAGCTCCTAGGCTGCCAGTTGGCTGGTGTCTAACGTAAGGGTGCGGGGCCGCAAGTTCGCCGCGGAAGCAACGCTTAGATGGCTATCTTTTAGAGTTGCGTGGGTTGAAGGTACTGCCGCCGCCGGATCTAGATGACGAGGAGTCTTTGTGGATTGGCCCGGGGGCGGCGCAACCACGTCAGTGCGGTGGGGCGGGGGGCGGGGTTTTGGATGGGGCCACGGACGGCAGAGGCAGGCTGCTCTGCCGTTGGTCGCTGGCTCTTCGGGGAAGATTCCGAACAGTGTCAGCCGGGAGGCACAAGACGGCCATCAAGCCATCCGGCGTAGATCGGACAGTACCCAAATAAAATAAAATCGTGTGACCCCAATTTAGTCTTCAGTCAACAGACGTGTGACCACTCTCGTACCTTGCCGTTGATCTCTTAGTGTATTTCTTCGGATCAAAGAGATATGTCGTTCTTAACTTTATGCGTTATCTGCATCTTCAGACACACCGTCTTCCGACTCACCGCAGCTGCTCCAACAAGGGAAGCATACACCAGAAGGGAGCTACAGTCCCCACTCAACAGTTCCCTACATGGAATGCGTGTGCCCAAC
This sequence comes from Triticum dicoccoides, assembly GCF_002162155.2. NCBI lineage: Eukaryota > Viridiplantae > Streptophyta > Magnoliopsida > Poales > Poaceae > Triticum > Triticum dicoccoides. Next base: position 614,018,954 of record NC_041383.1, read on the forward strand.
ATGGACAACCACAACAACTGCAGGGCCATCGACAAGTCAGCACATGATGCTCACTCCTATGGATGGCAGCCAGATAGGTTGTACCCTCATCTTACTTGTGTGCAACATTTATGGCTTTGTTATTCATCTAAGCATGGAAAATAGATCATCACATTTCACTGTATATTCATGCTGATCTCTTACGGGTCTTGTTCAGGAGTTCACCCTGTTCCATAGTTCATCTAAGATACTTGTTCTTTAGGTAACGCTGTTCCATAGTTATCATCCATCAGCCAATGCTATCCCACAGGCTGGTGATTATAGTATTATACCACTTCTAGTATTACCTATGTTGTTCTTTAATACTTTTGTGTGCCATCTAGTTAATCTCAAGTACAAACGATACATATTCTGTAGCTTTCATTTGTGTTCTCCCTTTAGTTTATGAGACCTGTTGCTACTAGTTAACCCCAGTCCTACTATTTATGTCGTCTCGTACAGGCACTCATTTACATAAATCTAACTACTAGCTGTCTTCCATGCATGTCATATATAATTGCACACACTGATATATCCACAAGAACCTCACGGAGCAATGTAAAGGCCAATAAACTTGATGTCAATGATACCCAATATGATGGAACATGTAAAGGCAGTTCTTCAAAAGACTTGCAGAAAGATGATGAATCCTCTTCACCCCACAAGGTCCTTGCTCTAACTTGGCCTGTGATATGGGTACAACATGCATATAATGTCCTGGAGTGTATCTACTCTGTTGCAATGCCATGTGCTTAGCATGCTGATCATGCATGTAAATATGTCATGCCTTCCTGTTTTTCAGTACCTATTCCATTCATGATAACATGTTTTCAAATTCAAGTACTGTCATTCTACTCTATCGCAATGCCATCTGCTTAATTTGGACATCATGCTTCTGAATACTTATGCATTGTTATTCATCAGTATGTACTTCATCTGTCTGCCATACCATTTTTTTACATTGAAGTGCTGTTCTAGTGCTTTGTTGCAATGCCATCTTATTTTCCCAATCATACACGTGTATGTTGCCTTGGTTATTTCTGTACATATTCCGCTAGCATATAGTTTTACATTCAACTAGTTTTTTTTGCTGTGTTGTCCTATCGTATCCCTAGCTCTTACACCATACTCCCTCCGTCCGGATTACATGTTGCCGAAATGGATAAAAAAGGATGTATCTAGAACTGAAATACGCCCAGACCCATCCATTTTTTTCCGGATGGAGGGAATACATGTCAATATGTCATGCCTTTCTATTCTTCAGTACCTATTCCATCTCTCTGCTGTCGCATGTTTTATAATTAAAGCACCATTCTTCTATACAAGGCATGCAAGGGGAAGACGACTATGTTAGAATCTGAAGGGTTACAAACAAGGCCTTTGCAAAAGATCCAAACGCCAAGAGATAATAAACCAACTCCAGTTTTTATAGATACTGCTCCAGCACAGAGAAACCCAACTCCTACTGATAATAAGCAGATTCCAGTGGCCAAAGAACTAGTCCGCTCCAGTCGAGCAAAAATATGTCAACTCAATTCTAAGAAGCGTGTGCGTATCCTTGCATCATGAAATTTTATAGCATGCTGATCATATTTTCTACATGTTTCTTACCCATCTCTCTTTTAGAAAATAAGCTTAACAGATAGAAGAATTTCTGCAATGGTATCGTTTGTGAGGAAAGATTCTTGCAGGAATTCTCTGTGCTCCAATGTAGATGTAAGTACCTATTGTATATCACCATATTTTTACATCAGCATGTATTTTGTTAATCGGCGTGAATCCAACCTTTATCTGATCTAAATTTAGTTGTAGCAAAATGTATGATTAAAGGCCACAATGTTGATTTTTGTAAGGAAAACTGCCTAGTAGTTTTGCATCCTGAGCTGCATGAGTGTACTATCTCATATCAGTGGGTTTGAATACTTTGGTTCTGCAGTGGGTTTTTCAGTGTTTTTTTACTGTGTTGTCCTGTCGTATACCTAGCTCTTACATCACACTCCCTCCGTCCGGATTAAATGTCGCAGAAATGGATAAAACTGGATGTATCTAGAACTGAAATACGCCTAGACCCGTCCATTTTTTTCCGGATGGAGGGAATACATGTCAATATGTCATGCCTTTCTATTCTTCAGTACCTATTCCATCTCTCTGCTGTCGCATGTTTTATAATTAAAGCACCATTCTTCTATACAAGGCATGCAAGGGGAAGACGACTATGTTAGAATCTGAAGGGTTACAAACAAGGCCTTTGCAAAAGATCCAAACGCCAAGAGATAATAAACCAACTCCAATTTTTATAGATACTGCTCCAGCACAGAGAAACCCAACTCCTACTGATAATAAGCAGATTCCAGTGGCCAAAGAACTAGTCCGATCCAGTCGAGCAAAAATATGTCAACTCAATTCTAAGAAGCGTGTGCATATCCTTGCATCATGAAATTTTATAGCATGCTGATCATATTTTCTACATGTTTCTTACCCATCTCTCTTTTAGAAAATAAGCTTAACAGATAGAAGAATTTCTGCAATGGTATCATTTGTGAGGAAAGATTCTTGCAGGAATTCTCTGTGCTCCAATGTAGATGTAAGTACCTGTTGTATATCACCATATTTTTACATCAGCATGTATTTTGTTAATCGGCGTGAATCCAACCTTTATCTGATCTAAATTTAGTTGTAGCAAAATGTATGATTAAAGGCCACAATGTTGATTTTTGTAAGGAAAACTGCCTGGTAGTTTTGCATCCTGAGCTGCATGAGTGTACTATCTCATATCAGTGGGTTTGAATACTTTGGTTCTGCAGTGGGTTTTTCAGTGTTTTTTACTGTGTTGTCCTGTTGTATACCTAGCTCTTACATCATACTCCCTCCGTCCGGATTAAATGTCGCAGAAATGGATAAAACTGGATGTATCTAGAACTGAAATACGCCTAGACCCGTCCATTTTTTTCCGGATGGAGGGAATACATGTCAATATGTCATGCCTTTCTATTCTTCAGTACCTATTCCATCTCTGTTATAGCATGTTTTATAACTGAATCACCATTCTTCTATGTAAGGCATGCAAGGGGAAAACGACTCTGTTAGAATCTGAAGGGTTACAAACCAACTCTTTGCAAAAGATCCAAACACCAAGAGATAATAAACCAACTCCATTTTTCATAAATACTGCTCCAGCACAGAGAAACCCAACTCCCAGTGGCCAAAGAACTAGTCCGCTCCAGTCCAGCAAAAGAATGTCAACTCCATTCTAAGAAGCGTGTGCGTATCCTCGCATCATGAAATTTTATAGCATTCTGATCATATTTTCTACCTGTTTCTTACCCATCTCTCTTTTAGAAAATAAGGTTAAGCGATAGAAGACTTCCTCCATTGGGATCGTATTCGAGGAAAATATCTTGCGGCAATTCTCTGTGCTCCAATGCTGATGTAAGTACCTGTTGTATATCACTATATTTTTACATCAACATGTATTTTGTTAATGGGCGTGAATCTAACCTTTATCTGATCTAAAATTAGTTGTAGCAAAATGTTAAAGGCGCCAATGTTGATTTTTGTAAGGAAAACTGCCTGGTAGTTTTGCATACTGAGCTGCATGAATGTACTATCTCATATCACGTACATTACTGAATTGTAGTGCTTCTCTGGTTGCCCATTCATTCATTGTGTCAATGTTGCTTTCGTACTACCTTACCTGGCTGATGATAGCTGTGCCATATTGTGTTAATTTGGTGTAGGCTACTTACCCAAACGTTCATTGTGTCAATGTTGCTTTCCTATTATCTGACTTGGCCAATGATAGCAATGCTAGCGTGTTAATTTTGTGCAGGCTGCTGAAGATAAGAAGACAAACTCTGAAAATAGCAAGGCAACCCCATTGTTTCTTTCCAGTAAATCTAGGCCAGGTAATATGGCAATAACTCATGATTAATCTATTTGGTTCCCGTCCTAATTTATGTTATGATGCAGTGGTCGAGACACTCTCCACTATCAATAATATAAGCCTGCCAAATCGCCATCTGAATCTGTTCAGTATCCTCTGTCTCGAATGCAACGGAATAAATGTATGTTTGTGAACCAATTAATGGCTGAAGCAATGATGGAAATGGTGGATGAATTAGAGGTGCAGAGTCGTGCGACACAACAACTGATCAATGTTTTCAGAGACAGTGTAGCAAAGCAGAAAGAACTTGCCCACATGCTTATGGGTGTCATCTGTGCTGAGGTTGCAGATTGTGACGTTGTAGATGGTTAGGTTCTGCTCATTTATTTGCACTGGCATCAATCTTTGATTGCCCAGTGGATGTAATTTCCTGTAATATATGCTGGATGAGCAACGTTATTCCCTGTATGTCGTACCTTTGCGTGATCGGTTTTGGTCCTGTGCATAATTGCTCATCGTAATGGGCTCAAATTATCTAATTTGGCCTAAAGACATGTACGAACTTTAGTGGGCCCACTAAGTTAATGGGCCGTTACTAGGCCGAAAGTTAATGGTCGACCCTCTTACCTCCCGGGTCGTTAACAGGCTGACATCGAAGCGGGCAATAGGTGGCCCCAGTTTATTTCACGGGCCGTTAACAGGCCATTACTAAGTTTGGGCTACATATGGCCCAACTATACTGTAGGCCTTTAGCAGGCCGAAAGAGACAGCGGGCTTGTACTAGACCATGAAGACCATGGGCCGCTAAGAGGCCGAAAGTCAGGTCGTATTGTAAATGGCCCAACTGTGTTGTGGGCCTTTAGCAGGCCGAAAGAGAAACCGGGCTGGTATTGGACCATGAAGGGCATGGGCCGTTAAAGGGCCAAAACTAAGGTCCGACTACAAATGGCCCAACTCATTTATGGTCCGTTAACATGCCAAAAGTCACACAGGGCCGGGAATAGGCCCAACACTTAAATGGGTCGCTAAAAGGCCAAAACTCATGTCCGACTAAAAATGGCCCAACTGATTTATGGGCCGTCAACAGGCTGAAAGTGACACCAGGCCAGAAAATTGGCCCAACACTTAAATGGGCTGCTAAAAGGCCGAAACTCAGGTCCAACAACAAATGGCCCATCAGATTTATGGGCTGTCAACAGGCTGAAAGACACACCGGGCCGGAAACTAGCCCAACATTTAAATGGGTCGCTAAAAGGCTGAAAGATGTACATCCTAAAAATTGGCCCATCCATTAAATGGGCCGTTAACAGGCCGAAATCTCATCGGGCCGATATTGAGCCCAGATATATAGCAGGCTGTTAACGGGCTCGAACTGACGATGGGCTGCAATGGTGTCAAATCTTTAACAGGCCATTGACGGGCCGAATTGGCTCATCTCGTTTGGGCTGTGGGCTTAAATGAACCTGACACAAGTAGGCCTTATATGGGCTGGCCTGCTAATTTTTACTGGGCCGACCTTTTCACAGGAATGGGCCTCTATTGGGCCGTGCCACGTGTCGACGTACCATAGGCGTCTTCCGTCCAATGAGTGGATGACATCTGTCCCAACGGTGAGTCGACACGTGTTTCCTCCAGCTAATGATGATTTTACACGTGGAAAATCCCCATTGGTCGGGGCTGTTAACGGGTTATCGGATCCAAAACCCGACCTGATAGCTTAACGGCGTTCCGTTACGGTGGATGCCACGTGTCGGTCACCCTTGACGAAAGCACTTCTGTGACGCACGGTTTATCGTCATGGATGTGGACACTTCCGTGATGATAATTTTGGTAATGTCATGGAACACTTCTACGACAGCACAAGTATGACTATCTTGATTCTGTCATAAATTTGTCATGGATGTACATGCATGACAAAAAACGCAACCTACTGTGACAAACACGTATCATCACAGAAGTGTATTTTTTTTGTAGTGAGAGATGGATATTAATCCCGAATTCCGCACCAAGAGTAAAATCAAGAGGAAAAGGAAGTTTGGTGAGGATGCAGATGATCCATTTATTGTTTCACAATCGGCAGAGGAGTCATTTAGGGTCAATTATTTTTTGCATATTGTTGATCAAGCTATAGTTTCACTTAACACGAGATTTGAACAGTATGAAGGGTACAAAAATATATTTGGTTTCTTGTTTACTTCAGATAGAGTCGGGGATATACCCCGCGGTGTAACCCGGCCGGAAGTATAACCCGGCCGGACTTGGCGACTCACTAATGACCCGCCCTGACTGGACGACACACTAAGTGACCCGCCCGATCCTGGCGACTTATGGGTGACCTGGCAAGCGGATCAGAGGAGCGACAAGACCAGGGGGCCCAGGAGGCTCAAGGCCCAGAAGGCCGGCTTACGTTATGATAGGCCGGCTTAAGAGGAAAGGCGTGAGGAATATCTCCCTTACAAGGAATCAAGACCCGGACTTGTATCCGGCTTGTAGTACAAGATAGGCTAGTCCTAATCCTATTTGGACTCCACATGTAACCCGCCCCTCTAACTTATATAAGGAGGGGCAGGGTTCCTCAAAGGGGGACAGGGCAACAAGAACAATCTCTAGGGCTAGACACAAAGGGGGAGCCGGCTTACGGGGACTCCTCTCATGAGCATAATGAGACCTAGCCACAAACAGCATGTAGGGTTATTACCGGATGATATTTCCCGAGGCCCGAAGCTGTCTAAATCCTTGTCTTGCGTGTTGCGTTTCTCGTCCTGATCAACCCCTCTCAAGCTACCACATAGATGCGTTGGCCTCACGACTAAGTCCTGACACTAAGGACATCTAACGTGTTAATTCCACGACAGTTGGCGCCCACCATGGGGCGCGCGCACGGTGGTGTTGAGTTCTTGAAGGGCGCTATCTCAGGGATCGAGAAGCTCTGCCTAGCTTATTGAAGAAGTCCCGGTCGACTTATCGGAGAGTTCCAGCTGGCTCACCAAAAAAGTTCCGACCTCCTTGACGAAAGGTTCCATCTAAATCGCCGAAAAAGTTCCGACCGCCTCGACAAAAGGTTCCGTCTGAATCGGCGAAAAGTTCCGACCGCCTCGACGAAAGGTTCCGTCTGAATCGGCGAAAGGTTCCGACCGCCTCAACAAAAGGTTCCGTCTGAATCACCAAAGAGTTCCGATCGCCTCGACGAAAAGTTCGGTCCTAATCGCCGAAGGGTTCCAGCCGAATCGCCGAAAGGTTCCGTCCGAGTCATCAAAGAGTTCCGACTTCGTCTACAGAAAAGTTCCGGATTATCAAAAAGTTCCGGCCGGATTATCAAGACATTCCGGTTCAAAAGTTCCGGATTATCAAAAGTTCCGGCCGGATTATTAAGAGGTTCCGATTCAAAAGTTCCGGATTATCAAAAGTTTCGGCCAGATTATCAAGAGGTTCCGGTTTAAAAGTTCCGGATTATCAAAAGTTCCGGCGGGATTATCAAGAGGTTCCGGTAAAAAAGTTCCGGGTTATCAATGGTTTAGACCGGATTATCAAGAAGTTCTGGTTCCAAAGATTCTGGCTCAAAAAGTGTCGGCCGGGTTATGTGGAGAGCTCAGGCACTAGAAGACACAGAACCAATTAACTCTTTTGTCCAAAAACAAAAGCAGCACTATGCATTATCCAGTGCTAGCATCCGACAAAAATTACCAGGTGATATCCATCCAAGTTTGTTTTATTATCACATGTTGTTTTTGTCAAAAAACAAGTTTATCTTTGCCTTGGTCTGCAATATTGGTTATGCAGGGAAATTATTTATGACAAAAAGTGATATTATACCGCGGAGGTGGAGACACACCAACATCTTTTGGCACATGTGGTCGTCGTTACTCAACAGACTCCCGCACCGGCTTACAACGCCGTGGCCGTCTCTCGCGACCGCGCCGGCTTACAACACCGTGGCCGTCTCTCACGACCGTGCCGGCTTACAACGCCGTGGCCTTCTCTTATGACCACGCCGGCTTACAACAAGGAGGATAACTTACCCGCCCGCACCGGTTTACAGCACCACGATTGATTCATCTGTCTGAGCCGCCTTTGATGTTGCGGTCGTTTTTACGATCCGTCTCTTGCGGCCTGGTCTACATCAACACACCGGGCCGCATTTTTCTGGATGAGCTGTTTATGGAGTATGAGCAAGTCACTACTTGGGAAGCCCGGTTTCTCTTCCAACAAATTAGAGGCAAATTATCATATATTATCAACCGCCGTCTGCACTGGATGGCTCAATGGATAGGTGCACAAGTCGCCGGCACTATGATTTGGTTAACTTCAAACAGCCAATTGGAAGGAACCATTGGCCGAGTTGCTGACACGGCTCATACGGGATCATTTATAACCTGCCGCAGTCACCTCAACCTTGTGTGGATAAATCACTAGCCTAACATATCAGGTGAAACCCATCCAATATATTTTATATTACATATTATTTTCTTCAAAAGAGCAATTACTTTGGTTTGCAAGTTGTCCCATGCAGGATTCAAACCGGTCTATATCACGGTTAATTATGGAGAATCTCAAGCCAACTCCTCAAGTCGTCTTGAGTCTCGGGGGCTACAATGATATGACTCGGCAAAATTAGCCAGTTTCAATAAATTCAAGATCATTGAAGGGAAAATAACCCAGCCCCGGAGATTACTGCTAGATCGATGAAAATTTAAAAGCCGTCAGAAGATTTCCGGCTCAAAATAAGGACTCTGGTTTAAAATCCGGCTCAAGAGACATCTTTCTCCCACAAAGCATTGAAGCTCTCAAATCAGGTTCAAAATCCGGCTCAAGGTAAATTTGTCCCTCACAAATTTTTGAAGCTTTCAAATCTGGTTTAACTTCCGGTTCAAAAAGAATTAATCTCTCGCAAGTTCGAGTTCTCAAAAAGATTATAGGGTGCTAAAAAGAACTTGATGCCATGATGCGCGGTTCAAACATGGGTATCCTGCCTTACGACTTATCTTATTATGATCACTTGGGGGCTTCCTGCTCATTGGGCATAGCCATCAATACCCTCTTGATCGGTGCAATGCCAAAATTTATACGGTCACTTGGGGGCTTCCTGTTCAAACATAGGTCGTATTCGAACCAAAGAGAACATAGCTGTCGATACCCTTTTGATTAGCAAGCTGCTGAACCTACTTGGGGGCTTCTTGATCGTATCCGAATCATAGCTCAACCCCTTTGGGAATCGACGTGGATCGTATTCGAATCGGCGTCGTTAAACAACTCTTAAGGTCACTTGGGGGCTTCCTGTTCAAACATAGGTCGTATTCGAACCAAAGAGAACATAACTGTTGATACCCACTTGATCGGCATCGCCAACGCCACTGGGGGCTATATGATTGTATTCGAATCTTAGCTTAACCCCTTTGGAACGGTTTACTGATCGTATTCGAATCAGAAGCCTCAAAATTTTTATCTATTTTTCTACAATCACAAGTATTTGAGTTGTCACAAATATCTTATGTGCCGGCTTTTACAGAGTTGAGTTATCAACTTCACTGTCTGGGTCACATAAACCGGAGGTATCATTCAAAGGATCATAGGGATCTTGTGATCTACTTGTGTGCAGGATAAGACTACATTTGGGTGGTTACCCGCCCTGACTTTTGACGTTAAGTCGCCAGGGCGTATGTTGTTTAAACTCTGTGCAGGATTTGTAGAACTATGACTTATATAAATGCTTCAGTCCAAGCTCATCACTGAAATTGGTGTCTCAAAAGGGTTATCAATTGTTGATTTTCTCAAGGGCTATAGGCCACCGGGTTACAAAAATTCCGGCTTACAATGAATGCGCATTAAGTCGTCATCGGCCAAGAGCCGCCAGGTATTTAAACTCTGGATTTACTTGTCAACCGATGAGGTATTTACATCTTTAATAGCCAAAACTGGCTGGATTTTCATGATGATATTGAATGATTGAGGTTTTCATACCGGATTATATTATTCACATCTTTAATAGCCAAAACATGGCTGGATTCTTATTATGGTTATCAATAGCCAATATTATGATGGAGGTCTTCAAAGTCGCTTCAGCGCAATGGCTATTATTTTATTAATGGATATGATTTATTCTACAATGGAAGGAATAATCCCGAGTCGCTGCAGGCTTACGACCCGGCACTTGGGGGCTACATTATTCAAATTGAGGGTACATCAAATATGCAAGTCTCATGTCGCTGCAAGCATGCACCATGACACTTGGGGGCTAATACAAAGTCATTTTTGCTCACCTCATTGAAGACCCGACTCATCACATCGTAATGAGCCGGCCCTTGGGGGCTACCAATTGCTCCTGTCAACAATTCAAGGTACACAAGTCTTAATCTGTTATATTGAAAGGTCCACTACTCAGTTGGTAGAGTACAAAGCTCTTAACCTTATGGACATGGGTTTGAGCCCCATGGTGAGGGTTACATCATATGATATTATTTTCAATGAAGTATATATAAAGTCCCAGCTTAGTGTTATCTTACTAAGCCGGCCCTTGGGGGCTACACATTGTTGTTCAAGTTTACATGGTTATATCTATAAAGTCCCTGCTCATTATTGCATAATGACCCGACCCTTGGGGGCTACACTGGTTGAAGTTTTTATGAGCATAAGGCAATTTCAAGTCCCAGGTTGCTGCAAGCATGACAACCCGGCACTTGGGGGGCTACAGGTAATCTGGATATAAGGGAGAAATATCTTCCAATTTTCAGTTTTGAGCAAACCAGATTGACCCGGCATCACCAATCATTATGACCCGGTGTCTGCAACAATCATAACCCGGCGTCATCAATAATCATGAACCGGCATTGGCAACAATCATGAACCAGCATTGGAAACAATCATGACCAGGAATTATCAGTTTTTATAGCCCGGTGATTTTGGAAATCATAGATCGGCAAGCTCTATATTTTCAAACCGGCTGAATATTAGATAAGTATTTCAAGACCAATATTTCTTAAGCCGGCGCTTTGGAAGCCGACTCAAATGGATTATTTGTTTACAATATTTTTTCTACAAGCAAATTGATTGTGAAGCTGGTCTATTGTCCCGGATTTTTCTAGAAGAAGGAAATAACAAGGACTTAAGGATGTTCAGGGGCCGGTTTACAAGAATTCTTAACCCGGAGCACAACCTGTCAAATCTGTTATTGTGCTTATTTTGCAGCATAAGTTTACCATGGATAAATCCAAGCTAAACTTGGGGGCTAATGTCGGGGATATACCCCACGGTGTAACCCGGCCGGACTTGGCGACTCACTAATGACCCGCCCTGACTGGACGACACACTAAGTGACCCGCCCGATCCTGGCGACTTATGGGTGACCTGGAAAGCGGATCAGAGGAGCGACAAGACCCGGGGGCCCAGGAGGCGCAAGGCCCAGAAGGCCGGCTTACGTTATGATAGGCCGGCTTAAGAGGAAAGGCGTGAGGAATATCTCCCTTACAAGGAATCAAGACCCGGACTTGTATCCGGCTTGTAGTACAAGATAGGCTAGTCCTAATCCTATTTGGACTCCACATGTAACCCGCCCCTCTAACTTATATAAGGAGGGGCAGGGTTCCCCAAAGGGGATAGGGCAACAAGAACAATCTCTAGGGCTAGACACAAAGGGGGAGCCGGCTTACGGTGACTCCTCTCATGAGCATAATGAGACCTAGCCACAAACACCATGTAGGGTTATTACCGGATGATATTTCCCGGGGCCCGAAGCTGTCTAAATCCTTGTCTTGCATGTTGCGTCTCTCGTCCCGATCAACCCCTCTCAAGCTACCACATAGATGCGTTGGCCTCGCGACTAAGTCCTGACACTAAGGACATCTGACGTGTTAATTCCACGACAAATAGGCTACGATCCTTGGATGATAAGAGTTTGTTGGCTTCTTGTGTTAATCTTGAAGATGCACTTAAGAGTGGAGAACAAAGAGATATCGATGGACTTGAATTGTGTTGCGAGCCACTTTTTCTCTAGGACTCACTTCAGAAATCTATGGGGCCACTTGATATTCTGAATTTTTTGAAGAAGCACTCCTTAATCTATCCTAATGTTGTTATTGCATACATAATTTTGTTAACCATTCCTATGACGGTTGCATCCACGGAAAGGAGCTTTTCTAAACTCAAGTTGTTGAAATCCTACTTGCGTTCTACTATGACACAAGAAAGACTCAATGGATTGGCAACAATAGCATTTGAAAATGATATCTTGGAGAAGATTAATTATGAAGATTTGATCGAAGATTTCATTTCAAGAAATACTAGAAGAATGTTGCTTTTTGGTAGAAAATGAGGTCAGTTTACAAGTTTACTGCTTTAGCACCATGTTTATTATTTTACCACTAGTACTTGATATATTTCCTAAATATTGTACCAAATCAGACATATTTGAAGTTAAATAACTAAGGAGAGTATGCTTTACTTACATTAGTTCTTCAATTATATGTTTAAAAAAATTAGGGCCCTTTTTTGATTTTTGTCCTGGGCCCCCAAATTCCTGGAGACGACCCTGTGAATAGGTAGTTCTTTTAGGAGTTCGAACACATCTCTACTTCTAAAAGCAACTCTAACGCCGAGATTTATTTCGTCTGCACGCATCTGTTTGGGTCGCGGCGGATAGAAAAATCAGCCCAACACGCAGATCCAAACAGACGCGTGTCCGCTTTTCCTCCTCCTGCCGACCCATTTTCGGTCCATTTTTAGCTTCATTTATGTCGACGCGGACACGAGACGGAGGTGCGCGTCACGCGCCAACTACTCCCCTTGGCCCGCCAGTCGGCGGCAGCCTCCATCATTTCACTCCACTTTCCTCAAAAACCCTCCCGCCCGTGCGCACTGTCGCCACTCACCATGGACGACGACCTTGATGCTGCCGCCGGCCTCGCCTCCCTCGCCTCGTCCGACATCACGACCGCCCCCTCTGGCAAAGGCAAGACTCGCGCCCCCTGCAAGACCGCCACCGCGCCCAAGCCGAAGAAGAAGCTGATACCCGAGCAGCGGGCCAGGGAGTCGGCAAAGAGAATGGGCCAGAGGCACGCGGCGGACGCAAGGGGTGAAGCAACGGCCGCGGCTGCCATCGCCGCTGCCGCGCAGCAGGAGGACACCAATGCCCGCGTCGCAGCGGCAACGACGGAGGCGCTGTTGTACCTAGGGTTAAACCCTGGCCAGCACGGGCTCGTCAACGCCACCGTGGCCGCGGCCAGCACCGGCTCATCGACGTTTCCTCAGATGGTGCTGCCAGAGTCGCCCCGCGCGTCGGCGACTCACCCGATTTCTGGCTTCCATGTCTACCCGCAAGCTTACCTCCTCTCCGGGGAATGCTCGCTAGAGGTGAGCGTGGTGGCGCCTTCCACGCCCGCACCAGCACTCATTGACCTCAACGCCACACCGGTGGCCGCTGGCTCATCATCCGGTGGGCGCAAGGAAACGCGCGCGGGAGATGCAAGCCGACATGCTCCCTAGCGCCCGCAACCTATTTGACAGAATGCCAGCAGCCGGCGATGATGATTTCATGCAGAACATCATCTTCGAGGGTGGTAGGGCGGCCACTAGCGGTGTCGCCGCAGCTGGCTACGATCCCAAGGAGACACAAAGCCAGGATGGTTGAGGGCCGTTCACGCCGTCGACCTTTGATCAAGCTGGCATGCAGGCCGCTTTCATGCAAGATGAGGTCGGCCTGGACCTGGATGGCTTCCCGCTCGACCACGGGTTTCCAGAGGACTACGACCTCGAGGAAGAGGATGAGTTGGACAATGATGGGGAGCCTTTGTTCAAGGACGAGCTCGCCAACCAAGCCGCCCAGGTGAAGCTGAAGCGCAAAAGCAGGCGGACGAAGGCATATATACACGGTGACCGAGGACAAATTCCTTTGTGAGTGTAGGAGTGACATTGGGCAAGACCCCAAGACCAGCGTCGAACAAAAGGCATCAACCTTTTGGACTCGTGTCCATCGCAAGTTCCATAAACGCAAGAAGTTTCCGTCGTACCAAATGCAAAGCACGCACGGGTGGGTGTCCATTTGGAAGCGATGGAAAGTGATCCAACAAGAGTGCAACAAGTTTTGTGCCACTCTTGTGAGCATCAAGGCACGCGTCGTGAGCGGCATCTCCATGCAAGACATGGTATGCATGCAAGCACCCCTCTTTGTGTCATTTCATTTATGCTTGAATGTACATTTTCATATCCATTTGCCAATATGCTTGCATGCCATTCATTTGTAGGCATTCCAAGCTTTGAAGGCATTCAAGGTGAAACACAAAGGCAAGTCCTTCAAGCTCTCCCATTGTAGGAGGGTCATCAAAGACGAGGATAAGTTCAAGGCATAATTTGCCGCCCTCATGGCCCATGGGGGGGAGAAAGCCAAGGAGGAGGTTGGGCAGGGTGAGAAGGCACGACCACATAGGAAGACCAACTCCAAGAAGGAGGACAAGCGGGATGCGGCGTCGATCGCCTTGATCGCAACCGTGGTGGGCATGATGACCAAGAAGGACTCGAGGGAGGAGAAGCGCCGGCAAGACAAGGAAGAGAAAATGGACGCCTTCATGGAGATCCTAAGGAGAAGGCTTGAGATGGAGGCGGAGAAGCAAGCCAACATGCTTGAGGTGGAGGCGGAGAAGCAAGCCAAGATGTTAGAGATCGAGGCCGCCAATGCAAAGAACAAGATGAAAGAAGTGGCTCTCGCAAGCATGATGACGGGGGCGGAGATCATGAAGGTGGATCTCAACACCTTGTCGCCAAGGAAGAAGTTGTAGTTCAAGAAGATGCAGGCCGACATGCTCAAGCTCGACGACGAGTGATCTATGGCAGCGAGCGCCATCCTTTTTGGTATGCCAGCAAGTGTGCTGGCATGGCCAGGGCTGCTATGGCATGGTCGAACTCAAATCCCACCCCTTTTTGTGTAATGGCATGTGTGTCGGCCACTGGCAGTGCCCCAACATGAACTGTGTGGTGCTTTTTTGAAGCTGGCGTGGTGCTAGCATGAACTTCGGGCGACGGCATGGCCGCTGGCATGATCTATGGCCGCATGCCTTTTTTAAATTTGTGCACGGACACGAAATGGGTCGTGGCCGTTGGGCGCACTGCCGACCCAAATCTTAAATAGGGTGGACACCGAGTGGGCGGCCGACCCAAACAAACAAAAAGCAAAAAAAAGCGCCGTCTGTTTGGGTCAGCATGTTGGAGTTGCTCTAATGGAGCAATTGGTAGTCTCCATTTCATGGTTATTTTCCGTCCCACCTCCCACCCTTCGTCTGGTATATTTTTGTCTCTCCTCCCACCTACCAGTTCCGCCGCAAATAATGATCTTGTCGACAAAAAAACCCAATCAAAACCATGTTAGGAGGGATCGATGCCTCCAGGTAGCCCCCTCACATGCCAGAAAATAAAAAAAAAACAACTAAAAAAATCCACGACTCGCACGCACGAGCAAGCAAGTGAGGCCTCCAGAGTGCTCTCGAGCCGCCGCCGAGATCCGAGAGAGCCACCACGGCTAAGGACTGAGAGGAGCCACCGCCGAGATCCGAGACTAGCCGCCATGACTAAGGACCGAGAGAAGCCGCCGCCTCCAGGCCGCACAGTGACACACCACCACCTCCAGGTTGCGACCGTGACACACCGCCGCCTCCAGGTCGCCGCCGTGAACACACCGCCAAGGTCCGCAATTTTTAAAGTCGGTCGACCCTCACCTCCATGTCGTCGTGTCTCCACCTCCATCGACCTCCTCTCGGATGGATCCCACACATCGCTAGATCGACAGAGGGGGACCTCCACCATCAATGTTCTTCTTCCTCCCCGACTTCCCGTCCTCGTGCTCCACAGATCTGGCCGTGAGCACAACCAACGGAGCTTCCCTGGACACCATCGACGACGCCTGCAAGGTAGCCATGGTTGTTGCTACCGGATCCAGAGGCGCTCACCCCGACCTTCTCATCATTTTCCTCTTGTTGTATGCCTTTATGCATATTGCTATGTGTTATCAATAAAAAAAAGTTCTGCAAGCATGTGGAAGTTGTGTTTATGAATGCCAGGGCCAACGCTACAGCATCTTGGATGGATGGGACAGCTTGGAGGCGGACCGATGCCTACACCCAACCCTCGTTGGGACCCATGCTGAATGACACCACCGACACGCTAATGACGGACTTTGCACGAATACCTCGTCTTGGACTGATGTTGCCAGGGCAGCAACTCCACACCACCATAGTCTGGTAATGCAAATCCACCTCCCTTTCTCTATTCCGAGTCAATGTTAATCATTCGACCAGAGTTGGTCAATGCTAGAGGATTGGGCTTGGTGGTGGCATTGTATGTAGCAGCTTGTGGAATGGTAATGTTGCCGTTGTAGCCTTGATTGTTTTGTAGTTTCATCCTGGGAAGCATTTAGGCGGTTATGAACTTGGATGTTTCACTTTATGTTGGTTAATTCAACTTCTTGCTATCACTGACATATTGTTTTTCTTTAACCTGCTAGGGGTCTTGGGTACTGTCAAGGTGATGATGTCGAACAAAACAACCTTGATCGACAGGATGTACATTTGTACATTTGTATCCCCTTTTAAACAGTGGAGATTTATTGGCCAAGAGAAACTCTTGTTACATTTGAGGCTAATATCTTGCTAATTTCAGTTATGTTATTGTGAAATCAAGACCTTGGAAAATACCGGTTAGTGATCCTAACAAGTATTTATGTGCAGTATACTAAGGTTGTTATGTCTTGCTTTAAATCTTAATGTATATAAGAAAGTTTAAAGTAGCACCCGAACTTCTTAAACTAACCAGCCAACAAATAGATCGCCGTATTCACTATTAAGAAAACTCACAAATAGAATTTTTTGGTGTATGTTAAATGTCAGTTTGTTATACCGAGACTTGGTTGTTCGAGGGTAGTAGCATTACTAGGTATGAGAAGTATTAAAACAACACTAAGGAAACCAATTCTCCTTTAGTTGTTCCGGATTTCTATCAATTCTATTGAACATGCAATTTTCAGGCATTTACAATCAATTTGAATCACTTAAAAGCCTCCTCCATAAACGGAGGGATGGGCACCGAGAGATCTATGAATGCCCCGAACAAATTAGTGTTTGGAAAAGCAAAATAAGTAGCAACCCAATTGTTTGCACTGATGGATACTCGACATACCATGATGCCGGTAAGCAACATCTCCCTCTTCTTCGCATCTTTGATGGCTCTTGCCATTTTTTATTATAGTTACTTCTATGTTTATATCAATAACTGTAATAGATGTTCTTCTACTTCTTCTACCGTCACATTCTTATCTTTAGGTTGTTAGTACTCTTACTTATTCCTTTTTCACATAAATCTATTAAGAACATTAAATAAACCACATCGGTGCATGTATAATATCGTCCAATGCCTGAAAAAAATGCAATGTTGTATACATGCAAGATGATGTTATAACCATATTCTAGAGAAGATCACTGGAGGATGTCTGGAGCAGTATTGTGTTCGCCATGCTCTTCACTAGCATGTCAACATTGCTTTTATCTTTCGAAGTTTCCGGTAATTAGAATTTTGATAGTGAAGCTGCTTCGAAGGTTTAAATTTTTGAAGATCTCTATATGTGTTTCTGCAACTTACAAGATGTTACCGATCAATATTTAAAAGGGTTGATCACATCGAGAAAGACAACACTTTCTTTGTTTGAGTCTATTTTTCTATTAAAATTTAGTACAAATAAAGTTGTGACCAATACTTTATTGTATTTTATATATGATCAGACCGACATGCATATCACATATTTCATTGTCAAATATGCTTCTTTGTTTTCTCCATTGTTGTAAATAGAGATGGTCTAGCAAGCTAGCACAATATGTATGCCAGTTTGCTCTCTTATTGATAATCCAATTCACTCTTATTGATAATCCAATTCATTAAGGAAAATGTGTCCTATTGAGATGATGATATCCAATATTCTAGCATTTTTATACAACATATATTTTCCAGTTTCTTAAAGCTACTACCTAGAGGATTATGTTTCAATACAAATGTATATTCAGAGAAAGTGTGGACGTTCTGGGAACTAAGGTACCCAGACTTGCCTACCTGCAGCCCGCGGCGTGGCTCCATCGACGGCCTGGTATGACCCATCTACGACACCTTCAAGACAAGACCCTCGCGAGGGGCCAAGCCTCGCGAGGCGGGCGACATCAAGACCTCCTAAGGGAGCGGCCTCCTCAGGCTGCCTCCTGAGGAGCAGATATTTCTGTGTAGGTGCCCACCTCATGAGGTTGAAGTGACGCAAGCCATGGCGACCAAGGCCATGAGGGCTCCAGCAGGCGCAAAGGGCACAGTTTCCCCTTTGGTGCTAAGGAAGCAAGGACAAGCGCATGTTCCCGAGGAATCTGCTAAAGGTTTCCCTTCCGGTGCAACAAGACCAAGACCACAGGCGCTGAGGACGGATGTTATTGCCGAGCCCACCGCTGCATCACAACTAGAAGCTTTGCAGGCGAAGACCACCTTTCGTCAGGATAAGATGTACTACTTGTCCCCTTTCAAATTGTCCACTGTGGGATCCCTTCCCGCCTACATTTTAGGGAAAGAGGACCGAGGCCACTATAAATATAGGTTAGCCACCATCGTAGAAGGGGTCGACTCATCCTCACCCCAAGCCCTCGCGAGGTTGTTCATCCTCGGCCCCTCGAGAGGAAAATCCACCACAAAGCAGGAGTAGGGTTTTACACCCCAAGGTGGCCTGAAGCTGGGTAAACTGCCGTGTCCGTTGAGGGAGTCCTGGATAAGGGGGTATCCAGACAGCCGGACTATGTACTTTGGCCGGACTGTTGGACTATGAAGATAGAAGATTGAAGACTTCGTCCCGTGTCCGGATGGGACTCTCCTTTGCGTGGAAGGCAAGCTTGGCGATTCAGTTATATGTAGATTTCCTTCTCTGTAACCGACTCTGTGTAACCCTAGCCCCCCCCGGTGTCTATATAAACTGGAGGGCTTAGTCCGTAGGACAACAACAATCATAATCATAGGCTAGCTTCTAGGGTTTAGCCTCTATGATCTCGTGGTAGATCAACTCTTGTAATACTCATATCATCAAGATCAATCAAGCAGGAAGTAGGGTATTACCTCCATCGAGAGGGCCCGAACCTGGGTAAACATCGTGTCCCCAGCCTCTTGTTACCATTAGCCTTAGACGCACAGTTCGGGACCTCTTACCCGAGATCCGCTGGTTTTGACACCGACATTGGTGCTTTCATTGAGAGTTCCACTGTGTCGTCGCGATAAGGCTTAATGGATCCTTCAATCATCTTCAACGACGCAGTCCAAGGGGAGGTTTCCCCCCCGGACAGATCTTCGTATTCGGCGGCTTCGCACTGCGGGCCAATTCGCTTGGCCATCTGGATCAGATTGACAGCTATGCCCCTGGCCACCAGGTCAGGTTTGGAAACCTAAACTGCACTGCCGACATCCACGGAGACTTGATCTTCAGCGGATTCGAGCCCACGTCAGGTGCGCCGGATAGTCCCGACGAGCATGACCTAGATCTGCCATCGGACAGTACTCGGGTTATCGCGCCTGTGGCTGCTCCGAGAAACAATCCGAAGTAGACTGTGCCATCCGAGGATGGGTGGATGGACCCGCCACGGAGGTAGCACACTCATCGGCCTTGGAGCCGAACACTCCTCCCACCTCCTATGAGGTCGGTACCCTCGGACCCTTGGGCTCGTCTCCGGCTACAGGATCCGAACTACGCACGCCCATGCCTACCGAATCCGATTGAGCACCGGTCATGGAGTTCACCTCCACGGATATCTTTCAGCACTCGCCCTTGGGCGACATGCTAAACTCACTAAGGTCTCTCTCTTTGTCAGGAGACTCCTGGCCGAACTATGTCCGGCTCGAGTGGGAAGCGGATGACGAAGAAATTCAGCACCCACCCACCACCCACTTAATAGCCACTGTCGATGACTTAATCGACGTGCTCGACTTCGACTCCGAAGACATCGACGGTATGGACGACGATGCAGGAGATGAACAGGAACCACCGCCTATCGGGCGCTGGACAACCACCTCATCATACGACATATATATGGTGGACACACCCAAAGAAAGCAATGGCGACAAGGCGATGGAGAATAAACCCCTGGAGAAGCAATCTAGGCACCGGCGTCATAGGTGCTGCTCCAACCCCCGCCATGGAAAAAATAATGATACCGGCACAATAGATGACAACAGTCCGGATGGTGCCGAAGACGAAAACAATCCTGCCGAGCCAGGCTTCGAGCAGGCCGAGCAAGAAGATGGGAAAACTAGCCCTAAGGAACATGCAACAGATGGGGAATCAGAGGATGATAATTACATGCCTCTCTCTGAAGACAGGTGAGCCTTGGCGACGATGAATTCATCGTGCCCGAGGACCCCGTTGAGAAGGAGCGCTTCAAACGCCAGCTTATGGCCACTGCAAAAAGCGAGAAGAAAAAGCAGCAACAGCTTCAAGCTGATCAGGATCTGCTAACTGATAGATGGACCGAGGTCTTGGCCGCCGAGGAATACGGACTCGAGCGCCCTACAAAAAGTTACCCAAAGTGCAGGTTGCTACCTCAACTCGAGGAGGAGGCCTTAAAGCCCACGCTACCAGCGCATGATGCGGCTGACCGACCACCCCGTGCCGCAACAAAGCGGTGTTCAAGCCTGAAGTCTAGACCACACCCCGTTGCCAAACAAGCAAAAACACGCAGGCCGGCGGCTACACGAAGGACCTGCGAGATGTATTGGAAAACAAAGCAGGGCAATGAAGATCGATCTACGGATCACGGGGACGCCCCAGAACGCGCGACGATGACTGTCGCACCAGATACACCAAACAAAAGTCCGCCCGGGCCGAATACAACAGACCAGAATCATTCGAACTGTGTCGTGATGTAGCCCGACACAGAGGCGCCGCATACCCCCTATGCTTCACTGACGAAGTAATGGATCATGAATTTCAGAAGGGTTTAAACCCGTAAACATTGAATCATATGATGGTACAACAGACCCCACGGTATGGATTGAAGATTTTCTCCTACACATTCACATGACCCGTGGAGATGGTCTACACGCCATCAGGTACCTCTCACTAAAGCTCAAGGGACCAGCCCGCATTGGCTGAATAGCTTGCCAGCAAACTCCATCGGTAGCTGGGAGAACATGGAAGACGCATTCCTCGACAACTTCCGAGGCACTTATGTGCGACCGCCAGATGCTAATGACTTAAGTCACATAACACAATAGCCCGAAGAGTCAGGCAGGAAATTCTAGACTCGGTTCCTAACTAAAAAGAACCAAATTGTCGATTGTCTGGATGCCGAAGCCTTAGCAGCTTTCAAGCATAACATCTGTGACGAATGGCTTGCCCGACACCTCGGCCAAGAAAAGCCAAAGTCCATGGCAGCCCTTACGACACTCATGACCCGCTTTTGAGCGGGCGAGGATAGCTGGCTGGCTCACAGCAACATCACACCAAAACACTCTAGCGATTTAGATGCCAGAGACAGTAACGGCAAGCCACGACGCAATAGACACAAGCGCCGGAACATTGGTGACAATGCCGAAGACACGACAGTCAATGCCAGATTCAGAGGCTCGAAATCCGGTCAGCGGAAAAAGCCATTCAAAAGAAACAATCCACGCTCGTCCAGTTTGGACCGCATACTCGATCGCTCATGTCAAATTCATGGCACCCCCGATAAACCAACCAACCACACTAACAGAGAATGCTGGGTATTTAAACAGGCCAGCAAGTTAAATGCCGAATATAGGGACAAGTGGCTGCATAGTGATGATGATGAGGAGCCCCGACCGCCAAACACAGGAGGACAAAAGAAATTCCCTCCCCAGGTGAAAACGGTGAATATGATATACGCAACCCATATTCCCAAGAGGGAACGGAAGCGTGCACTATGGGGCGTCTATGAGATGGAGCTAGTCGCCCCAAAGTTCAACCCATGGTCTTCCTGTCCGATCACCTTCGATCGTAGGGACCATCCTACCAGTATCCGTCATGGCGGTTTGGCCGCATTGGTCCTCGACCCAATCATTGACGGATTCCACCTTACACGTGTCCTCATGGACGGTGGCAGCAGCCTGAACCTGCTTTACCAGGACACAATGCGCAAAATGGGCATCGATCTCTCAAGGATCAAACCCACCAAAACCACCTTTAAAGGTGTAATACCAGGTCTAGAGGCCTGCTGTACGGGATAATTCACATTGGAAGTAGTCTTCGGATCTCCAAACAACTTCCGAAGCGAGGAGTTAATCTTCTATATTGTCCCCTTCCGTAGTGGTTATCATGCCCTACTAGGATGAACCACATTTGCTCGACTCAATGCGGTGCCACACTATGCATACCTCAAGCTCAAGATGCTAGGACCTCGCGGGGTTATAACAATTAATGGAAATATAGAGCGCTCCCTGCGTACGGAGGAACATACTGCAGCCCTAGCGGCCGAAGTACAAAGCAGCCTTCTTAGGCAAACAACCAATTCGACGATGAAGAACCCGGACACCGTCAAGCGAGTCCAGAGTACCCTGCAGAAGGATCATCCGGCGCATCCAGAGCTGGATTAGCAATTCAGCCTTGAAAGCGCAAGTGCTCGCTGGGTGATTTTGGTAATTAATGTCAACATATCTCTTGTTGGACTAACACTTTTATCTAGTATGTTTCAGATAAGTTCAACAATGAAGTGGCATGGACTAGAGGATGTGGAACCCCTTCAAGATGCTAAGGACAAAGGATTGGCTAAAGCTCCAAGCTCAAGACTCTACATTTTATATTTTAGTGATCCAAGATCACATTGAGTCTATAGGAAAAGCCAATACTATCAAGGAGGGATGAGGTGTTGCTTAATGAGGTTTTCGCTCGAAGTGCTTAGTGATATGCTCAAAAGCCCTCAACTACTTTCTCACATCCACATATGACCTAAACCAAAATTCAAACTCGGCCCCACAAATTCTTTCTATCCGGTGCCACCGAGTTCAGATGTCATAGCCACTGCCACAAACCCTAGGAAAATCGGTTTCACCGATAGGGATCTCGATCTCACCGAGATGGGATTGTAATCTCTCTGTGTATGTCCATTACCATTATCGGTCACACCGAGTTTGTGTAATCGGTCCTACCGAGATTACAATGTAAACTCTCTGTTTCCCTTTCGTAACGTTTTGGTCCAACCGAGATGAGCGAATCGGTCCCACCGAGTTTACCTGACCAACTCTCTGGTTAGCTTATTACCAAAATTGGTCTCATCGAGATTATGTTATGCCCTAACCCTAACCATATCGGTCCTACCGAGTTGCATGTCGGTCCCACCAAAAATCCTAACGGTCACTAGATTTGCTGAATCGGGCCGACCGAGTTTCTTAATTCGGTCCCACCGAGATTGGCAAGTTGTGTGTAACGATTAGATTTTGTGTGGAGGCTATATATACCCCTCCACCTCCTCTTCATTCATGGGGAGAGCCATCAGAACAAACCGACACTTCCAACTTACATTTTCTGAGAGAGAACCAACTACTCATGTGTTGAGACCAAGATATTCCATTCCTACCATATGAATCTTGATCTCTAGCCTTCCCTAAGTTGCTTTCCACTCAAACCTTCTTTCCACCAAATCCAAATCCTGTGAGAGAGAGTTGAGTGTTGGGGAGACTATCATTTGAAGCACAAGAGCAAGGAGTTCATCATCAACACACCATTTGTTACTTCTTGGAGAGTGGTGTCTCCTAGATTGGCTAGGTGTCACTTGGGAGCCTCCGACAAGCTTGTGGAGTTGAACCAAGGAGTTTGTACGGGCAAGGAGATCGCCTACTTCATGAAGATCTACCGCTAGTGAGGCAAGTCCTTCATGGGCAACGGCCATGGTGGGATAGACAAGGTTGCTTCTTCGTGGACCCTTCTTGGGTGGAGGCCTCCGTGGACTCGTGCAGCCTTTACCCTTCGTGGGTTGAAGTCTCCATCAACATGGATGTACGATAGCACCACCTATCGGAACCACGACAAAAACATCCGTGTCTCCAATTGCGTTTGCATACTCCAATCCCATCTCTTTACATTCTTGCAAGTTGCATGCTTTACTTTCCGCTGCTCTTATACTCTTTACATCCTTGCTTGCTATGTATTGGGATTGTTAAACTTGTCCCTAAACTCCACTTAAACTTGAAGAAATTAAAAACTGCAACCTTTGGCACTTAGTGTCTAATCACCCCCTCTAGACACCTCTTCTCGATCCTTTCAATTGGTATCAGAGCTTTGGTCTCCATTGATTTGGTTTAATCACCATTGGAGGAAGATGGATGAGTCTACTTTGGGGAGTCTTAGACATAGAGTGCCTATTCTTGATGGGGAGTATTTTCATGAGTGAAAAAATGAGATGCTTGTGATTTTCAATCAATATCATTTGAACAAGTACATTGCTAGCCCTTGTGCACCTCATGTTGATCCTATGCATCCTACCCTTGATGAGTCAATTGACGTGATCAGAAATCTTAGAATTGTTAATCTTATCACTAGAGGCTTGCCTAGAAACTTGATTAGAAACTTGCCTACTCTTGAGTGTGCCTACACTTATGGAAATTTCTTAAGGAACGATTTCCGGATTATTCCTTGAAGAATGTAGATGAAATTCTCCATAAGTCTATTGCCTTTAGTAAGATGAATTCCAATGATCCTATGTTTGGTGATTGCCTATTTGAGCTTACAAATCTTATGCGTGCCAAAGGGAATGTTGGAATCATTAGCGATATTATTTCCGAAGCTACTAGAATTCATAAAGGAGATCATTGTCAAACTCACTCTAACGAATCACCCTCTCTAGGATTTGATCCACCACATGACGGTGTTGAACATGGGTACTATGACGAGGATGATGATAGTGACTTTGATCTTGATGATGCAATGAGACACTTTGGTCTTATGGCAAATCTTCGAGGATATATGGCAGGAGGAAAGGAATGGGTTCTTGACAGTGGGTGTACCGATCACATGACCAGAGATAAAGATATGTTTCGTGAGCTTGCTAAAAATGATGGTCCTCGAAAGTATGTCACTTTCGGTGACAACTCAAAGGGTAAGGTGGTTGGCCTCGGTAAGGTGGCCATCTCACATGCCAGCTCCATTCAAAATGTTATGCTCGTTGAATCTCTTGGCTACAACTTACTTTCAGTATCTAGACTTGCTGATTTCGGTTTCAATGTCCTATTTACTGAAGTAGATTGCCAAGTGTTTCGTAGAGATAATCATAAAATGGTCTTTACCGGTATACGTAGAGGTGATATTTACATTGTTGATTTCACTAAAAAGGTTCAACCTAGAACTTGCTTTATTGCTAAATCTTCTAAAGGTTGGTTATGGCATAGGCGATTAGGTCATGTTGGTATGCGAAACCTTGACAAGTTTATTAGAGGAAATCATATCCTTGGCATTAACGATGTCATATTTGATAAGGATAGAGTTTGCAGTGCTTGTCAAGCAGGTAAACAGGTCGGAGGAAGGCTTCCCATGAAGAACATCATGACCACAAGGAGGCCACTTGAGCTACTTCACATGGATCTGTTTGGCCCCAATGCCTACAGAAGTCTCAGTGGAAATTCTTTTGGTCTAGTTATAGTCGATGATTTTTCAAGATTTACGTGGGTGTTCTTTCTAGATGATAAATCGCAGGTCCAAAAGATATTCAAAAAACAATTTGAAGTGAAGATCAAGAAGGTTCGCAGCGACAACGGAACGGAGTTCAAGAACGCAAATGTGGACACCTTTCTTGACGAAGAAGGGATTTCACATGAGTTCTCGGCTATGTACACACCTCAACAAAATGGAGTTGTTGCGAGGAAGAACCGGACGCTCATCGAAATGGCAAGAACGATGCTTGATGAGTACAAGACGCCGAAGCATTTTTGGGCAGAAGCAGTTGAGACAGCTTGTTATGCAACAAATTTCTTGTATCTTCACAAGCTACTCGGCAAGACGACATACAAGCTCCTCACCGGTAACAAACCCCAAGTTGGATACTTTTGAGTATTCGGCTCAAAGTGCTACATCCTTAATAAGCATCGTCGCTCTAAATTTGCTCCTAAGTCTCATGAAGGTTTCCTACTTGGTTATGGCTCAAACTCTCACACTTACCGTGTCTACAATAATTTCACCCGAAAGGTTGAAGAGACGGTAGATGTGAAGTTTGATGAATCTAACGGCTCGCAAGTAGGGCAATTGCCAATTGATGTAGGAGATAATGATCCTTCGGAAGCAATCCAAGACTTGTCTATTGGCAAGATTCGTCCAACGGAGGTGAAGGAGAGTACCTCGTCTGTCCAAGTGGAAGCTTCTACCTCACGACAAGGTGAACCAAGAGTCGATATGGAAGCATCCACAAGTGGGACACACCAAGATGAACAAAATGAGGAACTACACCAAGAACGGCAACAACCTCCTTCTCCACCACGACAAGAGAACGACAACGTCAACAATGAAGAAGGCCAAGAACAAGAACGAGATGAAGAAGATGTTCAACCAAGACCCAAGCAAAAGCTTTCACGAGTTCGAGCAAGAATTGCTAAAGACCATCCCGTCGAGCAAATCTACAATGATATCCAAACCGGGAGAATCACTCGCTCTAAAACTCGTTTAGCTAACTTTTGTGAACACTATTCATTCATCTCTAGCATTGAACCTATGAAGGTTGAAGAAGCATTGGAAGATCCGGATTGGATAAACGCTATGCATGAAGAGCTACACAACTTTGAGAGAAACCAAGTTTGGACATTAGTTGAGAAGCCCGACAACAACCACAACATCATCGGTACCAAATGGGTGTTTCGCAACAAGCAAGATGAAGATGGACAAGTAGTTCGCAACAAAGCACGTCTCATCGCCCAAGGCTACACACAAGTCGAAGGTATGGACTATGGTGAGACATATTCTCCCGTTGCTAGACTTGAGTCCATTCGCATCTTACTTGCCTATGCTAATCACCATGATATCACCTTGTACCAAATGGACATTAAAAATGCCTTTTTAAATGGTGAAATAGAGGAGGAAGTCTATGTTAATCAACCTCCCAGTTTTGTCAATCCCAAGAAACCTAATCATGTTTACAAACTTCACAAAGATCTTTATGGACTTAAACAAGCTCCTAGAGCATGGTATAAATGCTTGACCAAGTTCCTTATTGAAAAAGGCTTTGAAATTGGCAAAATAAATTCTACTCCTTTTACTAAAAGGGTTAATGGAGAACTATTTGTATGCCAAATTTATGTCGATGATATTATATTTGGATCAACTAACCCTCATTTTAGTGAAAAGTTTGGAAAGCTAATGTCGGAGAAGTTTGAGATGTCTATGATGAGTGAACTCAAATTCTTTCTTGGTTTGCAAATCAAGCAAACTAAGGAAGGTACCTTTGTCTCTCAAACGAAGTACACCAAGGACTTATTCAAGAAGCTCAATATGCAAGTATGCAAAGGTATGACTACACCCATGCCTACTAGTGGACATCTTGATTTGACCAAAGATGGTGAACCGGTCGATCACAAGGTTTATCGCTCTATGATGGTTCATTGTTATATCTATGTGCTTCACGTCCCGATATTAAGTGTGTGCATGTGTGCACGATATCAAGCTGCTCCTAAAGAATGTCATCTTAAGGCCGTGAAAAGGATAGTGAGATACTTAATCCATACACCAAACTTTGGCATTTGGTATCCAAAGAGGGCCTCTTTCAATCTTGTTGGCTACTCCGACTCAGACTATGCCGGTGACAAGGTTGATAGAAAGTCCACTTGGGGCACTTGTTAATTTCTTGGTAGGTCTCTTGTATCTTGGTATTCCAAGAAACAAAACTCGGTATCCTTATCCACCGCCCAAGCGGAATATATTGCCGCTGGTTCATGTTGTGCTCAATTACTATGGATGACCCAAACTCTTAAAGATTATGGGATATATGTGAAACATGTTCTATTACTTTGTGACAATGAAAGTGCTATCAAGATTGCTCACAATCCCGTGCAACATTCTCGAACTAAGCATATTGAAGTTCGTCATCATTTCATTCGAGATCATGTTGCCAAAGGGGACATTAATCTTAAGCATGTTCGCACCGAAAAACAATTAGCGGATATTTTCACTAAACCACTTGATGAGAAAGTGTTTTGCAGGTTAAGAGGTGAATTGAACATCATTGATGCTTCAAACTTGGAGTAGGAACCCCATTTGATACATGCAAGACAAGAGCCCATGACTAATCCTTGATATTTCTCTTATGATGATAATCTTACGTCTTGGATATATTTGTACCTTGCATGTTATCTAACCCGTGTAGGTACTTGGATGGATCTAAATCTATGAGATTGCAACTCACTCACATCTTGAGCAATCTCTACATCACCAAGTCTCTACATAATGGTGGTTGAAGACAAGGAAGCACGAAACCATTCAAACATATCCTTTGACAAATTCTATGTTGAGTTTCATGATTGTCATTTTGGATACACAAGTGCTCTTCCTTGCAAAAAAAACTAACCCATGTAGGTAGATGAACTCAAATTCCAAAGTGGTGCTCCCAATTCTTAATGAGCTACATCAACCTTGAGCAACCCACACAAGTTCAACTACATGATCACAATCAACACCACCACCCAAGGTATGTTATTCCATCTTAGAGAAGCTTTACTCCAAGTCACGAGTCAAAGCAACTCGACAAGATGTGAATACATCAAGATGCTTAAACGAAAAATGGTAACCCCATTTTGATCTTAAACGATGAGTATGACCTATGATCAAGTGATCTCACTTGACTCCTAAGTCAATATACTCTAACATAGGTGACTTTGTCGCCGACCAATTCTAGATGAAGTTCTCTTATGTTCTTTTCTATGGTCTTGCATTTGTCTCATGCATATTTATTTCCCCTTTCAACAAATAAAAACTTCATCTAGATTTCTTTCAAGTTTCTTCTCTTTTACTTTCTGTTCTGCATTCCCTGCATCCAAATCATTGCAAATCCGTTAGTTAATTCCCTGCAAATCCTTGTGAGATCTTACTTGTCTAAGTGAGCTGAGGTGACAAGTGTTTTCTCTGTGATGAACTCGGTCACACCGGCCTGTTATTTTCGGTCCCACCGAACCCTTTCGGTGCAACCAAAGCAAACAACTCGGTGCCACCGATTTCACTACAGGAAATACATTTCGCCACTTGTTCCTGCATCACTTTTGATCCAGCTCCACTCAATGAATCTTGTCCTCTACCAGCATCACATTAAACTTGTTGCTTTGCTTCTATGACTCAAGGACCAAACCCATTCATGACAACTTCCAGAAGGCCCTTCTTGGAAATTGATGTCAAAGGGGGGATCATATCTCTAGGGGGAGAGAATACTCAAGGAGAGAGTAATCTTCAAGGATCCCAGATGCTTGGTGTTCAAGAGGAGAGATGTTACATGTCTTCTAGAGGGGAAAGACATGTTCATATGTGCTTATTTTCATTAGCTCTGTTCATTTGTTTTTTTTTGAGCTCTGTTTTTTTGTTCCCTATCTTCTCCCAGTATCCCATGCTAGATTCAGGGGGAGCAAGACATCTAAGGGAAATAAACTCTTTGAATTCTTTGCACATCTTTACCTTTGGGGACATGTCTGAAAGTGCAACTATCCCTAGGTGGTTTTGGTAATTCCTAACAACATATAGCTCATTGAGCTAACATCATTCCAAGATGAACATTTCAGGAAAAGCTCAATGAATGGCATGGCATGAATGAGGAAAGTGGATCCCTCAAAATACTAAGGATAAAAGGATTGGCTCAAGCTCAAAAGCTCAAGACTCTACATTTTACATTTTAGTGATCCAAGATCACATTGAGTCTATAGGAAAAGCCAGTACTATCAAGGAGGGATGAGGTGTTGTTTAATGAGTTTCTTGCTCCACAGGGCTTAGTGATATGCTCAAAAACCCTCAACTACTTTCTCATATCCACATATGACCCAAACCAAAAGTCAAACTCGGCCCCACCGATTCTTTATATCCGGCGCCACCGAGTGCAGATGTCATAGCCACTGCCACAAACCCTAGGCAAATCGGTCTCACCGATAGGGATCTCGGTCTCACCGAGATGGAATTGTAATCTCTCTGTTTCCCTTCGTAACGTTTCGGTACCACCGAGATGAGCGATCGGTCCCACCTAGATTGCAATGTAAACTCTCTGTTTCCTTTTCGTAACATTTTGGTCCCACCGAATGAGCGAACCGGTCCCACCGAGTTTACCTGACCAACTCTCTGGTTAGCTTATTGCCAAAATCGGTCTCACCAAGTTTGTGTAATCGGTCTCATCGAGATTACGTTATGCCCTAACCCTAACCATATCGGTCCTACCGAGTTGCATGTTGGTCCCACCGAAAATCTTAACGGTCACTAGGTTTACTAAATCGGTCTGACCGAGTTTGTTGATTCGGTCCCATCGAGATTGGTAAATTGTGTGTAATGTTTAGATTTTATGTGGAGGCTATATATACCCCTCCATCACTACAACAAAAACCCACATACAGCAACACATGCCTAGCAACGAAAGATAGCGTATGTGTTGTGTTTGGGTTCAACCTCCCACCTCCCACGAAGGGATAACCCCCCAGTACCCACCTCCACGTTATCTGCGCCTCCTCTCTCCAAATATTACACGGCAAAAAGAAAAGAAAAGCAACTCACAGCCGAGCATGTAAAACAAAGCTAATCCCCTGATTCCCCTTTCTCACACCAGAGCGCCGCCGCCGCCGACGCCGATCCCGGGAAGCTCCGGCGCACTCCCACCCCACTGCTCACTACCTGCCCCCACTCCCTCAATATTCTCCTCCGATCTCCCCACCCCACCCCACCCGCCCTTCGCCCCGCTGCACGCGGCCCCGCAACAAGCCTAGTCGCCACGCGCCGCCGGCGCGGCTTCGACGGCTCCGGGTTGTCGGCCCAGTACACCTGCATCTCCTCACGCGTGATGGTGGTGCTCCGCCTCTTCTACCTCGACTCCGACGTTGATGGTACTCCGCCTAGGGTTTCTGCACCGTGTTACTCCGTCGAGTATGAGTGGAGAACACCGTGATGCGAGTGATTTCTCTCAATAATTTTCTTAGTCAGGTATTTGAATTGTTGCTTACATATCTGGTGTTCGTATCTCGTTCTGGTGTTTATTGATTAGATGTGATTACCCTGTGTTGACGGTCAACCTGTACTAGTTCTGGATAAGTAGTATGTGCATACCCTGTTATGCGTTACTATCAGATTTTCCTATTCCTATATAGATGGATCGATGGAATTGTTTTTTTCACGTGAAATTGATCATTATATACTAGCATGTAGCATGACCTGTTCAATAAGATCAACACGGTTTTTTCTTATGAAAAGAGATCAACTTAGTTCAAATCACAGTGAGATAGTAGTATATGAGCGATATAGCATATGACATCATGTATGCCTCTGAAGGACATTGCTACAAAAATCAGCATGTGAGTGCAATTATGGGTCATGATACTAGCATAATTATTTCAAATGGATAATCCCCTTCTCAGTAGTTTGAATCATTATTTATTTGGCGCCATGTGTACAATATACTAAAAAACTAAGTCCACTTGCATCCGTCTGTCCCAATATTTGTCTTTGTTCTGTAATACTTCGTTCCATCTACACTCGCAAGTTATGAAACTATTTTTTTTCTATAGTTAACATCCACATGTGTGTGCTTATGTTATCTCTTAACAGATCGATCTACAACACATACGCATTGCAATTATGAGAAAGCCATCAATATGCAGATGAAGCCTTAAGAATTATTTAAGTCATTGTAATTATATATATCATGGTGAGGGCCCTTCCGCTGGTAAGGAAAACTTAGATTTTTTGCGTATTATATATTTTTTGATTGATGTAACATTTGTTTTCCCCTGACAAAAAGTAATGTTTGTTTCATGTTCTTATTCAGTAAAAATGTGCACAGCACAATCTCAAATTTTATGCAAAAGCTCAGATGGCAATAGTACTTACACTCATGTTATCCAATATAAACTGTTGAATGATTGATACAATTTGAAGGTGAGATACAAGAACATCATAACATTGATATTCTCGTCGTATGTATATGACTACATATATTCTCGAAATCTCACCTCTAAACTGAGTTTAGTGCAATTTTTAAATTTTTTGAAATACAGGTACTTCTCAATTTTTGTACTAATTTTCTATTTTGGGGAAAGCCACATATGTTTCCAACAATAGAATGATGTGTGATGGTCATCACACAAACTCCTGGCCAGATGCCTCTCACATCTTATCTTGTTTGTAATATATTCTCCTTAAACTGTTTAACACAATGAGCATGTAGATGTAGTTGGTTCATCAACGTAAACATCAAAAGTATTCCTCTTATGCAGTCAGCTTCCCTGACATGCAGGGCACACTAAGGTGGTGGGAAGATACATACAACCGTTAACCTGACGGCTAAGCGATCAGATGCGGCGATTGTGTGAGTGTGTCAGGTACATCGAATTCACTGATCCCAAATTATTAAATGTTACTAGGATCTCCTCTTCTCTGTAATACTTATGGCCTTCTCCTCTACCTATTGGGGCAACAATTTGGATATCCAGGAACCATGGTGACAAATACGTGCATACTGGAACTGTTCCAAGTTTCCATTTTCTCAGTAAACAAGTGAACTAAGAAAGTGAATCCTATTTAATAAATGTAGGCATATACTAATACGGTGGCACAACTTAGTCTGCATGAATGTTCTGGTCTTCTAAATTTTTAGTATAATGTTGAGTACTTTAGTTGGAGTCCATGCTAGTTTAGCTAGCCAAGTTGAGTCTAATTAGGCTAGGTTGATTAGTTAGTTTTCCACCATTGCAAGTCGTAAGCATGTGTGCTCATGGATGGGTCATAGTCTGTAGATGATTCAATGATTTTGCATAGGTAGCAGCGTACGTGATGTACTAGTATGCCTTGGAGTTGGTGTGCCTTACTAGTCTAGGAAAAGGGCGCTCGAGTCCAAGTCGTTTTAGATGCTAAGTCAGAGTAGGTTTAGGTTGTTCCGGCCATGTAGCAGGTCATAGTTGTGGAAGCAGGTCGTATAAGAGTTTTTCCATAGAAAACAAGGTCATGTAAGAGCTTTCAGACAAGAATAAAGAGTATGCTAAAGTTTCTTTCATGTGCATGTGTTTGGCTATTTTGATGTGATATATTCTGTGGACAAAACAGAACATAGATTACTAATCCATATGCCAAATCAGCAGGTTACAGAAACTTGATTGTTCCAAGACAATGTTGTTGGCACTAAAACCTAAAAGACTACTGGTGCCAAGCTGGATTTGCTAGGAGGTATTTTCTAATATTACTTCTATATTGCCTGAATGATTCTTCACCAATTCAAATGGAAATTTTGGATTATTAATAGCATTACTTGAATATATTTTTATTATCACACATGCTTCTGTTCTTTTACCTAATTTGTACAAGAGAACACTTTTCTTCCATGTTACAATGGTCATACACTCATACTGCGTCTCTGAGATAAGACTCTTTGCCACTAGATTAGGTAAAATAATTCATCAACTCCTGTATGCCTTCCTTACATTCCCTCACTTCCTATATAACACTGTTTCTATAAACATGGTGAAACTTGATAATGGAATGAGCTGAGTTACTTTACTGTAAACTAGAATGACTACGTTCGGCTACAAAAGTAATACTTGACAAGTTCAAACAAGAGCGCTGCTCTTACTACAACCCAACGTATCAACCAAGAATATAAAGGTAAAATTGACGGTGTTAAACTTGGTAATAAATTCCTTATATTCCGAATTGATCTTACATTAGCAAAATCTGGTAAGTTTATACAACTAATAAAAAGTCAAAATTACTGGCGATATAGCTAGATTAATTATCACATGGCCTTCAACCTTTCTATGTTGCTCCTCTTTTTCAATTTTATTGCCCTATTAACCTATCTCATTTCTTTGTGTAGATTGCAAGATAAATTGGTGATGCATGGTCAGATGTTGATTGCAAGGTCAAGAACATGGGTGCTACTAGATAGTTTCACATTGTGTTTCAGAATGTCATTTTCATTGTCGATGTGTCAATCATTATGATTCAGGCATTTTCAGTGTCAATGTTTAGATCATTATGTTTCAAAATGCCTGGGACGTTGGTTGCAAGATCAAGAATAGGACCAGTACTAGTTTCACATCTTGTAATCTTTGTATCCAGATCCTTGTAATGCAACCAAGTTGATTTAATATATGAGACAGTTTTGTTTGTTATACTGCGTCCCCTATGCAATATTGGCATTGACCTAATAATTCTTGATTGGAATTGACCTAATAATTCTGGATGGTCATATATATAGTATCGTGCATTGTTCATGCAATGCACTGGCAATTCCTGTAGGGTATCCACCAACGCATGTGAAGCGTTGTTGACCTCTATCTATATTCGTTGTTACATTACAACGCTTATTCACATCGTTTACCAACGGATGCATATACGTTGTTGTAGACATTAGCAACGCCACCAACGACAACACATATTAATCCGTTGGTGTAGACTTAGCAACACTTATATGGGTCTTGGGCAACGAATGAGTTAATAAGG
>NC_041383.1:614053815-614078130 GCF_002162155.2 Triticum dicoccoides
GGTTCTTGTCTTCATTCATGGAGAGAGCCATCAGAACGAGCCTACACTTCCAACTTATCGTTTCTGAGAGAGAACCACCTACTCATGTGTTGAGGCCAAGATATTCCATTCCTACCATATGAATCTTGATCTCTAGCATTCCCCAAGTTGCTTCCCACTCAAATCTTCTTTCCACCAAATCCAAATCCTGTGAGAGAGAGTTGAGTTTTGGGGAGACTATCATTTGAAGCACAAGAGCAAGGAGTTCATCATCAACACACCATTTGTTACTTCTTGGAGAGTGGTGTCTCCTAGATTGGCTAGGTGTCACTTGGGAGCCTCCGACAAGATTATGGAGTTGAACCAAGGAGTTTGTAAGGGCAAGGAGATCGCCTACTTCGTGAAGATCTACCGCTAGTGAGGCAAGTCCTTCGTGGGCGACGGCCATGGTGGGATAGACAAGGTTGCTTCTTCGTGGACCCTTCGTGGGTGGAGCCCTCCGTGGACTCGCGCAACCGTTACCCTTCGTGGGTTGAAGTCTCCATCAACATGGATGTATGATAGCACCACCTATCGGAACCACGACAAAAACATCCGTGTCTCCAATTGCGTTTGAATTCTCCAAACCCTTCCCCTTTACATTCTTGCAAGTTGCATGCTTTACTTTCCGCTGCTCATATACTCTTTGCATGCTTGCTTGAATTGTGTGAAGATTGCTTGACTTGTGCTAAGATAGCTAAAATTTGCCAAAGACTAAAATTGAGAAAACGATAAGTTTTTAATTGGTCAAGTAGTCTAATCACCCCCCTCTAGACATACTTCCGATCCTACAAGTGGTATCAGAGCTTTGGTCTCCATTTGCTTTGATTCCATAGCTTTTGGTGGTCATAGCCTTGGTTTCACAACCTAGGAGAGTATGGCGTCTAGCGAGGGAAATTATCACCGTAGAGGTCCTTACTTTGATGGTACGAATTTTGCTAGTTGGAAGCATAAGATGAAAATGCATATTCTTGGACATAACCCCGCCGTTTGGGCTATTGTGTGTATTGGCTTGCAAGGTGAATTCTTTGATGGGAGAGAACCAAATCGTGAAGCTAGTGCTGATGAGTTGGAGATGCTGCAATACAATGCTCAAGCTTGTGATATCCTCTTCAATGGATTGTGCCCCGAAGAATTCAACAAAATCAGCCGTCTTGAGAATGCAAAGGAAATTTGGGATACTTTGATTGATATGCATGAAGGTACCGACTCCATCAAGGAATCCAAGTTGGATGTGCTCCAAAGTCAACTTGACAAGTTCAAAATGAAGGATGGTGAAGGTGTCGCTGAAATGTACTCTAAGCTTGCTCTTATCACAAATGAGATTGCGGTCTTAGGAAGTGAAGAGATGACCGACAAATTCATCATCAAGAAGATCCTAAGAGCATTGGATGGAAAATATGATACCGTGTGCACATTAATCCAAATGATGCCCAATTACAAAGATCTCAAGCCAATGGAGGTCATTGGAAGAATTGTTGCTCATGAGATGTCACTCAAGGATAAGGAGGAACTTCACAACAAGTCAAGTGGTGCTTACAAAGCCTCATGTGAAGCCCCTACATCATCAAGTGAGAAACAAACCTTCAATGAAGAATTGAGCTTAATGATGAAGAACTTCAACAAATTCTACAAGAGTAGAAGCAAAGAGAGAAGCTCCAAGTCAAGGTCCTACAATGACATAAGATCTTTTAGTCGAGAGCGCAATTGCTACAATTGTGGGAGACCCAGACACTATTCCAATGAGTGTACGACACCCCACAAAAGAAGAGAAGAATCACCACCAAGAGAGAGGAGGAGTAGAGATGATCGTTATGAATGAAGAACATCCCGGAGAAGCAAGGATTCGGAAAGGTAGGACAAGTCATCAAGGAGCTACACAAAACGAAGACATCAAGCTCATATTGGTGAATGGGTATCCGACTCCGACTCCGACAATCACTCCGAGAGAAGCTATCACTCTGACTCGAAACATACTCAAGATGAAGGTGTTGCCGGTCTAGCACTTGTGTCAACCAACTCCTGCAATATATTTGATTCACCAAATGAAGGACTTGGAAGATGCTTCATGGCTAAAGGCCCTAAGGTAACACATCCCGAGTATGTTGGTTTCAATAGTGATGAAGATGACTTGTTAGGTGATGATGATTTACTTGTTGACAACTCTAGTGATGAATACTATGATGAAACGTCAATTAATCATGCTAATCAAGATAAAACGGATGACAATGAAAAGGAGAAGATTGAGCTTCTTACTAAAGAACTAAACACTCTTAAGTTAGCTCATGAAACTATCTTAGAAGATCATCGAGAACTTTTAAGGACTCATGAGAAATTACGCTTTGAAAAGCTCAACCTTGAGCAAGAGCATGAGTTCTTAAAGGAAATCAATGATGATCTCCGTAAGAAAAGTTCTTCTTACATTGCCAAGCGTTTACTCTTATCTACTTATATGCCTCAAGTCAAGTCCATTAACAAAAACAAGAAGGATTCTTCCTCTAGTAGTAACAATAATCATGCTAAATCCAATATTGTTGCTTCTAGTAGTTCTCTTGATTCCACTAATGATTCTCTTAGCCAAGTTACTCTTGAGCAAGAAAATAGCTTATTGAAGGGAATTATAGAGAAAGGTGTTTACAAGAGCCTTGCCGGGAGTAAGCAATTTGAGGAAATTGTATGCAAGCAAGGAAGGCACCGGAAGAACCAAGGTGTTGGTTTTGAACGAAAGTTCAATGCTAATGGAGTTGAGTGGGAAGAACATCAATATCCCAAGACGAATTTTGTTCCTCAACAAAAGAAGTATGATCCTACTTCCTTTAAGGGGACACAAGCTCAAGATGATCTTCCTCCACAAGACCACAAGCAAAAAGGCAAGGACAAGCTTCAAGAGGAGATTGATGCATTTGAAGAAGCTCCTAAGGCCTTGGTCAAGTGGGTTCCCAAGACTACGTCAAGTTCTACTTCATCAAGTACGACTACAACTCCAAGGATTCCCATCAAGATGATGTGGATCCCGAAGAAGAAGAACTAGAGAGTTCTTGAGGTGACTCCGCCAACATACTTCACTCATATATTTTTGGCAACAACAAGTGCAATCAACTTCCACATCTTGCACTAGTTCAAGGAGTCACAAACCCTCTTGTTGGTAAGACAAGGGACAAGGTAACCTAATGCTTTCATGGACATGATCTTGTGTGTGCATCACTCTATGTCTATGGATATACTTGTTTGTTCCTTGTGGGACTAACCCGTGTAGGTATTGAAAGTGCAACTCACTCCAAAGGATTGCTCCAAATGATCTTCATCAACATTGAGCATCCACATCTTCAACACCTACATGAAGTCATCATCGACAAAACCCAAGGTTAGTTCATCCCTCTAAGGGGGGATCTCACATCTAGGAGGAGCTTAACTCTAAGAATTGAGTCAAAGCAACTCTAATGGTGTGAACACATCAATGCATTATGTAAAAGTGGTAACCCCACTTGAGCTTGAACGATGAGTATGACCTATGATCAAATGTTCTCATTTGACTCCTAAGTCAATATACTCATATATAGATGACCTAGTCATCGCCAATTGTTTGATAGATGCTAGAATTGGTTGTGCATGCTTTGCCACATATTTCATTTGCCATTTTATTTATTTGAGCATGTTGGTTGCATATTTAACTCATTCGAGGACATCCACTTGTTCCTTTGATTGATTGGCTTCTTTTTCTTTTGCCAAGTGGATGAACAAGAATGCCTAAGAACCTTCTCTAGCTATCTATGCTTTTCTTGTCTCAAACTCTATTCATGCTACATCACAAAATTTGATCAAGTCAGATTCGAACCACTTTGTGTGAGGAGCACTCGGAGTCCCCGATTCGTCATAGACTTAAGCTTCCAAAACTTCTTTGTGCGTTTCGGTCTTACCGATTCTTCCATTTCGGTCATACCGAGATCACTAAGTCGATTTAAGTTTTTAGTCTTGGTGCAACCGATTTGAACATTTCGGTCACACCGAGTTGCTGTAACTGTCAACAGTTATGCATCTCGGTGCCACCAAGTTGTTCCAGTTGGTCACACCAACAGGGTCGGGCTATATATACTCACGGGCAAAAATCTGGAAACTTTCTCCAAACCTCTTCGCCCGTGCATAGCTCGCTCTGCCTCCAGGGTCTCCGGATCGTCCTCTTCATCGCCAGCCGCCTCCAGTCGCTGGTCTCTGCCGCCGTCAACGGAATTCAATCCCGCCGTTGCCACCGTAGCGAGTTCATCGCCAAGCTAGGGTATGGAATCGACCACAGTGCTATCCCCGTCCGATTCCTAGCACATTGTGTTCATCATGATTCTTGCCACGATTGAAACGATTCTATCCAGTCAAAACAATCCATAGATTAGAAGTGAATTGGAAATTTAGGGTTAGGTTTCCGCCGAAACCATCTTGGACCCACTGAGTTTTAAAACTCGGTTCCACCGATTCGGCTAGGGCCATTGCATAAGTGATTCTCGGTCTGACCGAGAATTGCAAATCAGTGTGACCGAGTTCAGGACTTTGTGAAACCCTAGCAGTCTCGCTGCCACCGAACTGTGACTCGGTCTGACCGAGTTCACTAGTTTAGGTTCCAAAAGCTGCTTCGGTATCACCAAGTTTGCAAATCGGTTGATCCGAAATGCTTTCTGTGGGAAACTAAAACTAAGTTTTTGAATCATTCTTTTGCAAAAACCTCTGTATTTTATGATGCTCATCCACTCTATCTCATCTATATCTACTCACAGGGTCTGCAGTCAGTGTTTGCAATATGTCTGATCAAAGTGACAACCAGAACCAGCCAGAGGAGCAGATTCACATGAGTGAGGGCACTAGTCCCTCTAGCACCTCAGATGATGGCAGCAGGAGCACCCCAAGCAACTTGCCCAAAGCTGCCACGAGGGCCAGAAAGAAGGGAACCTCAGACTCTGAGGATGAAGACTATGTGGCAGTTGAGGATGAGGCCACTTTCAAGAAGAAAGTGCTCAAAAAGGAATATGGCACAACTGCAGCCACCAAGCCAGGTCTAAACAGGAAAGTCCCTGCCAAGAGGACACCTATGATGAAAGTCAGAGCATCAACTCAAGTACCTGAGAAATCTGATCCCAAAGAGGCTGCTGCAGAAGGGAAGAAGAGGAAGGAAAGGTTCAAGAAGACCATGGCCAGAGTTGTTGGACAGCCTTCCATGATGGAAGAGGAAGAGGAAGAAGAGGCTGCTACTCCAGCACCCAAGGCTCAAAAGCTTATGGGTGATGCTATTAGGTTAGGGGCTGCATCATCAAAGCCCAAAGAAGCACCCAAAGCTGCCTCCAAGCCCAAGACTGCACCTAAGAGGAATACCAGAAACATACCAGCTGCTGAGAAGAACAAGGCCCCAGTGCTTGAAGTTGTTGCTGAAGAGGAAGATGATGAAGAGCATATCTTGAGAAAGTTGAAGCCAAAGATTCCAGACCACAATGATGCTCATCCAGTGGCTGAGAACATGAAGCTGAGGAAGGATGCAGGACTCAGACAGTGGAGGTTGTCTGATCCTTATGCTATCAGGAGAAGGACTGCTGTTGACTACATGTTCCACAGTAAAGAACAACATGATTTCTATGAGACTGTGCTCCTGGACAAGAAACCTATTGTATGTGACATGAGGTGGGTGGACTGGAAATACATCAAGGAGAATGAGGAACACTATCCTGGAGTATTTGACAGTTTTAGTGGTTGTGGAATTGCAGACTTTGTTGGACAGAAGTTCACAAAGTGGAATGATGAGCTCAGAATGCAATTCTACTCCACATCACACTTCTATCCAGATGGGAGGATAGTATGGATGTTTGAAGGTACTAGATACCAATCAACTATTGAAGAATGCGCAAATCTGATCAATGCACCTAAGGAGAAAGAAGATGATTTGGATGTCTATGCCAAGAAGAAGAAGGATCACAATTCTATGGCACACATGTACAAGGAGCTCCCAGATAAAGCTCTTGAAACTCATAAGTTTGGATCTGTACATTATCTTCTGTCAGGACTGCCAACTATCAACTGGATCCTTAGGCATACTCTCTTGCCCAAGTCAGGTGACCACAACATGATCAGAGGCCATGCAATAAACTTGCTACAAATATTTGATGTGCCACAGAAGTTCAAGGTCATGAGCCTCATAGTTGAGACTATCAAGAGGACAGCAGCTGACCAGAAGAGAAGTTGTGGGTATGCCCCACAGATTCAGGAGCTGATTAACTCCAAGATGGGCACATGCACATACTTGTTGGACAAGGATCACATTGCTATCTATCCAGATTTTGAGGACAAC
Source organism: Triticum dicoccoides (assembly GCF_002162155.2). Classification (NCBI taxonomy): domain Eukaryota; kingdom Viridiplantae; phylum Streptophyta; class Magnoliopsida; order Poales; family Poaceae; genus Triticum; species Triticum dicoccoides. Next base: position 614,060,156 of record NC_041383.1, read on the forward strand.
CAAGTGGTTATGAATGAAGATGAACCATCTTCTGTGCATGCTCAAGCAAAGAAGGAGAAGGCAAGGACAGAGAAGGCTACCAAGATGCCAACAATGGAAGAGGCATCTCAATACTTTTTGAAGAGCGAACAAGGTCAACTAGGCTACTTGATTGCATTCACTCTGAGGATTGAGAAGGGGCTGGCCACCTTGACTCAAAACCAGGAGAGCCTGGAGAGGATCATGGAGCAGAAGTTCTATGACTTGGATGTGAAGGTAACTGAGATCTAGTCTGTTGTTGAGCAGCTTCAGGATGATATGCAGGATAGGAAGGGCAAGACAACCACTGATGCATTTGCCAGAGTGCCAAGAGCTCAGAGATCAGTTGCAGTGCCAGTGACAGATACCAGAGCCACTTCATCTGCACCAGCTACAGCTCCTACAGCTCCAGTGCAACCAGCTCCAGCACCTACACCTCCAGCTCCATCCACATCAACTGAAGTCTTCGTCCAAGATCTCTACACCACCACCTGAAGATCAAGCCTGAGAGTCGATTTAGTACTATGCATTTTCTATGAACTTTTTGCTAACTTGTTGCCAAAGCGGGAGAAAAATGTATAGATCATAGGCTTCAAGAGAGAGTGTTGCTTTTTGTTCTCTCTTGCTTTGGTGGTTGAATTTTATTTGCTTGTTTGAGATACTTTATGTCTGTGTGATACCTGGATGATCATGTGTTTGATCATATGCTACATTTATGTTTGTTGGATGACATTATCCCATTTATCTCTATATGATCATTCACTTTGCTTGGTGATGAGTGCATGTATTCAATCTTTATTATTTTGAGCGCTCCACCAAGATGTATGTGACATGGAAGAGTAACCCATGAGCCTAACTCCTTGTGCATTTGCAGTCCAAAGCAAATCTTAAACTATGCACAAATTTAGGGGGAGCTCTTGCTTATCACATACTTCTCAAAGCGACAATGTTTTTCACTCTTATTATTATTTGCCGAAGCTTTGATCTATATGTTGTCATCAATTACCAAAAAGGGGGAGATTGAAAGTGCAACTATCCCTAGGCGGTTTTGGTAATTCCTAACAACATATAGCTCATTGAGATAACATCATTTCAATATGAACATTTCAGGAAAAGCTCAATGAATGGCATGGCATGGATGAGGAAAGTGGATCCCTCAAAATACTAAGGATAAAAGGATTGGCTCAAGCTCAAAAGCTCAAGACTCTACATTTTACATTTTAGTGATCCAAGATCACATTGAGTCTATAGGAAAAGCCAATACTATCAAGGAGGGATGAGGTGTTGTTTAATGAGTTTCTTGCTCCACAGTGCTTAGTGATATGCTCAAACACCCTCAACTACTTTCTCATATCCACATATGACCCAAACCAAAAGTCAAACTCGGCCCCACCGATTCTTTCTATCCGGTGCCACCGAGTTCAGATGTCATAGCCACTGCCACAAACCCTAGGCAAATCTGTCTCACCGATAGGGATCTCGGTCTCACCGAGATGGGATTGTAATCTCTCTGTTTCCCTTCGTAACGTTTCGGTACCACCGAGATGAGCGATCGGTCCCACCGAGATTGCAATGTAAACTCTCTGTTTCCTTTTCGTAACATTTCGGTCCCACCGAAATGAGCGAACCGGTCCCACCGAGTTTACCTGACCAACTCTTTGGTTAGCTTATTACCAAAATCGGTCTCACCGAGTTTGTGTAATCGGTCTCACCGAGATTACGTTATGCCCTAACCCTAACCATATCGGTCCTACCGAGTTGCATGTCAGTCCCACCGAAAATCCTAACGGTCACTAGGTTTACTAAATCGGTCTAACCGAGTTTGTTGATTCGGTCCCATCGAGATTGGTAAATTGTGTGTAATGGTTAGATTTTGTGTGGAGGCTATATATACCCCTCCACCTCCTCTTCATTCGTGGAGAGAGCCATCAGAGTGAACCTACACTTCCAACTTATCGTTTCTAAGAGAGAACCACCTACTCATGTGTTGAGGCCAAGATATTCTATTCCTACTGAGGGAGTTCTGGACTAGGGGGTGTCCGGATAGCCGAACTATCATCATCGGCCGGACTCCAAGACTATGAAGATACAAGATTGAAGACTTCGTCCCGTGTCCGGAAGGGACTTTCCTTGGCGTGGAAGGCAAGCTTGGCAATACAGATATGTAGATCTCCTACCATTGTAACCGACTCTGTGTAACCCTAGCCCTCTCCGGTGTCTATATAAACCGGATGGCTTTAGTCCGTAGGACGAACAACAATCATACCATACGCTAGCTTCTAGGGTTTAGCCTCCTTGATCTCGTAGTACATCTACTCTTGTAATACCACATCATCAGTATCAATCAAGCAGGACGTAGGGTTTTACCTCCATCAAGAGGGCCCGAACCTGGGTAAAACATCGTGTCCCTTGTCTCCTGTTACCATCCGCCTAGATGCACAGTTCGGGACCCCTACCCGAGATCCGCCGGTTTTGACACCTACATTGGTGCTTTCATTAAGAGTTCCTCTGTGTCGTCACCGATAGGCTCGATGGCTTCTTCGATCATCAACAGCGACGCAGTCCAGGGTGAGACCTTTCTCCCTGGACAGATCTTCGTATTCGGCGGCTTTGCACTGCGGGCCAATTCGCTTGGCCATCTGGAGCATACCGAAAGCTACGCCCCTGGCCGTCAGGTCAGATTTGGAAGTTTGAACTTCACGGCTGACATCCGCGGGGACTTGATCTTCGATGCATATGAGCCACAGCCGAGCGCGCCGCACTGTCACGATGGGCATGATTTAGCTCTGCAGCCGGACAATGCCCTGGAGGCCGCACACGAGTCTGCTCCGATCCTCAATTCGGAGCCAGCTGCACAGATCGAGGTCGGGTGGCTAGACACCGCCTCGGGGGCTGCAACCTCTACGGCGATAGAGCCGAACACTGACCTTTTCCCTCATGAAGCTCGTGACTCCGAGGTGCCGGACTCCTCGCCGGACTCCGAACCTCCCACGCCCCCCAATCGAATCCGATTGGGCGCCGATCACGGAATTCACCGCTGCAGACATCTTTCAACACTCACCTTTCGGCGACATCTTGAGTTTGCTAAAGTATCTCTCGTTATCAGGAGAGCCCTGGCCGGACTGCGGTCAGGACGGTTGGGAGGCGGACAACAAACAAATTCAAAGCCCACCCACCACCCACTTAGTAGCCACTGTCGACGATCTAAGCGACATGCTAGACTTCGACTCCAAAGACATCGACGGTATGGACGACGATGCCGGAGACGACCAAGAACCAGCGCCCACGGGGCACTGGAAAGCCACCTCATCATATGACATATACATGGTGGATATCCCAAAGGATGGGAATGACGAAGGAACAGCGGAGGATGACCCCTCCAAAAAACAGCCCAAGCACCGGCGTCAGCGGCGCCGCTCTAAATCCCGCCACAACAAGAATGGAGATTCCGGCACCGGAGATAATAACACCCCAGGCAGTGCCGAAGACAACCCCCTCCAGCAAGATTCAGCACAGGAGGACGGAGACGCCAGCCCTCATGAGAGAGCAGCAGACGAAGAAGTAGAGGATTACATGCCTCCCTCCGGAGACGAGGCAAGCCTCGACGATGACGAATTCGTCGTGCCTGAGGATCCCGTCGAACAAGAGCATTTTAAACGCAGGCTTATGGCCACGGCAAACAGCCTCAAGAAAAAGCAGCAGCAGCTTAGAGCTGATCAAGATCTGCTAGCCGACAGATGGACTGAAGTCCTCGCGGCCGAAGAGCATGAGGTCGAACGCCCCTCCAAAAGCTACCCTAAACGCAAGGTGCTCCCCCAATTAGAGGAGGAGGCATATGAACTTGCATCACTAGCAGACAATACGACTGACCGACCACCCCGTGACCGCGACAGAGGGGCCTCTAGGCCCCCCACTAGAACCGTACCCCGGCATCGCTCAAAAAGCACAAGGCCACAGGGGAACGCTCTGGACTTGCGAGATATATTGGAGGATAAGGCAAGACAATCAAGATCGATCTATGGATCGCGTGGGCGCCCCATGATACGTGATGACAACCGTCGCGCCGGACACAGTAAGTCCGGCCGGGCCGAACACAGTAGACAAGTCTCTTCGGAACTCTGTCGTGATATCGCCCAATACAGAGGTGCCGCACACCCACTATGCTTCACAGATGAAGTAATGGATCATCAAATCCCCGAAGGGTTTAAACCCGTGAATATTGAATCTTACGATGGCACAACAGACCCTGCGGTTTGGATCGAAGACTATCTCCTTCATATCCACATGGCTCGCGGTGATGATCTTCACGCCATCAAATACCTCCCACTCAAGCTTAAAGGACCAGCCCGGCATTGGCTTAACAGCTTGCCAGCAGAGGCAATTGGGAGTTGGGAAGACCTGGAAACCGCATTCCTCGATAACTTCCAGGGCATGTATGTGCGACCACCAGACGCTGACGATGTAAGCCATATAATTCAGCAGCCAGACGAATCGGCCAGACAATTCTGGACACGGTTCTTAACCAAGAAAAATCAAATCGTCGACGGTCCGAATGCGGAGGCCCTCGTGGCCTTCAAACGTAACATCCGTGACGAGTGGCTTGCCCGGCACCTGGGACAGGAAAAGCCAAAATCCATGGCAGCCCTCACATCACTCATGACCCGCTTCTGCGCGGGTGAGGACAGCTGGCTAGCCCGCAGCAACAACCTCAGCAAAAAATTCTGGCAGTCCGGATATCAAGGACCGCAATGGCAGGTCACGTCGCAACAAAAACAAACGCCGCATTAACGGCGACAATAGCGAGGATACGGCAGTCAATGCCGGATTCAGAGGCTCTAAACCCGGTCAGCGGAAAAAGCCATTCAAAAGAACTACCCGGGGTCCGTCCAATTTGGACAGAATACTCGACCGCTCGTGCCAGATACACGGCACCCCCAAAAAGCCAGCTAACCACACCAACAGGGACTGTTTGGTATTCAAGCAGGCAGGCAAGTTAATTGCTGAAAACAATGACAAGGGGCTGCTTAGCGATGACGAGGAAGAGACCCGACCGCTGAACAATAGAGGACAGAAGGGTTCCCCCCCCACAAGTGTGGACGGTGAACATGATATATGCAACCCACATACCCAAAAGGGAGCGGAAGCGTGCACTCAGGGATGTATACGCGATGGAGCCAGTTGCCCCGAAGTTCAATCCATGGTCCTCCTGCCCGATCACTTTTGACCGAAGGGACCACCCCACCAGCATCCGCCACGTTTTAGACCCAATCGTCGATGGATTTCACCTCACCAGAGTCCTGATGGACAGCGGCAGCAGCCTGAACCTGCTTTATCAGGATACAGTGCGCAAAAGGGGCATAGACCCCTCAAGGATTAAACCTACCAAGACGACCTTTAAAGGCGTCATACCAGGTGTAGAAGCCAATTGTACAGGCTCAGTTACACTGGAAGTGGTCTTCGGATCCCCGGATAACTTCTGAAGCGAGGAGTTAATCTTCGACATAGTTCCGTTTCGCAGCGGCTATCATGCTCTGCTCGGACTACCGCGTTTGCAAAGTTCAACGCGGTGCCGCACTACGCATACCTCAAGCTCAAGATGCCAGGCCCTCGAGGACTCATCACGGTCAACGGAAACACTGAACGCTCTCTCCGAACGGAGGAACATACAGCGGCTCTCGCGGCAAAAGTATAGTGCAGCCTCTTAAGGCAATTTTCGAGTCCGGCCGTTAAGCGACCGGACACGGCTAAACGTGCCCGGAGTAACCTACAACAAGACCACCTGGCACGTTCTGAGCACGCGTAGCAATGCGGCCCCAACCCCAGCCCCTGCAAAATTTCAAGATGTGTCCTTCGCGTACATCATTGCGCTCTGAAGATACCATGGGCACAGGGGGAGGGGCATGACCACGATAGGCCCAGAATGCGGCTTAACCACAACAGGGGCTCTCAAGTGTGTCGTTCTTTTTTCTTTTGTTCTTTTTTTTACCCACAGGACCACGTTCATTAGAGGCCCTGTCCGGCAGTAGACCTGCCGAACTCACGATGCAACAACCAGGGAAGGAGAAAGGCTATGACGAATATCCAGGTGGTCTCCATTACGAGCATTAAATCTATTTTATACACCACTCCGCAGCCTACCCCTGGAGGGGGACATGTTTAATAGTAACATCCCTTACTTATCGCACCATTTGTATCGTTCTGCATTCACAACAGTATTCCTTGAATAAACAATGCAACACCTTTTTGCTTACAATTGCATTTCTTTCTTATACATATGTTCATTTACGACATGTTGCATCCGTACACTTTGGTACGGCTAAACACCAAGGGCTTATGTTTCCCGCGTCATGGTGTGATAAGTCCGAACACTTTCACAAGTGCGGCACCCCGAACTTATAGCATTATATGCATCGGCTCCGAATCATGTCTTGGGTCAATAGTTGGGTTTACCCGGCTCCCATGTTTTGGTACCTTACGTTCCGTTGTATCGGCTAAGGTAGCACTGGGAGAACCACTGCGATTGCGCCCCGGTTGAGCTGGGCGAGCGCCTTAGTGGAGAAAGCTAAAACTGACCGTCATGATGAGGCGAGAGCCAGTCGCTGTTCGAGAGGTTTTTCTTGAGTCTCTAAAGACTTACGCCGCTTAGAGCGAGGAACCGGCTTTGTCCGGCCCAGGCGTGGATAGCGCCCCAAATTCGGCCTTCCGAACACTAGGGGCTTCACCGAAATTTTAAATTATAGAATTCTATGGCTAAGTGAGAGTGTTCAAGCATTATAAGTCCGGTTGCCTTGTTCGTTGTGTTGAGCGCCTCCCTAGATGGACCTAAAAATGGGAACAAGAGTGCTCAAATTTATCCCGAACACCCCAGCACTCGTGGCATGGGGGCTGAAGCCGACGATTGGCCATCTCTCAGATTTGATAAACGGCCGCACAGAAGGTAATATTTTAAATTAACAAGTGTTGCTTAGCGCATATGAACAAAGTTTTCAGCGCACAGGATAACAAAATGCGAGTTTACTCAAATATTACATCTTTGGAGCACTCACCCGCAATAGTGCGGGCACCCTTCAGAACAGTCTTATAATACATCTCGGCGTATGATACTCCTTGCCCAGCGGTGGTGCGTCCGTCACAAGCTTCTCAGCATCCATCTTGCCCCAGTGCACCTTTGCGCGGGCAAGGGCCCGACGGGCACCTTCAATGCAGGCGGAGTGCTTGATGACTTCAACCCATGGACACGCATCCACCAGCCGCCGCACCAGGCCGAAGTAGCTCCCAGGCACGGCCTCCTTAGGCCAAAGCCGAACTATGAGGCCCTTCATGGCCTGTTCGGCCACCTTGTGGAGCTCGACCAGCTGCTTCAGCTGGTCGCTAAGGGGCACCGGATGTCCGGCCTCAGCATACTGAGACCAGAAGACCTTCTCCGTCGAGCTCCCCTCCTCGACCCGGCAGAAAGCGGCAGCATTGGACACGCTGCGGGGAAGATCTGCGAACACTCCTGGAGAGCTCCGAATTCGGGTAAGTGATAGGTAATTCACACTCACATGCTTACTTTGCATGAAAAATGCCTTACCTGCTGCTATTTTCTTGAACGCCTCCATTTCTTGGAGGGCCTTGTAGGCTTTGGCCTTAGCAGCTTTGGCACTCTCAAGAGCCGATGCAAGCTCGGACTCTCGAGTCTTCGAGTCACGCTCCAGGATCTCATGTTTTTCCACGAGATCCTGGAGCTCTTGCTGTACCTCCGCCACCCGCGCCTCCTGCTTCTCTCGCTCGGTGCGCTCCGCGGCCGCATTACGTTTGGCCACGGACACCGCCTCCTTCAGGGTCGCCACCTCGTTCGTGGCCCCTGCAATACCCATGTTATCCTTGTCAATTTTCTTGCAACCAAATCCTTTTTTGTAAGGTACAATCTTAATACGGTGTTACTCACCTTCCTTGTCCTCGAGCTGCTTCTTGGCACGGCCGAGCTCGTTCTCGGACCGCTCGAGGTTTTGCTTCAAATGACCTCCGTAGTCAGTGCGGCAGAGGTCAGCAGCACAGCCTGCAATCCCATATTGACATATTTTTTATGACTCCTGCGTATATCTTTTAGATCCTCAGTCCGGCTTTTCTTTCTGAATACCAAACCGAGCATCAGGGGCTACTGTCTATGCGGTACTATTTTACATATATCAAAATTCTTACCTCAAAGCCTGTTAGAAAGCTGCTGCAGGCTTCGGTCAGCCTGCTCTTGGCGAGCTGAACCTTCTGAATCACCGCACTCATGAAGGTGCGGTGTTCCTCTTCGATGGAGGCGCCGTTGAGCGCCTCCAGCAAGCTATACGGCGGCTCCGGTTGCAAGGAGGCCGCTGGCGTCACGGTCTTGCCCTTCTTATGAAGGGGCCGCCCGCCGGACTCCGGAGCCACTTCAGGTTCCGGTGTGGAGTCCGGCGCAAAGTTCGGGAGGTTGCCCTGCGGCACCTCCGGCGCCTCCTCCTCCTGGCGGGTCCCTTCCTGGGATCCCACCTCGGCATCGTCCGCATCACGAGGGGTGGAGGCGGTCGGAAGGGAATCCATAGTCGACGCACCCAAGGACCGGCTCGACGAAGCGGGAAAATCATCCTTGGGCGGACTGCAGGGTTGTATGCGGCATTAGAGGGACACCATGTGGCGAAAAAGAAAAATCATGAAGTTATTTGGGAGTCCGGATACTTACGATCTTGCCAGGGTCTTGGCCCTTGGGGGCCAATCCTCGTCGTCATCACCGGCGTTGGCAGAGCAGTCCGAGGGAAGAGTCCTTCCCTTCTTGGACCCTTCGGCCTCCCTCGCTGTGGAGGCCTTCCTTTTCTTCCCTCCCCCCACTGGGGGAGAGGCCTTCTTCTCCTCCTCGCCTTTGTGGGAGGAGTCTGCCTCGGAGTCATCGTCCGATGACACCTGAAAACGGGAACTTTTCCGAGTGCCCGTGGCCTTCTTCTCCGGCACCATGTGAGGTGCCGGAGCCAGCAGCCCCGTCAAGCGGGCGTCCGTTGGGTCCTTTGGCAATGGGGCCGGACAGATAGTCTGTTCAGCCTTCTTCAGCAGTCCTGTCAAAGGAAGGGGAGTTTAGATCCCGCATAGAGTCAAACTATGGAAAACAAGTGTCCCGTAGAGGGCAAAATCGCTTACCTCGCTAGCCGGACGCTGCGAGCTGAATCCGCGATCTTCGGTCGCGGATGCTGGAGCCTCGGCGCCCTTAAACACCACCCTCCAGGCATCTTCGTACGTAGTGTCGAAGAGCCCGCTCAAAGTCTGGTGCTGAGCCGGATCAAACTCCCACATATTGAAGCCCCATCGTTGGCACGGGAGAATCCGACGGATGAGCATGACCTGGACTACGTTGACAAGCTTGAGCTTCTTCCTCACTAGCTTTTGGATGCAGGCTTGGAGTCCGGTCAGCTCCTCCGAATCACCCCATGTCCGGCCGCTCTCTTTCCAGAAGGTGAGCCGTATGGGGATGCCAGATCTGAATTCGGGGGCCGCTGCCCATTCAGGGTCACGTGGCTCGGTGATGTAGAACCACCCCGATTGCCACCCCTTAACGATTTCCACGAAAGTGCCCTCAAGCCAAGTAACGTTGGGCATCTTGCCCACCATGGCGCCTCCGCACTCCGCTTGGCTACCCTTCACAACCTTCCGCTTGATACTGAAGGTCTTGAGCCACAAGCCGAAGTGGGGCTGGATGCAGAGGAAGGCCTCACACACGACGATAAACGCCGAGATGTTGAGGATGAAATTCGGGGCCAGATCATGGAAATCCAGGCCGTAGTAGAACATGAGCCCCCGGACAAAGGGGTGGATTGGGAAGCCCAGTCCGCGGAGGAAATGGGAAAGAAATACTACCCTCTCATGGGGCCTGGGGGTGGGGATGAGCTCCCCCTCATCGGGGAGCCGGTGCGCGATATCGCTGGACAGATATCCGGCGCTGCGCAGCTTCTGGATGTGCCCCTCCATAACAGAGGAGGCCATCCACTTGCCTCCCGCTCCGGACATAGTTGGAGAAGGTTGAGGTGAGATGTGCGGACTTGGGCGCTAGAGCTCGAGTTCACGGAGATGGATAAGCCAAGGAGGAAGAAGGCGTAGGTAAAAGGGTTGGATCTTTATCCCCTTATATGGGTGGACGAAAACATGCGTCCCCACCGGCCTGATAAAACTCGCTTATCTCCCAAGCACCGCAATCAATGGCGCGGTTGGGTTACCCACGTCCGTATTGATGGGAATCCCGGAATAAGGGGAACACGATCTCTGCTTCGACAAGACGTGCCAAGGAAACCGCTTCGCTAAACACGCTGAGGTGGTACAATAAAAACAATTCGAGTAAAGGCTTGGTAGTGGTGTGACGTCACGCCACCAAATACGTCAGCAGATTGAACTTGTGTAAATATTATTCTCTCTATGGTGGTATGTGGAATTTATTTTGCAGAGCCGGACACTATCCCGGTGTTCACAATCTTCTATAAAATATTCGGAGAAGGAACCCGCCTTGCAATGCCGAAGACAATATGCGCGCCGGACTCGTCATCATTGAAGACTGGTTCAGGGGCTACTGAGGGAGTCCTGGACTAGGGGGTGTCCGGATAGCCGAACTATCATCATCGGCCGGACTCCAAGACTATGAAGATACAAGATTGAAGACTTCGTCCCGTGTCCGGAAGGGACTTTCCTTGGCGTGGAAGGCAAGCTTGGCAATACAGATATGTAGATCTCCTACCATTGTAACCGACTTTGTGTAACCCTAGCACTCTCCGGTGTCTATATAAACCGGATGGCTTTAGTCCGTAGGACGAACAACAATCATACCATAGGCTAGCTTCTAGGGTTTAGCCTCCTTGATCTCGTGGTAGATCTACTCTTGTAATACCCACATCATCAATATCAATCAACCAGGACATAGGGTTTTACCTCCATCAAGAGGGCCCGAACCTGGGTAAAACATCGTGTCCCTTGTCTCCTGTTACCATCCGCCTAGACGCACAGTTCGGGACCCCCTACCCGAGATCCGCCGGTTTTGACACCGACACCTACCATATGAATCTTGATCTCTAGCCTTCCCCAAGTTGCTTTCCACTCAAATCTTCCTTCCACCAAATCCAAATCCTTTGAGAGAGAGTTGAGTGTTGGGGAGACTATCATTTGAAGCACAAGAGCAAGGAGTTCATCATCAACACACCATTTGTTACTTCTTGGAGTGCTAGATTGGCTAGGTGTCACTTGGGAGCCTCCGACAAGATTGTGGAGTTGAACCAAGGAGTTTTTAAGGGCAAGGAGATCGCCTACTTCGTGAAGATCTACCGCTAGTGAGGCAAGTCCTTCGTGGGCGACGACCATGGTAGGATAGACAAGGTTGCTTCTTCGTGGACCCTTCATGGGCGGAGCCCTCCGTGGACTCGCGCAACCGTTACCCTTCGTGGGTTGAAGTCTCGATCAACGTGGATGTACGATAGCACCACCTATCGGAACCACGACAAAAATATCCGTGTCTCCAATTGCGTTGAATTCTCCAAACCCTTCCCCTTTACATTCTTGCAAGTTGCATGCTTTACTTTCCGCTGCTCATATACTCTTTGCATGCTTGCTTGAATGATTGCTTGACTTGTGCTAAGATAGCTAAAATCTGCCAAAGACTAAAATTGGGAAAAGGATAAGTTTTTAATTGGTCAAGTAGTCTAATCACCCCCCTCTAGACATACTTCTGAGCCTACAATGTCTATATCCAATGTGGTACTTAGTACTCACTCTCTACATGTGATCCCAGTCTTGGTACTCTTGTGGCTTCTTTCGTTTGCTCTAGCTACTAGGTGCATCTGTGTTATCTAACCTTATTTTCACAGGTTCATTCCATCCTAAGCCAACTCAAGACCACAATGTAAGTATATGCATCACAGTCATGTGTATGAGGAATTCTTGCTGATGTACATACTGTTTGCAAGAAGGACTCATGAGCATGAAGGTACATTTCCCATATTCACATCTTTTGCTCTGATGCATATAGCCAAGATACATGTAACACATTGCTTACTCTGTCATGCTTATGCATTCACATGCTCCTATATCCCATAGTTACATGATTGTATACATGTTGGAGGAGCATATGCATGTTACATGTCTTTCCAAAGCTTTACTAGTTATTCACTATATCTTTATCTAAAGCTTTGATATATGTTGTCATCAATTACCAAAAAGGGGGAGATTGAAAGCACAAGTGCTCACTGGGTGATTTTGGTAATTAATGTCAACATATCTCTTGTTGGACTAACACTTTTATCTAGTATGTTTCAGATAAGTTCAACAATGAAGTGGCATGGACTAGAGGATGTGGAACCCCTTCAAGATGCTAAAGACAAAGGATTGGCTAAAGCTCCAAGCACAAGGCTCTACATTTTATATTTTAGTGATCCAAGATCACATTGAGTCTATAGGAAAATCCAATACTATCAAGGAGGGATAAGGTGTTGCTTAATGAGGTTCTCGCTCGAAGTGCTTAGTGATATGCTCAAAACCCCTCAACTACTTTCTCACATCCACATATGACCTAAACCAAAAGTCAAACTCGACCCCACCGATTCTTTCTATCCGGCGCCACCGAGTTCAGATGTCATAGCCACTGCCACAAACCCTAGGCAAATAGGTTTCACCGATAGGGATCTCGGTCTCACCGAGATGGTATTGTAATCTCTCTCTATATGTCCATTACCATTATCGGTCACACCGAGTTTGTGTAATCGGTCTTACCGAGATTACAATGTAAACTCTCTATTTCCCTTTCGTAACATTTTGGTCCAACCGGGATGAGCGAATCGGTCCCACCGAGTTTACCTGACCAACTCTCTGGTTAGCTTATTACCAAAATCGGTCTCACCGAGATTACGTTATGCCCTAACCCTAACCATATAGGTCCTACCGAGTTGCATGTCGGTCCCACTGAAAATCCTAACGGTCACTAGATTTGCTGAATCGGTCCGACCGAGTTTCTTAATTCGGTCCCACCGAGATTGGCATGTTGTGTGTAACGGTTAGATTTTGTGTGGAGGCTATATATACCCCTCCACCTCCTCTTCATTCGTGGAGAGAGCCATCAGAACAAAGCTACACTTCCAACTTACATTTTTCTGAGAGAGAACCACATACTCATGTGATGAGACCAAGATATTCCATTCCTACCATATGAATCTTGATCTCTAGCCTTCCCCAAGTTGCTTTCTAGTCAAACCTTCTTTCCACCAAATCCAAATCCTGTGAAAGAGAGTTGAGTGTTGGGGAGACTATCATTTGAAGCACAAGAGCAAGGAGTTCGCCATCAACACACCATTTGTTACTTCTTGGAGAGTGGTGTCTCCTAGATTGGCTAGGTGTCACTTGGGAGCCTCCGACAAGCTTGTGGACTTGAACCAAGGAGTTTGTACGGGCAAGGAGATCGCCTACTTCGTGAAGATCTACTGCTAATGAGGCAAGTCCTTCGTGGGTGACGGCCATGGTGGGATAGACAAGGTTGCTTCTTCGTGGACCCTTCTTGGGTGGAGCCCTCCGTGGACTCGTGCAGCCGTTACCCTTTGTGGGTTGAAGTCTCCATCAATGTGGATGTATGATAGCACCACCTATCGGAACCACAACAAAAACATCCGTGTCTCCAATTGCGTTTGCATACTCCAATCCCATTTCTTTACATTCTTGCAAGTCGCATGCTTTACTTTCCGCTGCTCTTATACTCTTTGCATGCTTGCTTGCTATGTATTGCGATTGTTAAACTTGTGCCTAAACTCCACTTAAACTTGAAGAAATTAAAAACTGCAACCTTTGGCACTTAGTGTCTAATAACCCCCTCTAGACACTTCTTCTCGATCCTTTCAGGCCTCCGTCCTAGTCCCAGCCAAGCAGCAAAACTTGTGCCGCGCGTACATAATTACGCACTAAAAATACCATGGGCACGGGCGGAGGCACATCTATGACGCGGTCCACCATGCGGCTCAACCGCCATGGCACCCGTATCCCTTCATCATTTTCTTTGTTTCAGGACCCAATTTTCTGGAAGCCCTTTCCGATAGACGGATTATCGGACTCATCACGGAAAGGAAAAACCAAGGAGGTAAGAAGCTTTGACGTACAAGGGAATACCCAGGTGGTCTTTGTTAACGATCGTTATACCTATTTTATGTACCCACACGTAGCTTACCCTTCGCTAGGACATATTAAATAGTCCTACTTTGCTTATCACACTACTTGTATAAATACGCTTTGACGTATTGTTTGAATAACAGTAGAAGAAACATACATCGTCAGCTTATTATTGCATTTTCTTCATATTCTGCCTTATACTGTTTATTTACTACAAATCGCGTCCGTACACTCTGGTATGTTCATTTCGCCAGGGGCTTCAGTGTACCCCATAACACGGCAAGAAAAGTCCGAACACTTTCGATAGTGCGGCACCCCGAACTTATAGCACTATATGCATCAGCTCTGAATCATGTCTTTGTCAATAGTTGGGTTTTCCCGGCTCCCTTGTTTTGGTGCCTTACGTTCCGCTATATCGGCTAAGGTAGCACAGGGAGAACTACTGCGATTGTGTCCCGGTTCTTCCGGACGAGCACCTCAGTAGAGAAAGCCGAAAACTGACTGGCATGATACGGCGAGAGCTGGTCGCTGTTCGAGAGGTCTCAAATCCTTAAAGATTTTTTCCGCTTTGGGCGAGGAATTGGCCTTGTCCGATTTAGGCGTGTATAGCGCCCCAACTTCGGCCTTCCGAATACTAGGGGCTTCGCCAAAATTTAAAATTGTAGACTTCTATGGCTAAGTGAGAGTGATAAAGCTGTATAGTCCGATTGCCTTGGTCGCTGCGCTAAACACCTCCTTAAAGGACCAAAAATTTGGATTAAGAGTGTTTAGATTTATCCCGAACACCCCGGTACTAGTTACATGGGGGCGGAAGCCGACGACTGGCCAACTCCCAGATTTGATAAACGGTCGCACAGAAGGTAATATTTTAAATCAACAAGCATTGCATGACGCACATGAACTCGTTTTCATATTACAGGATGACATGATTACATTTCACTCATATATCACATCCTTAGCACATTCATCCACCACAAGGCGGGCACCCTTCAGGACACCCTCATAATAATTCTCGGGGTGACGATGCTCTTGCCCTTCGGTGGCCCCTCCGTCACTAGCTTCTCGGCGTCCATATTATCCCAGTGTATTTTCGCACGGGCAAAGGCCCTGCATGCACCTTCAATGCACGCGGACCGCTTAATGACTTCAAGCCGCGAACAGGCATGCACCATCCGCTTTACAAGGCTAAAGTAGCTGCCGGGCAGGGGTTCGCCAGGCCACAGCCGGACTATAAAGTCCGTCATGGCCAGTTCGGCCGCCTTGTGTAGCTCGACCAGCTGTTTCAGCTGGTCGCTCAAGGGCATCAGATGTTTGGTCCCAATATATTGGGACCAGAACAACTTCTCTGTCGAGCTCCCCTCTTCCGCATGGTAGAACTCCACGGCATCCGATACGCTGCACGGCAGATCGGCGAACACTCCTCGAGAGCTCAGAATTCAGGTAAGTAAAAGGAAAGTTTCCTTCACATGCTTGCTTTGCATAATGAATGCCTTACCCGGCGCTATCTTCTTGGCCGTCTCGATCTCCTGGAGGGCCTTTTGGGCTTCGGCCTTGGCGTCTGGCGCGCTCTGAAGGGCCTTCGCAAGCTCGGACTCTCGTGTCTTAGAGTCATGCTCCACGGACTCGCATTTCTTGACGAGGTACTAGAGCTCTTGCTGGACCTCATCAACCCGAGCATCTTGCTTCTCGCGCTTGGTGCGCTCCTTGGCCGCCCTATCTTCGGCCTCGGACAACTCTTTCTTCCGGGCCGCCACTTCGGTCGTGGCCCCTATTAAAAATCAGGTTGCTTCTATTAGCATCATAAATTTTCCTCCATATTATACATGAACGGGGTATCACTTACCCTTGTTCTCCTCGAGCTGCTTCTTCACGAGGCCGAGCTCTTCTTTGGCCCGCCCCAGGTTCTGCTTCAGTCCGGAGACCTCCGCAGTGCGGGCAGCGGTGGCCAGCAGTGAGGCCTGCTTATTCACATTCACATAACATGATTAGACTCCTGCGAACATTTTTTTATCCTCTGTTTGGCTTTTCTTTACGAACACCACACAGAGCATCAGGGGCTACTATCTATGCTAGGATATTTTCTCATAATGTGATTACTTACCTCAAAGCCTGTTAGGAGGCTGGCGCATGCTTCGGTTAAACCGCTTTTGGCGGACCGAACCTTTTCAATCACCGTACTCATAAGAGTATGGTGCTCTTCGTCAATGGAAGCGCCGTGAAGCGCTTCCAGCAAATTGTCTGATGCCTCTGGTTGGACAGAGGTCCTCATAATAGGAGGCTCACCATCCTTAGCGAGGCGCTGTCTACCCGAATACGGAACCATTTAAGGTTTCGGTGCAGTGTCTGGATGGGAGCCAGACTTACTGCAGGCCCCGTCATCAAGATCCATG
The DNA here is from genome assembly GCF_002162155.2 of Triticum dicoccoides. NCBI lineage: Eukaryota > Viridiplantae > Streptophyta > Magnoliopsida > Poales > Poaceae > Triticum > Triticum dicoccoides. Next base: position 614,076,691 of record NC_041383.1, read on the forward strand.
GGGGTCTTTCCCCCCATGAGCCCGGTGCCTGGGATTTCGCCTTGCAGCGTCTCCAGAATCGTCTCCCCCTGCTCCGGTATCCTCTGGGATAACACCTCGGTGTCGTCCGCGGGCTAGGGGGATGTGGCCGTCGGGAGCGAATAACTATTCATATCCGACGGACTCAAAGACCCATCCAAGGAGGATGCGCCTATATGGGCTTTGGACGGACTGTATGATCATGTTCAACATGTTAGAAAGCAATAAAGCAAGGCATACCGGAAGATAGTATCCGGACACTTACGACTTTGCCCGGGGCTTGTCCCTGGGCAGCCACTCCTCGTTACTGTAGGCGATGGTGGTGGATTAGTCCGGAGGGAGGGTTCTTCCCTTCTTGGACCCCTCGGCCTCCCCGGACAGGTCGGCCTTCCTTTTCTCCTCCTCCCTGGTTGGGGGAGGGACTTCTTCTTCCTCCTCCTCATTTTCGTTGGAGGAGGGCACCTCTAAGTCTTCGGACGATGCGTCCGACACGGCCTTGCGCCGGAGACCCTTCCTGGTCCCCGTGCACTTCATCTTGGCCTTCTTCTCCGGCACCTTGTAAGGCGCCGGGACCAGCATCTCCGTCAGGAGAGCGGTTGCTGGATCTTCACGTAGCGGAGCCAGACAGTTGATCCGCTCCACCGTCACTAGTATTCCTATTAAATCAGCACGGTGGCTTAAACTTCCTCCCTCGAATATACTGGGAAAGGCTCATCTTGAAAGATGGAAGGCTTACCGGATTGGCAATGCGCTTTGCGCTGAGTCCACGGTCTTCGGTGAGGGGAGGAGGGACTTCGGACGCCTTGAACTGCACCTTCCAGACGTCTTTGTGTGGCATGTAGAAGAGCTCCTGCAACGTCTGGTGTTAGGCCGAATCGAACTCCCACATATTGAATGCCCGTCTTTGGCATGGGAGGATCCGGCGGAAGAGCATGACCTGGACGACATTGAAGAGCTTGATCTTCTTGCCCATCATATTCTTGATGCAGTTCACGAATCCAGTCAGCTCCGCAGGGGCACCCCAGGCCAAGCCTTTCTTTTCCCAGGAGGTGAGCTGCATGGGGATGCCGGATCAGAATTCGGGGGCCGCCGCCCAGTTGGTGTTGTGCCGCTCGGTGATGTAGAACCACCCTGATTGCCACCCCTTCACGGTCTCCACAAAGGAGCCTTCGAGCCAGGTGACATTGGGCATCCTGCCCGCCATGGTGCCTCCGCACTCGGCTTGCTCACCCCCCACTATCTTCGGCTTCACGTTGAAGATCTTTAGCCACAGGCCAATGTGGGGCGGGATGCGGAGGAAGGCCTCACACACGACGATAAACGCCGAGATGTTGAGGACGAAATGTTGGGCCAGATCATGAAAATCTAGCCCATAGTAAAACATGAGCCCGCGGACAAACGGGTGGAGGGGAAATCCCAGTC
>NC_041383.1:614078415-614085552 GCF_002162155.2 Triticum dicoccoides
GGATGATCTGCCCTTCGTCCGGGAGCCGGTGCGCGATGTCTGCGGCTAAGTATCCGGTCTCCCTAAGCTTCGTAATGTCCTCCTCCTTAACAGAGGAGGCCATCCACTTGCCCCCCGCTCCGGACATGATTGGAAAGGCCTAACGGAGAAGGTGAGAACTTGGGCGCTGGAGCTCAAGAGTGCGAGAGCGGATGAGCAATGGAGGAAGAAGGCGTGGGTGAAAAACGGGAATCCTTATCTCTTTATAGAGGCGGTAGAAGCCATGTGCCTCCCCTTTTGCCCGTTAAGATCGCCTATTCCCCAAGCGCCATGGTTGATGGCGCGGTTGGGTTACCCACGCTCGTGTTGATGAGAATCCCGCAATAAGGGGACACGATCTCTGCTTCGACAAGACGTGCCAAGGAAACCGCCTCGCAATATGTGCAGTAGCTGGTTGTAAAAAAATGGCTCGAATAATGACCGGGCCGTGGCATGATGTCACTCTACAGAAGATGTCAGCAAATTTGATTTATGGAATACTGTTCTCTCTACGGTGGTATGTGGAATTTGTTTTGCAGAGCCGGACACGACTCTCGTGTTCAAAATCTTCTATGGAGAGGAACCCGCCTTGCAATGCCGAAGACAATCTGCGTGTCGGACTCATCATCATCAAAGCCTGGTTCAGGGGCTACTGAGGGAGTCCTGGATAAGGGGGTATCCGGACAACCGGACTATGTACTTTGGCCGGACTGTTGGACTATGAAGATACAAGATTAAAGACTTCGTCCCGTGTCTGGATGGGACTCTCCTTTGCGTGGAAGGCAAGCTTGGCGAGTTGGATATGTAGATCTCCTTCTCTGTAACCGACTCTGTGTAACCCTAGCCCCCCCAGTGTCTATATAAACCGGAGGGTTTAGTCCGTAGGACAACAACAATCATAATCATAGGCTAGCTTCTAGGGTTTAGCCTCTACGATCTCGTGGTAGATCAACTCTTGTAATACTCATATCATCAAGATCAATCAAGCAGGAAGTAGGGTATTACCTCCATCGAGAGGGCCCAAACCTGGGAAAACATCGTGTCCCAGCCTCCTGTTACCATTAGCCTTAGACGCACAGTTCGGGACCCCCTACCCGAGATCCGCCGGTTTTGACACCGACATCCGTCTCCTTCCCTATTCATCGAGCTAGGCCACGGCAGTGACGAACCGTTGGCTAGAGAGGTTGAGTTCTTCGCACACGCCCCAAAGTTCGAACCTTTCTTGGGTCTGCGGAGCCCTGAATCCGACATTTGGTGCGCCAGGCAGGGGCGTGTCAAAGATCTGCCTTTTCATCGGCCGTGCTCCACCCTCGCCGCTCGGTCCTCATGGAAGGCATCGCCCCCCGCCGGTCTATCGGGCGTGTTCGGAGGCATCGCAGGCCTTCAAGCTTTCTCCCCCATCTTGCGATAGGTGCAGTAGCCGCCGAAGTTCAGGCCGAAGTTGCCATCACGGTAAGACAGCGCGACAGACCCCGCGGAGTTCCTACGGGCATACGCGGAGGCCGTCTGGGCGGCGGGTGGAGATGACAAAGTCATGGCAAACTGGCTCCCCATGGCTCTCATAGGCGTGCCTCGCTCCTGGTTGCTCGATCTGTCGGAGTCTTCGGTGGCCTCCTAGGAGGAGCTGCGTGACTTGTTCGTCGCGCGCTTCGTGGCCCCAGCGCCCCACACTGTCGCGACCATCCTTAGCGGGTCGCAGGTGTCCACTTTGAGCCATCACATCTAGCAGCTCTCCCAGCAGATGAGGGCCGCCCAATCGCGGCGGGAACCCCTCCAGGCTGGGCGGCTGCTACCTCTCGAGCTTGCGTCGGTTTCTCGTTGAAGAGGAAAGGGTGATGCAGCAAACTAGCGTAAGTATTTCCCTCAGTTTTGAGAACCAAGGTATCAATCCAGTAGGAGACGATGCATAAGTCACTAAATACCTACACAAACAATCAAGAACCTCGCAACCAACATGATAAAGGGGTTGTCAATCCCTTCATGGTCACTCGCAAAAGTGAGATCTAATAGAGATAATAAAGTAAATATTTTTGGTATTTTTGTTGTATAGATTGGAAAGTAAAGATTGCAAAATAGTAGATGAGATTTAAAGAGATACAATATAAAGGAAAAGAGATCCAGGGTTCATAGATTTCGCTAGTGGCTTCTCTCTAGATAGCATGAATTACGGTGGATGAACAAATTACTGTCGAGCAATTGATAGAAAAGCGCATAATTATGAAGACATCTAAGGCAATGATCATGTACATAGGCATCACGTCCGTGTCAAGTATACCGAAATGATTCTGCATCTACTACTATTACTCCACACATCGACCGCTATCTAGCATGCATCTAGAGTATTATGTTCATAAGAGCGGAGTTACGCATTAAGCAAGATGACATTAGGTAGAGGGATAAACTCAAGCAATATGATATAAACCCCATCTTTTTATCCTGATGGCAACAATACAATATGTGCCTTACTGCCCCTACTGTCACTGAGAAAGGATACCACAAGATTCAACCCAAAGCTAAGCACTTCTCCCATGGCAAGAAAGATCAATCTAGTAGGCCAAACTAAACCGATAATTCGAAGAGACTTGTAAAGATATCAAATCATGCATATAAGAATTCAGAGAAGAACCCAATAATATTCTAGATAATCTTGTTCATAAATCCACAATTCATCGGATCTCGGCAAACACACCGCAAAAGAGTATTGCATCGAATAGATCTCCAAGAACATCAAGGAGAACTTTGTATTGAGAATCAAAGAGAGAGAAGAAGCCATCTAGCTAATAACTATGGACCCGAAGGTCTATGGTAAACTACTCATGCTTTATCGGAGAGGCAATGGTGTTAATGTAGAAGCCCTCCATGATCGATTCCCCCTCCAGTAGAACGCCGGAAAAGGCCCCAAGATGGGATCTCACGGGTACAGAAGGTTGCGGCGGTGGAAAAGTGGTTTCGTGGCTCCCCCTGATGTTTCTAGGGTATAAGAGTATATATAGGCGAAAGAAGTACGTCGGTGGAGCTACGAGGGGACCACTAGGGTGGGGGCGTGCCCTCCTGCCTCATGGTGTTTATGACTTCAACTCCAAGTCTTCTGGTTTGCTTTCAGTCCAAGAAAGATCACCGTGAAGGTTTCATTCCGTTTGGACTCCGTTTGGTATTCCTTTTCTGCAAAACTCTAAAATAGGCAAAAAAACAGAAACTGGTACTCGGCCTCCGGTTAATAGGTTAGTCCCAAAAAAATATAAAAGAGCATATTAAAGCCCATTAAACATCCAAAACAGATAATATAATAGCATGGAACAATAAAAAAATTATAGATACGTTGGAGACGTATCAGCGGCGCCCGAGGACGACATCATCTTCGACTCCAGGGATCACCCCAAGACATGGTCGATGTCGGCGTGCTCCCCATGCTGTGCTCCCCCACCATATGCAATGTTGCGGTCACGAGGACCCTTATCGATGGTGGTGCTGGACTCAATTTCCTCTCTGTGGAAGCCTTCGACCAGCTTCATGTGCCTCACGGCCGGCTCCTCCCCACCAGGCCTTTTTCAGGGGTGGTCAACGGATCCACCCTCCCTCTGGGGCAGATCTGCCTCCCCGTCACCTTTAGCATGCGCAACAACTACCGCACCTAGCTCATCGACTTAGACGTCGCCCGCATCAGCCTCCCGTATAATGCCATTCTTGGGTATCCGACCCTCGCCAAGTTCATGGCAGCGACGCACCCCGGCTACAACATCATCAAAATGCCGGGGAGCAGCAGTGTCATCATCATGGTGGGAGACACAAAGGACGCAATCGCGGCCCTCCAGCTCACTTTCAAGGTTGTGGCGGCCACGCGGCTGGACGCGGGGGTGGGGTGGGGGTGGGGGTGGGCACTCCAGATATGCCGAAGGGCACGCCACCAAGAAGAAGTAGTTGTTCTACCAAGACCTGGCTGAGACGAAGCAGGTGCAAGTTGACGACGGGGGCACATGCCCCACCTTCACCATAGGAGTCATCCTCCCCCCCGACTAGGAAGAAGCGCTGGTCAGCTTCCTCCGCACGAACAAGGACGTGTTTGGATGGGAGGCAACGGACTTGGTCGGTGTCCTGCGAAGAGTGATCGAGCACTAGTTGATGGTGTGCCCCATGCACGACCGATGAAGCAGAAGGCACAGAGGCAAGCCCCGGAGAAGCTGTCATTCATCGTCTAGGAGGTCCACAAGCTGGAAGAGGCTAGCGTCATTCGGGAAGTACGACACCCAGATTGGCTGGCCAATCCGGCCATTGTTCCCAAGAAGGGCGGAAAGGAACGCATGTGCGTCGACTTCACGAGCCTTAACAAGGCCTGCCCTCAGGAACCTTTCCCTCTTCCGAACATCAACCAGATCGTTGACTTCATCGCCGACTGTGACTTGCTGTGCTTCCTGGACGCCTTTTCAGGCTACCACCAAATCAAGATGGCGGTGCAGGACATCAAGAACACATCCTTCCTGACCCCGTGCGGGGTGTATTGCTACACCTACATGTCGTTCAGGCTGTGCAACGCTAGCGCAACCTTCCAGCGGCTGATGCACATTGCCTTGGGCCGGCAACGGGAGAAATGCCGAGGCATATGTCGACAACATTGTGGTCAAGTCACGGGAGGCGAGTACCCTCGTCGAAGATTTAGAAGAAATGTTCGCCAACCTGCGCAAGGTAAACTTGCGGCTCAATCCAGAGAAGTGCGTGTTCGGCATCCCGTCCGGCAAGCTGCTGGGTTTCTTGATGTGGCACAGAGGGATCGAGGCTAACTCGGAGAAGATCATGGCTATAGAAAGGATGAGTCCGCCGCAGACCCTCAAGGAAATGCAGAAGCTCACGGGTTGCATAACTTCGTTCGGGCGCTTCATCTCCAAGCTAGGCGAGCGTGCCCTCCCATTCTTCAAACTGATGAAAAATAAGGGCCGGTTCGAGTGGATTCCGGAGGCAAAGGCGGCCTTCCAAGACCTTAAGAAGTACCTCACCAGCCCGCCGATGATGGTGGCACCTCGCCCCCTTGAGCCCCTGGTGCTTTACCTGGCCGCCACACCCCTATCAGCCAGTGCAGTGCTTGTAGAGGTCCAGGAAAAGCGCATGGCGCACGGTGTAGCGTCTCGTGCCCGGCCGTGCCACCGCCACCTCAGGACGAGACTCCTGAGGCCCCGGCTGCCCCACCTCAGGACAACGCTCCTAAGGCCCCGCAGCCCACTAGACGGCAAAGCTCCCGAGGCTCCCTCGCCCTAAGAAGGGCAGGACACTGTCAATGCCCCCTCCTTCATCGAGCATTTTGTGTACTTGTCAGCACGGTGCTGCATGACGCACGGGCGTGCTACCCCATGCCACAAAAGCTCCTGCTCGCACTCCTCGTCGCCTCCAGGAAGCTGTGCCACTACTTCCAAGGCCACCCGATCAGTTTTCTCAGCATAACCCCTGGAGCCCCAACATCATGGGCAGGGTGGCTGAGTGTAACATTGAGCTGTCGTCATTCCAGCTAGAGTTCAGCACCACCAGAGTCATCAAGGGTGCAACCCTTGCTGACTTTGTGGCAGAATGGACTGACACCCCCGACCGAGGGGTGGGCGAGGACCGTTCCCTAACACCCAGAGACGAAGCACCAGATGGCTGGGTCATGTACTTCGACGGTGTGTTTGCATGCCAGGGCGCAGGGGCCAGAGATGTGCTCATCTCACCTACTCAAGACAAGCTCTACTACGTCGTGCAACTCTGCTTTCAGCATGGCGAGAAGGTCTCCAACAACATCGCCAAGTACGAGGGACTAATCGCCGGCCTCAGGGCCGTGTTGGCTCTGGGAGTCAGGCGCCTCACCATCAAGGGCGACTCCCAGCTCCTCGTCAACTTGTCCAACAAGGTGTACAAGCCAAAAGATGAGCACATGGAGGCATACCTTGAAGAGGTACGCAAAATTGAGAAACGGTCTTAGGCTTGCAATTGTAGCACGTACCATGCGGCACGAAAAAGGAGGCAGATGATATTGCCAGGAGGGCATCCTAGCACGACCCCAGAGGCCTGGCGTCTTCTAGGAACGACTCTTCAGGCCGTCAGTGGCTCCCCCTACTGCAGGACCAGCACTGCTTCGGGAAGAGCCGCCCGTGGCACCCTCCTCAGGCGCCCCAGCCTGCGGCCCGACCTCAAGGGCCCACCCGCTCCTTGCGCTCGAGCCTCGGGAGGGGTGCTGGACCGAGGAGTTCAAGGCATACCTGCTACAAGGCATCTTGTTAGAGAAGGAGGAAGACGCAGAACGAGTGGCCCGCCAGACCACCGCGTACTGCATCTAGGACGGTGAGCTCTATCAAAGGCGCCCGAATGACATCTCTCTGCGGTGCATCTCCAAGGAGGAGGGGCACGCGCTGCTGGTCGACATCCACAACAGGTAATGCGAGCATCACCCCTTGTCGCACACCCTTGTGGGCAAGGCGTTTCGCAGCGGGTTCTACTGGCCCATAGTGCTCAACGACGCCACTGAGCTGGTGAGATTCTGCAAGGCATGCCAGTTCCATGCCAAACAGATCCACCAGCCCGCTCAGGGCCTCCAGACCATTCTGCTCTCATGGCCGTTCGCGGTCTGGGGGCTAGACATCCTAGACCCGTTCCCTCGAGGATCCGGGGGCTACCGCTACCTTTACGTCGCCATGGACAAGTTCACCAAATGGGCGGAGGTGGAGCCCGTGCGCACCATCCCAGCTGGCTCGGACGTCAAGTTCATCAAGGGCCTCATGAGCCGCTTCGGGATTCCCAACCGTATCATCACTGATAATGGCTCTCAGTTCACGAGTAACCTTTTCAAAACATATTGTGCTAACCTTGGAACGCAGATATGCTACGGTTCGGTGGCACACCCGTGAAGCAACGGACAAGCTGAGCACGCCAACACGGAGGTCTTGAGAGGTGTCAAGACGAGGAGCTTCTAGAAGAAACTCGAGGCCTACGGTAGTGGCTGGCTCAATGAGACCCAGTTCGTGTTGTGGTCCATCCGCACCACCACGACCAAGTCCATGGGCAAGACCCCATTCTTCCTCGTCTACAGGGCTGAGGCAGTCCTCCCTCATGAGGTCAAGCATTTCTCCCTGCGGGTCTTGTCTTTTGATGAGGCACGCG
>NC_041383.1:614085739-614111265 GCF_002162155.2 Triticum dicoccoides
GAGCCACGCTTCATGCCGCGAGACACCAGCAGACACTGCGGCGGTATCACTATCATAGCGTCCGCTCTAGGACCCCTGAGGTGCGTGACCTCATCCTGAGGCGGGTGCTCTCTAGGGAGGGGCTTCACAAGCTCTCGCCTATGTGGGAGGGCCTATTCACGATCACCCGTGTCTCCAAGCCTGGCGCCGCGCGCCTGAAGACGCAGGACAGGGTGCCCATCCTGAATGCCTGGAACATCCAGCACCTCCGAAGGTTCTATCCATGATCAAGGCCATGCGCCTCTCAAGATCTCCGCTCATTACTCTCTCACGTAATAATGAGTTGGGGCTGTACATGCCCCGGAGTCTCCTGAGTGCCGCCCCTGGGCCTCACGGGTGCTCCCACCCATATCCTAGTGAAGACCAGAAGACTAGGGTAGGTGCAGTACGCGACTATTCTTTTGCTTGCTTTCTGCAGCTGATTTGCAACTTCTTGAAATGAAATTTGGAGTTTTCGTGTAACTTATTTGAAGGGGCGGGGGAATTTTTCTTCTCGCGGTGTTCTCTATTTTAGGTCTTGCATTAAGAAGAGTGACTGACGGTGTCCTGGATTAGGGGGTACTCAATACGTCGTCTCCCGATCAGTTGGATTGGGCCGAGGACCCCCATGGCCGTATACTCATGGGCCAGTCCGGACAGCTGCCGCATACAAGGAAGAGTCCACAAGACTTGGTGATCAAGACAAGGACTCCTCCCCCACCGGCGTATTCGTCTAGGACTCTTGTTATCCTAGGCCTCTGGTGCATTATATAAACCGGGGCCAGGCTAGTCGATAGACATATACAACAACAATCATACCATAGGCTAGCTTCTAGGGTTTAGCCTCTCTGATCTCGTGGTAGATCAACTCTTGTACTACCCATATCATCAATATTAATCAAGCAGGAGTAGGGTTTTACCTCCAACGAGAGGGCCCGAACCTGGGTAAACATTTTGTCCCCTGCCTTCTCTTACCATTGATCCTAAGACGCACAGCTTGGGACCTCCGACCCGAGATCCGCCGGTTTTGACACCGACATTGGTGCTTTCATTGAGAGTTCCGCTGTGTGTTCGACAAAGGGTAAATGGCTCGACTGCAGGTCAACTGCGACGTCGGATTCTTCGTCACCAGCTCGACTGGTCACCTTGGCTTGACCGAGGACTGCGCCCTACCTCCGATCTTCATGTTTGGATGAAGGCCTTCATCAACACCAACTCTGATCTCTATCAAGATCATGGAGGAGTCATCCATGGAGCTCGGGGGCTCAATGTCAACATTACCCTCAGGCGACCGTGCTGTTTTTCTGGACAGCAAACTTGTATTCGCCACCAGCGCTTCCTCGAGTGCCGCTTAAACGATTACTCCGGTGGAATTATGCGGAATAGTCTACAACAACCCTGCAAAAACTTCGTCGAGTTCCGATGGAGGAATCTATGGCAATCTCCGATATACCGGAGCCCTGTTGAATCTGGACGAGAATCCGGATGAGTTTAGGGCGTGGTATCCAACATCTAGCACGGATGTCCTTTGGAGGATCCAACCGTTGATTTGCTGCGGAATTCCCATATCTACCACCTGCCAAAAATTCAGCTCGATCCAACCGTCCAAACTCCGGGAAACTTCCGATTAGCGCATCACTTTTTGGATCTGTTTTCTGCGTGAGAACGAATCCGACCCGAATTCATCTTCTTTATGAACGGGATCTCGGACATCCTTTTTGAAGGAAGTTTTCGTATGGGGTGTTGTGTTTTATTCTCAAACACATCCCAGTAGTATTAAAAGTATACTTGCAATACGAACTTCACCGTCGCGCCGGTGTCAAACCAGCCCGACAACATCACTCCACGGCGACCGACCTGCGTTAGACACGTCGTCGCTTTGTTGAGCCGAGCTCAATTTCTTCGGATCATCATCTTGGCCAGCCGAACAATAGTTCGGCATCACGATGGATAAATCGTCACCAACATCGCCGCCCCACGGATTACACGGAGCGGGCACACCTGCATCGCCACACGATCACTTCAATCATGCCGGCATCGACCACGTCACGACCTGCATCGCTGGACTGGGGGCGTCATCATCTCTTCATCAACCTACTCCGGAGACTTTGGCGTCGCTGGCCGACCAGCTCCGTCACGTTAGCTGGACTGAGGGCTTTGCCTCGGCGAGCCAACCTTTGCCAGCATCGCCATGCCGTTGCTTTATCGCCCATCAGGCGATAGGTGTGCGGATCGAGTCCCAATTTTGGGAATCACCTTTCTTCGGATTGCTACAACAAATAAGCCAGGTGCTATTAATCCTAGTATTTTTTGATTGTTAAGGTTCATATTTCCCAATGAATTATTACTCTGGTTTGTCCGTCATATGTACGCAGGTCTGTCAAATGGTGGCCGCATTAACGACGGTCGCATGGTGGTTCAGTCAGTTTCCGTACATAGTCCGGCGAACGCCGCATCCGGAACTCGAACCGACCTGTGAATTCAGGCCTTGCCATGCCTTTACCGCATCACGCCGCCGCCCTGCATCGACATTGACTTCGGCGACAGGCCATGTTTCTTTTATTACTCACTTTGCATAAGTTATTGTTATGCAATGATTTTTTTATTTTTATTATTATTACTATTATCTCCGTTTGCACTATTTTTTGTGCACATGAAAATGATCCAGCCGGACAATATCCTTTGGCGTCACCTCGGCTGGACGAGGGGCTTCGTCAACACTTCATTACCCCATGCCGGAGACTTCGGCATCACCCTGCCGTCCTGCATTGACCGTGCTATGTCACCACTTCGGAGTGCCGAGCTCTTTGCTCCACCACCTCGGGACCGGCTCAGGGATGGAACCTTGTCCCGCATCAAGCTCGGACTGCGTCATCAATACCGAACACATTAACCAGCTAAGTTGTCTTCATGCTCAAAGTTTTAAATTTTTAACTTGTGTTCGGCTCGGCCAAGCATTATACCTTTTTGAAAAAAAGTTGCTTGTAAAAATTTCCTTGTCCAAACTTTGTTTGTGACGCGCAAATTCAAATACCCCATTTACTTGGGGGCTTCCTTCATGAAGCTTTTTCCTCTTGCATATGGTTATACTTGTACGGCTTCGTTCCTTGTTCGTGTATTATGCCACAATATGCACCATATTGACTTAAGCGATTTGCAAGCTGGGTTGCCTGGCTCCTGTGCTTACCCCTACATTCCCGATTGTTCGGCTAGGGAGTAAAGGGAGCACCTCTGCGATTGTCACGATCGGGTCACCCGAGCCGGACCTCAGACTAGGTGAAGCCGAAAGCTAGCGCTCTTATTGTTTTCAATCATGGTCGGCACACAACGCAACTCATGAGTACAAAAAATCTATTACACAAGTCTCATAATAACAATGAGCACCGAAGAAAGGTATCGGTGGGGGTACTATTTTCTTCGAAGATGCTTCTTACACTTCGCAGTAATATAGCATAAGTTCCCTGAGCGCGCTTTGTCTGTTACAGCCTTATGGCCCGATTGCCTGTTTATTGGAAACACCGTCGATATTCTCGACAGATGGAGTACATAACACTTTTCGGTCCTTGATCGAAGAAGGAGAAGCCGACGGTCGGTTAAGACGCATTTAAAGTTTGGTTGAACATAGATATGATATAAGTACTTCGGTACATGCAATCATTCTTTTACCCAAGTCACTTGGGGGCTCTTAAATTTATATGAGCCGTTTTATGATATGTGTTTTTCTTCTTAGTCATTGCAAAGTTTTTATTATTATTTATCACTCCTTTTTTCGACACAAGTGTGCGGTCACTAGCCGGGGAGCCTAATTTCTCTCTCAAAACCGCTAGATTTTAGTTTGCTAAACTGGCCTAGTAAGGAGTACTCCGCCTTCGGGATAGGAGGATGAAGCCGTAGGCTGACCCGCTTGAAGTTTTGAGATAGGATGTGTCATGTTAAAGCACGGCAGAAGCACCTTTTTTTTCTAAAGTCCAATTTTTGGATTGGCACCGAGCACTTGATCTAGTTTGGACATTAACCTTTTGAATAAGTTTTTTGGCTTTTCGAGCCCATGGCACTTTTAAACTATTGTGTGTTTTCAGCACAAGTCTCGCAGTGCAACGCCGAACACCTTTAGAGATTTGGCAAAAACATTCTCGGATATTTCTATATATGCATCGGTTTCGAATTGTGTCTTCGGTCAATAGTTAGGTTGCCTGGCTCCTGCGCTTGCCTCCTACGTTCCGCTTTGTTCGGCTAGGTGTGCAAAGGGAGAACCATTGCGATTGTGCTTCCAGCTCACATGGTTAAGCACCTCAGTGGAGAAAGCCGAAAACTGACTGTCACAATAACCGTAAATCGGTCAGCGATCTGATGATGGTGTTAAACGACGGGCCATTCATAACAATGGCCGAAGTGTTTACGGCTTAACCTCGACTGTCGCCGAACACTACCGGGGGCTATTAACTGGCCTCCCAAACAAAATCCTCGATATTTTGCTTTTACATTGGAGCTGAGGTTTCATGATCATGCTTAGCATGACAACCCAAAGAAACGAACTGATAGCGGGACTATTTTCTTTGGAAGACATTTCTTCTGTTAAACAGTAATATAACATGTCTCTCCGCGTACCTTTGTTTATAAAACCGTATGGCCAGATTGCCTTGTTTGTTGTAAATCTTTGCCCTCATAAAGGTTTTATAAAGTAGGACAAACACTCCTCGGCTATTGGCCGAGGAGGTGGAAGCCGATGGTCGGTCAAGAAAGTTTTGTACAATGTGGATCCGAGCATTAATGACATAAAGTACTTGGATACATAGAGTCATTACACATATTTTGTGATTTTACTATGGATATCAATCCTTAATTCGGCCTCCCGTGCCCGCATTAAGGCTCGGGGGCTACTGGGCTTCGGGCTTATTATTTACAAATATTAAAGGGGCACATCGATCCCCTGATCTGGTTTTGCCACCCGACCAGTGTCTCGGGGGCTACTGCATTGCCTATTCTATGCAGAAAATTTTAAGTGCAATACAGTTTCCAAGGAGATTTTGATCCTCAGGTTGGTCGGCCGCACCCAACCTGAGTCTTGAGGACTGAGCACGCCGCTTTTTGTGTCCCGAAGTATTCTACTGAGCTAGGACTTGATCCTCAGGCCGATTTTGCAAATCAACCTGAGTCTCAGCAGTTACTGGGATCAGTGGTCTTATGTCATCCTTCAGGTGCATCTCGGGTTTTAGACCGATACACACCTTGAGGGCTACTGGCTATGTATCTCGTCAGAGAATAAATTGGATCAATAAAAAACATTGACCAAAAATCAGCCCATGACCGAGGTGCTTAACCAGCTCAGAAGCAGTTCGGCATATAGCTCGGAAGCAAGTGGCTGGCTCCATAAAGGGCATTCCCGGCATTAAGCTCGGCTAAACTCCTTCAACTTTTTTGAACCCAGATGATCTATGACATCTCGGATATAGTCCGGCGTTGGAGCTCGGATACTGTACGGCGTAGGAGCTTGGACACAGTCCGACGTTAGAGCTTGGATACATTCCGGCGTTAGAGCTCGGAAGCAGTCCGGCGTTGGTGCTTGGCTGCAGAAGATACCTCGAATGCCATCCGGCGTTGGAGCTCGGACGCAAGAGGACGCTGCCTCCTGGGAACAACTTCGAACCCGAGGTGTGGCATAAAAATAATAAGGCATTGATAAAGGCCGGAAACTTAAAGGGGCTCCTCGGATACCCGACGTATAAACTCATCGAATGCATTTCAGCGATCCTCAAGATAGAAGATGAGAAGATTTGTTGAACCAGTTTTCAAGACCGGCAACCGAAGATGAAGAACAGTTCGGAAGAATCGAGGAGCGTCCCTAACTTGAAGACCGGTTCAGGGGGCTACTGACGGTGTGCTGAGTTAGGGGGTACTCAGCACGTCGTCTCCCGATCAGTTGGATTGGGCCGAGGACCCCCATGGCCGTATAATCATGGGCCAGTCCGGACAGCTGCCGCATACAAGGAAGAATCCACAAGAATTGGCGATCAAGACAAGGACTCCTCCCCCACCGGCGTATTCGTCTAGGACTCTTGTTATCCTAGGCCTCAGGTGCATTATATAAACCGGGGCCAGGCTAGTCGATAGACATATACAACAACAATCATACCATAGCCTAGCTTCTAGGGTTTAGCCTCTCTGATCTCGTGGTAGATCAACTCTTGTACTACCCATATCAACAATATTAATCAAGCAGGAGTAGGGTTTTACCTCCAACGAGAGGGCCCAAACCTGGGTAAACATTGTGTCCCTTGCCTCCTGTTACCATTGATCCTAAGACGCACAGCTCGGGACCTCCTACCCGAGATCCGCCGGTTTTGACACCGACAGTGACAGTTGCCCGTTGCTCTCGTGTCGTGCGTATGGGAGCTAGGAATGGTGTGCGCGCCGGGGCGACCCGCAAGCACACCTCGCCAAAGTCTTGGTGCCCCAGCCTTTCGCGTCTTCATCCTCACCCGACGCTCTCAAACGAGCTTACGAGCACACATGCCCTCTTGAGTCTGTGCCCCTGGGCATCACGGCGTGACGTACTAGTGGCGACTAGCCCATGCTCGGGGGCTCACACGAGGTGTGGCACCTCCGGAGGTTTCCTAACCATGCAGCCACAGGGCGCCTGCTGAGGCTCGGCGACCTTCGAATCCTCAAGAAAGAAACCTTTTGAAGACCCCTCCGAAGTGGGAGATGTGCAGGGATTCCAAGATCCAGAGAAGCTCGCTCCCACGGTATGGGAGTCTGTCGCAAGAACACTAAGCTAAGTCATTCCAATCACAATCAACGGCAACATGAGTACTAGGACGGTCATATAAAAATGATAACATAACGGCGCAAGCGCCGTGGTCCATTACACGCCCCGACAGGGCCCTCTACTTTTTTAGATGCAGGACAAAGGAAGAAGCAATAGCAGCCGTGCAACTACAACAGCTCCTGAGACCCGGCTCCAGCAGCGCCCGCGCTCAGTCGGAGACCTCCTCCTGCTTCATGGGGGCGCGGCGGCGAGGTGGCTCGTCTCCCTCCCTGATACAGGCTCGGCGGCGTGGCGGCTCATTGTAGTAGCCGCTGCTCGTGCTCTTCCTAGAAGAGGACCCGCCACTTCTAGAGGCGTCGCGACTGTCGCCAAGGGCAAGCTCACAACTAGAGATGATACCGCCCCTCCGGCAGTCGCCGTTGTCGCTGTCGCTCTCGGGGCAGCACCCCAGGCGCCGACCTTCTTCCTCGAAGTCCAGGACGTAGATGGTCGCCACGCCATCATGCCTGAAGTGGAGGGTGCACCTCCCATGCAGGCCGTGCGTGCGGGCAAACGACTGCCACCCGCAATTCAGGAACATGTTGCTGGTAGCGGCGACCTCGACCTCCACCCACGAGGCCTTGCTGCAACAGCCATCCGCCTGCAACCAGAGGCCATCGGGTCCCCCGGCCGGCAGGGCGCCAGCGAAGAAGCACGGGAGCTAGAACCAGATCCCTGTGGGCCTCTCCGCCCACACCACGAACTCCGGGGCGCATCGGCAGAGTGGGATCGCGGGCGCGGTGGCTGGGCGGTTGCTGCACGTCTCCCCTCTTCATCGTGGCTGCCCCGGCCGCGGAAACTTCCATCGTGGGATGGCACACCCCGCAGCTGCCGGAGTCGGCGCCGACCCTCGAGGGGGTGTGCCCACATCCTCGGGGAGCCACCACCGGTGTTGCAACATACTTGCGGGGACGACCACGACCCCTCTTGTGCGGCGGCGAGTCCGGTCCCTCCTTGGGGGCCTTTCCCTTCTATGCGGCGGAAAACCTCCTCACTGGTGCCATGGACGCCTTGGCAAGGTGGCAAGACAAGGAGGAAGAAGGAGATACGGGCGCAAAGAAAACGAAGATGGGCTAGGGGTTCTGCCCCCGCCCCATTTATAGCCGGAGGAAGACCAACCGCCAGCCAGTCACGCTCCGGGCCATGATGGCCTCTCTACATGTGCCAGGTAGTTGCCGAGGCAGCATGGGGAAGTGGAGACACCCGTGTCCCATCAAGAGCCACACGTAGTTGACTTGGGCTGCAGGAAATTGAGGCTCGTGGCACTTCGCCCTTCACTTTTGGCTTTGCCTTGAAGCCAAGTCCGAGCGCGCCTTGGGCCCGGGGGCGACTGTCAGTGTTCTGGGAACCAGGGTACCCAGAATTGCCTACCTGTGACCTGCGGTGTCGCTCCATTGACGGCCTAGTACGACCCATCTACGACACCTTCAAGACAAGACCCTAACGAGGGGCCAAGCCTCGCGAGGCGGGCGACATCAAGACATCCAGAGGGAGTAGCGTCCTCGGGCTGCCTCCTGAGGAGCACAGATTTCTATGCAGGTGCCCACCTCATGAGGTTGAGGTAACGCAAGCCATGATGATAACCCGCAAGTGTACGGGATCAATTGTAGCCTATTTCGATAAGTAAGAGTGTCGAACCCAACGAGGAGCTAAAGGTAGAACAAATATTCTCTCAAGTCCTATCTGCCACTGATATGACTCTACGCATGCTTAGTGTTTGCTTTACCTAGAACAAGTATGAAACTAGAAGTACTTTGTAGGTGTTGTTGGATAGATTTGCAAGATAATAAAGAGCACGTAAATAAAAAGTAGGGGATGTTTAGGTAAAGAAGCAAATAAAGTAAATATAGCGAGTGTGGAAGAGTGGTGGTAGGAGTTGTGAAATTGTCCCTAAGCAATTGACTATGTTACTAGACCGGTAATCACTATTGCAATTATATTTGAGGGAGAGGCATAAGCTAACATACATTCTCTTCTTGGATCATATGCACTTATGATTGGAACTCTAGCAAGCATCCGCAACTACTAAAGATCATTAAGGTAAAACCCAACCATAGCATTAAACTATCAAGTCCCCTTTATCCCATACTCAAACAACCTACTTACTCGGGTCTATGCTTTTGTCACTCACGCCACCCACCATAAGCAAATCATGAACATATTGCAAACCCTACAGCGGGGATCCCTCACGCTTGCATGACATGGAGAGCACCATAGGACATCACCAATAATAAAACATGCAACTCAAACCAATCATAGCAATTCATCAATCACCGATAGGACAACGAAAATCTAATCAGACATCATAGGATGGCAACACATCATTGGATAATAATATGAAGCATAAAGCACCATGTTCAAGTAGAGGGTACAACGGGTTGTGGGAGAGTGGACCGTTGAATATAGAAGGGGGAAGGTGATGGAGATGTTGGTGAAGATGGCGGAGGTGTTGGTGTAGATCGCGGTGATGATGATGGCCCCCGGCAGCGCTCCGGCGCCACCGGTAGCTAGGGGGAGAGAGCCCCCCTTCTTCTTCTTCTTCCTTGACCTCCTCCCTAGATGGGAGAAGTGTTTACCCTCTGGTCCTTGGCTCCCATGGCTTGGGAGGGGCGAGAGCCCCTCCAAGATTGGATCTATTTCTCTGTCTCTCTCTATTTATGCGTTCTCAGATTCTGCCCCTTCACCGTTTCTTTTATATCCGGAGATCCGTAACTCTGATTGGGATGAATTTTTGGCCCAGATTTTTCTCATAAAGTTAGCTTTCTTGCGGTAAAAGAAGAGCATCAACCGCCTTACGGGGTGCCCATGAGGGTCCAGGGTGTGCCTGCCTCCCTAGGGCGCGCCCCCTGCCTCGTGGCCCCCTCGGGCACCGTCTCGCATTGATTTTACTTCCCAAAAATCACATATATTCTAAAATAATTCTCCGTCCGTTTTTATCCCATTTGGACTCCGTCTGATATTGGGTTTCTACGAAACATAAAACATGCAACAAACAGGAACTGGCACTGGGCACTGGATCAACATGTTAGTCCCAAAAATATTATAAAAAGTAGCCAAAAGTATATGAAAGTTGAATAATATTGGCATGGAACAATAAAAAATTATAGATATGACGGAGACGTATCAGCATCCCCAAGCTTAATTCCTGCTCGTCCTCGAGTAGGTAAATGATAAAAAAGATAATTTTTGATGTGGAATGCTACCTAGCATAATCTTGATCATATGTCTAATCATGGCATGAATATTAAGACATGAGTGATTCAAAGCAATAGTCTATCTTTTGACATAAAAACAATAATACTTCGAGCATACTAATAAAGCAATCATGTCTTTTCAAAACAACAAGGCCAAAGCAAGCTTATCCCTACAAAATCATATAGTTTGGCCATGTTTCATTTTTGTCACACAAAATGCCCCCATCATGCACAACCCCGATGACAAGCCGAGCAATTGGTTCATACTTTTTAACGCGCTTCAGCTTTTTCAACCCTCACACAATACATGAGCGCAAGACATGGATATAGCACTATAGGTGGAATAGATATGATGGTGGGGGTTTATGTGGAGAAGACAAAAGTCTCACATCGACGCGACTGATCAACGGGCTATGGAGATGCCCATCAATTGATGTCAATGCGAGGAGTAGGGATTGCCATGCAACGGATGCACTAAGAGCTATAAGTGTATGAAAGCTCAACAAAAGAAACTAAGTGGGTGTACATCCAACTTGCTTGCTCATGAAGACCTAGGGCATTTGAGGAAGCCCATCGTTGGAATATACAAGCCAAGTTCTATAATGAAAAATTCCCACTAGTAAATGAAAGTGACAATATAGGAGACTCTCTATATGAAGAACATGGTGCTACTCTGAAGCACAAGTGTGGTAAAAGGATAGTAACATTGCCCCTTTTCTTTTTTTTCTTTTTTTCTTTTTTCTTTTTGGTGGGCTTCTTTGGCCCCCTTTTTTTATTTAGGCTTCTTTGGCCTCTTTTTTAGGGGCAATGCTCTATAATGATGATCATCACACTTTTATTTACTTACAACTTGATATTACGATACTAGAACAAATATATGAATCTATATGAATGCCTCCGGCGGTGTACCGGGATGTGCAATGATCTAGCGTAGCAATGACATCAAAAAACGGACAAGCCATGAAAACATCATGCTAGCTATCTTACGATCATGCAAGGCAATATGACAATGAATACTCAAGTCATGTATATGATGATGATGGAAGTTGCATGGCAATATATCTCGGAATGGCTATGGAAATGCCATAATAGGTAGGTATGGTGGCTGTTTTGAGGAAGATATAAGGAGGCTTATGTGTGATAGAGCGTATCATATCACGGGGTTTGGATGCACCGGCTAAGTTTGCACCAACTCTCGAGGTGAGAAAGGGCAATGCACAATACCGAAGAGGCTAGCAATGATGGAAAGGTAAAAGTGTGTATAATCCATGGACTCACATTAGTCATAAAGAACTCATATATTTATTGTAGAAGTTTATTAGCCCTCAAAGCAAAGTACTACTACGCATGCCCCTAGGGGGATAGATTGGTAGGAAAAGACCATCGCTCGTCCCCGACCGCCACTCATAAGGAAGACATTCAAAGAAACACCCCATGCTTCAAATTTGTCACACAACGGTCACTACAAAAAAAATACACTTCCATGATGATACGTGTTTGTCACAGTAGGTCGCATTTTCTGTCATGCATGTACATCCATGACGATTTTATGACAGAATCAAGATAGTCATACCTGTGCTGTCGTAGAAGTGTTCCATAAAATTACCAAAAATATCATCACGGAAGTGTCCACTTCCATGACGATAAATCGCGCATCATAGAAGTGCTTTCGTCAAGGGTGACCAACACATGGCATCCACCGTAACGGGACGCCATTAACCTATCGTGTCCGTTTTTTGGATCCGATAACCCGCTAACAGCCATGACAAATGCCGATTTTCCATGTGTAAAATTCTCATTGGCTGACGGATCCACGTGTCAGCTCCGCGTTGGCACATATGTCACTCATCCAACGGTCGAGATGGGCCTATGATATGTTGACATGTGGACCGGCCAAAAGTGGCCCATAAAGTTTAAATGGGCCGGCCCAACTGAAGGCCCATAAGATTTAGCGGACCATCATGGGCCGGCCCAGCTAAAGGCCCACAAGATTTTGCAGACCATAATGGGCCGGCCCAGCTAAAGGCCCACAAATTTTAGTGGACCATAATGGGCCGGCCCAGCTAAAGGCCCACACGATTTTACAGACCATAATGGGCCGGCCCAAGTAAAGGCCCACAAGATTTTGCGGACCACAATGGGCCGGCCCAGCTAAAGGCCCACAAGATTCTGCATACCATAATGGGCCGGCCCAGCTAAAGGCCCAACATTCTCTGTCAAATCGTCCCATCAATGGCCTTTCCTGAACTTGTCATCCACGCGACCCATGGTCACTTCTGGCCCGTTAACAGTCTGCTAAGTAATTGGGCCGAATTACGACCCGGTGTATTTCCGGCCTGTTAAAGGTCCTGCTTCATTTGGGCCCATTTACAAGCCATCAAAACTTTCGGCCCATAAACGACCGTGAAGGATTTGGGTCATATTCGGCCATGTCTGACATTCGGCCTGTTAGAGGCCCACTATAGATTTGGGCCACTTTCGGCCTATTGTCATTTTCGGCCCGTTAACGCCGGACGAAAACCATGGGCCATATGTGGCCCAACGTCATATCGGGCCCATTAACGGCCCATATAAAAATGACGATAATTTAGCCCGACCGAAGTTCCGGCCTGTTAAAGGCCCGTGTATTAGGTCGGCGCATTTACGGCCCATCCGAATTTGGGCCTGTCAAAGATCTGCATCGTAAATGGGCCACCATTTCGGCCTTCTAAGACCGGTGGGTTATTTGGCACAATCGGGGCCCAATCTCACTTTCGGTCTATTAAAGGCCCATGTTTTTATGGGCTCGAGATATTTACACCTGTAAACGGCCTATTTTTACTGAGGGCCCAAATTGTGTTTAGGCATGTTAAAGGCCCACTACGGGCACATGCCTACCAGAAAAATATGAAAGCTTATGCTGATTTAGGCCCAGATATTTTTAGTGGGCTACATGCCAATTTTCGCCCGTAATCATTTTTAGCCCAATTGGAATGGGCCCGACGAATGTTAGCATGTTGGGCTCCTATGAAGCTTTCGCCGAATACATTACTAAGATAAACCTACACTATACAAAAATAGCGTCGTAATTACTGCAGCCTATGGCAGCATCATAAATGCTGTATCACAACAAAATAAATTCCAACCATACAACAAAAGGCCTGTTGGCATAAAGTCTATAGTCCTTCCAGATAAAAGCACCATCACATGTATAGAAGCACAGATCATTTGACCTGAGTGCTAATGTTTTAGGCTGTAGAATCTGATGGAGCAGCACGATCTCCACCTTTTTTCCTCCATTGCTCTTGAACAATGAAGCAAATGTCTGATTGTATGGTTTCAAAACCATTCATATCTTGACGACATTTTTCAACCACTATTCTTGTTTCCGAAACGACGTCCATTAGGGATTGGACTTGTGTCTGGAGCACAGATATATCACTCTGCCTAGCAGGAAGATTTTGTTCAGTAGGCAATTTGGACGAGGTTACCTTGACAACCAACCCAGAATTATGCAGGAAGGTGCTTTTTGCAGTGTTAGTGGAGAGATACTAACGCACTGCAGCAAGAGGTGACATTGTGCCTGTGGTAGCCTCGTCACCTTCAGGTGGTTGTGGCTGTTCAATCATTTGTTCCATAGCTTCCTGAAAGTTTGAACTTGTAGATTAGTGTACTAGATAAGTTACTAATGAGAAAAAAACAAACAAAGTAGATTAAACGTTTATACATAACTTATTTTGGTGAACTACTGTAATACATTAGCATGTATTGTAGTGTCAACTACATAATAAAACCACTTTCGGAACATATGTCCATGTAGCATGCCTACTGTATTGTCTATTTCCTCACATTCCTTGACATCTAAGGATAAAGATACATGGTTTACAGTAGGATGAACATAGTATGACATCATTCATATCATGGGCAAACAAATATAAAACAAACATGCTATTTTATCATTGTGTTCGCACGTGAACATAACAACTAGATTACAGATCAAGACCAAAAGAATATCCTTCATCTCTTTTAAACCATGTAAGGTGAAATGATACGTTAAGACAACTGTGTATAAAAGTGAATAGAGTAACTGACATTGGCTATAAACGAAGTAGTTAAATGAACACATCACAGTACCAATCAGTTCAAGGCAGGAGGAGTAAGGACTTACAACAGCGGCTTGAACTGGTGTGCTCATGCCCTTCATATTGCTGGTGTGGCAATCCTTGAAGATTTGCACTGCATTCGGTTCTGGTTCTTTTTGGTCCGCATGGGCTTTCCTCTGTATTTGGAACAAGTCAATATAGATACGGTAATATGGCACAAAAAAAGAAGGAAGTAGAAGCTATTTACAAGAGCCTCGCAGTGTGCAATATAGCTACAAGATCCTGTTGTCTGTTGGAATTTCACTTTAGAACAGTTGGTTTTGTTCTTCAAACAGTTAGCCTAGAAGAAGATACACTTGTAAGGCACATACATAAATACAAGTTCAATATGTGGTCTGATCAAATACATATAGGCTACCTGATACTTTGGATCAGACCAATGTTTAACAAGGGCTGTCCAATCTTCATATGTAATATATTGCACTGGAGATGTTTGGGCGATTTCATTGTTAGCCTTGCCTTCAAAGTGAGATTTTCTAAGGTGGTACCGATACTGTCGCAGAGCAGACTGGAAAACATGAGTGCATGCTTGTTTAGTTGCATCATCTTTCGGATCCAACTTGAACCTCATCTATTGAAAAAAGAATGTGAGTCTTATTAGGAGGAAGCTAGAAAGTATGGGACAGAGCAAGACAATATTACTAATTGCGATGAATAACATTGCTTACGGATAAATGGTCAAGGAAGGTGTTAAACTGGGTATTGTCTTTCTCATTCCTGTACTAGATCCATGTTGGGAGGATACGTGCATGGCACCTAACGACAACGGCTGCCTCTGATACTAACTTGGCTGACTCTGTAGCATCACGTGGCCTTTTAAACCTGCCTCAAAATGGATCTCCAGTCTTTCTCCTTTAGATTTTGTTAATCTGTCAAGCATTATCCCTGATGTCTGTTTCCGCTTGCCCCGTGGTGCTAGTTCAACAACGAATATGGAAAGTGTTAGTGTACATCAAACTGTGAGAGTACATATAAAGGAGCATGCAACTGCAACTTGACTCGGTCAGGTACTGTCTTGGTGTTGATGCTCATGAGGTTCGTCTGATCTTGCCAAGTCCCGTTGTGTCAGCAGTGCTTTGGAACTAGTGTTAGGTGTGAAGGCAGCTTGGGAACTGGCCAGTTCCGGAGCAAACCAACGATTAACTCATTGAGATGCTGGTACAGTTGAAGCGGATGCTGCAGCTGGTGGAGCAGGTGATACTGTGCTTGTAGATTTAGCCGGTGGACTTGGACCTTCTACTGCACTATAAGTACCAGCAGAATCTTGACGGCATATCCTTTTCTGTTTCACCCGACGAGTAACAACACTCCGTACTATATTATTTTCCTTGCTATTTTTTGACTTTGCCATGTCAAGCTGTACCCACAACACAAAATAATAAAATCACTCTTCAGAACTCATTGATGCATGGTACAGACAAGCAATACTTTGATGTAAGACAACCATATGAGGATGGAATATGTAATAAAAATAGGACGGCATGACATATTCACAACTATGATGTGCAAACTAAGCAGAAGGATTTTCAAGAAAATAGAAGTAATGCAAGCTAGACACCATATGAAAGATGCAACCAATATTACTCTTCCAAGTTAAAAGTGTCTTGTCATAAGTGGCAATTCGAAAAATTAGAAGCAGTACAACGTAGAAATTAATGCAAGATGCAACCACTATCAAACTACCATGTTAAAAGCGTCCAATCATGAGTGGCTGATGCGGGATACACAACACCAGTACTTTGATGTAAGAACATGGTATGATAGATAGATGCAGTGTATTCTAGACACAGAAAGCCATGTCATATGCACATGTATAACGTATAAACTCAGCAGGTGCAATTTAGTCAAAATAGAAGAAATGCAGGCTAGACAACATATGCAACATGAAACCAATTATCACACTGTGAACTTACAGCAAGCACCTGCGATGGTGGAGTATGGGAGATGAACTCAGCATGTAGACTTGGTACTTCAACTTCATTAGCAGTAGCAGTGGCAAATCTAGAGAGTCTCTGTTTGCGCCGGTGTGAAGGACCACCAACATCCCCTAACTTACTCTTTCCCTTCCTATTTTCTGATATTGCCTTATGAAGTCAAAATCACAAGAAGATGAATTAAATTAGCTCTGCATAACTGGTTGATCCATGATACAGACGAACACTACTTTGATGTAAGGCAAGCGCAGGATAGGAGGATGGAATATATACAAAAAAAGACAGCGTTTCATATTCACACGTACGATAGGAGGATGGAATATGTATGAAAAAACAGTAAGCGGAAGGCATTTCAACAAAAATAGAAGAAATGAAAGCTAGGCACCATATGAACATGCAACCAATATCACTCTATCAGGTAAAAAGTGTCTCGTCGGAAGTGCCATTTCAAGAAATTAGAAGCAGTACAAGCTAGAAGACAATGCAAGATGCAACCTACATCATAGTCCCAAGTTAAATGTGTCTTCTGGGTAAGTGATCGTTCCAGGTATAAGTTGTAAGCTACGCAGATGCAATTCAACATAATCAGAAGCAATACAAACTAGAAATCATACGGAAAACGCAACCACATATAACAGTTCCAAGTAAGAGCAAGCACCTGTGATGGTGGAGTAGGGGAGATGTGCTCATCATGTACACGTATGTTCTAGAAACAGGAACACGTTTCATATTCACAGGCATTATGTGTAAAGTAAGCAGATGCAATTAAAGTTAGAAGCAATACAAACTAGACATCATACGCAACATGCAACCACATATAATAGTGCCAAGTTAGGGCAAGCACCTGTGATGGTGGAGTAGGGGAGATGTGCTCATCATCTACACAGCTACGTTGACTGTCCAGCCTTGTGTTGTCTTGCGAATCTTGTTGGGAGGATGGCGGAGTAGAATCTGTAGAGACCCCCTATTTGAGTTGCTCCGAATGACCACCATCATCCACTGCCGGACTAATTTCCTTCAGCTATAATGATTTTGCACTGTAAAGTCAAACCGATAAGAAAAAGGAATAAAATTCTCTCTTCAGAACTCATTCATGCATGATACTGACGAACACTACTCGGATGAAAGGCAAACACATGATGCGAGGATGGAATATGTATGAAAAATAGGATGGCGTGACATATTCACACCTATGATGTGGTAACTAAGCAGAAGGCATTTCAACAAATTAGAAGCACTGCAAGCTAGACACCATATCAAAGATGCAACCAATATCACCCTGCCAAGTTCAAACTGTATGGCATTTCAACAAATTAGAAGCAGTACATGCTAGAAATCTGTCAGGACCCGACTCAATGCCACATCAATCTAGCATGTAACACATCATATATCTTTGCGGCCTCACGCATGGTATCCCCACGGGTGTCGCCTTACCTTTGCCCGGGACCGTTTGCGCCTTTTGGCACACGTATATGATAGTGTCGCTAGCATCCATATGATAAGGAGCCTGGGCTGACATGGCTAGTCGTAAACCCAAAGTGGCACAAACTTACAGGGACAGGCATCCATGACCCAGCATCGAACGTGTCGGTCATCAGCGAGTGAATCCAGGCTGTAGCACTGGGCTAGTAGGACTCCGGTGAACCGGGCTGTATCGGGCTAACAGGACTCCGGTATTCATTGCGTGACATTTCCTCGAAGGGACAGACACAGGAACGAAGAAGGACACATGCCGGCCAGCCCAAGTGTTCCGGAGCAGTAGCAAGCTACCATGGCTCAGTGGAAGCACTAGGAGACATTTCCAGGTAAGAGAGGCTACTAAGGATAAACAACTAGATAGTCAGATCCCACACATACCAAGCATTTCAATAACATACACACAATACGCTCGATATGTGCAAATACAACATGGCATCACAACATGACTCTACAACTCAAGTATTTATTCAATAGGCTCCGAGGAGCGAGATATTACAAACATGAGTCTCATGACCAAACATTCAGAGCATACAAGTCAAAGCACAAGCGGAAGCTTAACATGTCTGAGTACATACATCTACAAATGAAAAACGCTGAGAAGCCTGACTATCTACCAGATCCTGCCGAGGGCACAAGATCGTAGCTGAGGTTACAAGCTAAACGTCGAAGTCCACGCGGAACTATACAGGCAACCCAGAAGTCCTTTACCGCGGACATGGCTATTCAAATAGATCATATTAACCCTGCAGGGGTGTACTTCTTCACACACGCTCTCACCACTTACCGCCATGTATACCTCGTGTATCTCGGCAACCTTCAAGCGGAAGCCTGGCGAGGGAGTCGGCCACGACCTGACTAACCACACAAGTCTCTCGTCCAGGTTTATCGCCTATTCGGGTTCCATCTGCAAGGAGATCCGGCCGGGGTGTCGCTCACGGCCCCAAACGATGTGGGCAGGGTTCCCAAGCCCACCATCCGGGTGCCACTTGGTACACCGGGCCACTGTGCCTAGTCTGTCCCAAGCCCACCTGTACCGGGTGCCACCTGGTAGACTACTAACACTACCTACAAACACCAGAAACTAGTTACAACTCCTGGACAGAGATCAGGTTGATTAATAAGTCGAGAGGGGCCGAGTTACCGGAACCCAATGTGTGGTAGTAACTGTTCATGGATCACAAACACAGAACTCAGTTCCTGAGGACGGCTTCAATGAGACAACCCACCATGTACTCCTACATGGCCTCTCACCGCTACCTTTACCAAATCATGTTCACACACTTAGCACCCAGCAGTAGGACATGTTCACCACACTCCAATTCATCCCCGATGAATCAGAGCTGACTCAACTCTAAGCAATAGCAGGCATGACAAACAAGCATGAATAAGTAGGCACAATAGGGCTCAAACAACTCCTACTCATGCGGGTTTCATCTATTTACTGTGGCAATGACGGGTCATGCAGAGGATAAAGGGGTTCAACTACCGCATCATGTAACAGTTGAATCATTGTTGTCCTAATGCAGTAAAAGAGAGCAGGAGCGAGAGAGTGGGATTGTATCGGAATGAACAAGGGGGTTTTGCTTGCCTGACACTTCTGAAGATAGTAGTAGTTCTTCATCGGTGTCATCGAACTCATCATCGGGACAACATCTACTGAGGGGGGACAAACACCGGCAATAGAGAAAGAACACAATCAATGCAATGCAACAATATGATGCATGAGTGCGACATGGAAATATGCTGTGGTTTGAGCTAATGCAACTAGCAACCAGATTAAATGAAGTTGGTTTGAATCAAAGATTCAAATTCAAACTCCATATGTGATTTCTTAAATGCCATTTAATTGAATTGTCCTAAACAGTAGTCATAAATTGTTCTAACATGCATGAAAATGGTACAGATGGATAAATTGGATTTTTCTGATCATTTTTCATATATAAATTATTTTATTTTGAGTTATGGTTGATTTACTATGAATTTTTGAAGTTTAAATCATTTTCTGGATTTTCCTGGTTATTTAGAAATAAAACAAATCCAGAAAATGACTTATTGTGTCAGCATGACGTCACTATGATGTCAGCAGTCAACAGGAGCCGGTCCAGGTCAAACCTGACCTGTGGCATCCACTGGTCAGTGACTGGGGCTAGTTAGTGCCGCTGACATGTGGGCCCAGTCAACGGCCATGTCAGCAAGTCAACCCTCACGCGTGGGTCCCGCTGGGTTGTAAACTAATCTAAATAGAAAAATAAACCCGGAGTTAAATTAGGTGCGGGGCCCAGCTATCGGTGTCACTGGAGGGGTTAGTTAGTGGGTCATTAGCCACTAATGATGCCCACGTCAGCCGGCGTTTAGCCGCCGGTGACACAAACCGCGGCGGAGACGCGTCAGGTTCGCGCTACACGGCACCGTTTAGGGCGCGGTTGGGTTCTGCGGCGAGCTGGAAGTGCGCCGCAACCAGTGGTGCAGGCGGTTGGGTGCGGGAAGGCCGGGAACAATGGCGATGGCGACAACCGCGGTGGCCGGAGTTCGGGTGACGACGGATTCGTCGCTACGATGCGGGGACGGGCTAAAGGAGAGAGGGGAAACGCGGTGGAGCTCACGGCGAGGGCGAGGAGGTGGTCGGCGAGCTCGGGGATGCTCCAGGGTTGGCGAATCGACGACGACGATCCCCGGCGGCCATAGCTTCAAAACGAGGTCGGGGGCGATGATGTGGGGCTTCCGGTGTCGTATTCATTGGAGGAGAGCTTCAGGACGATGCGGCGGGGCCGATGAATGTGTCGGGAAGGCGAGGAGGTGGCTTAGGACGCGGCAGTAGCGAGGGGCGGCGACGGTTCCGCTCGGGTGTGCAAGAGGGAGAGGCGAGAGAGAGACAAAAGGGGAGAGTGAGGGGGTCAGGGGGTCCAGAGCGACGCCGAGGAGGGGCTTCGAGGCGCCTCGATGAGGCAGGCAAGCAGGGAGGAGGCGTGGCGCCTCGCGCGTGCGTGCGCTGTCCCGCCTCTGCCTACTGGCAGAGGTTAGGGATGACTGGCACCGAGCCAGGTGGGCTGGGCCAGCACAGGTGAGGCCCAGGTGAGCATCCCTCCCTCTCTATTTTCTAATTTTGTTCTGTTTTTCTATTTTTCTGTAATCTTTAGGGCTTTTCTAAAAATACCTAGACCCTTTCAAAAATCACTAAACTGCACATGCCCACTGTATATAATATATCCAACATGGAACATTTCAGTTTAGGAGTATTTGGACATTTAAAATATTTTATACAATTTAATGTCCAAATTCAAATACTTATGATTTAATTCAGTGACCTTAGGATGACATAGAAAATTGTGCACCATTTTTGTCAGAGGTTTAAGACCAAGGCAAAGATGATGAACATTTTAGATGGGCATTTCAGGTTCATTGAAAATGATTTTATGTTGAACCTATTTGATTTGATCTGGTGCTAGGATTTGATCAGTCCCCATTTCAAGTTTCAAAAGAATTTAAACATGATGCAACAGACAAGTGCTAGCCTAGTGCAAGGTAAGGCTAGGGATGTGACAACTCACCCCCACTAAACAAGAATCTCGTCTCGAGATTCAAGCGTAGGGTAAGATGACGGGGGGACGCAAACTAACACAATCTTCACGATCCAAGGTGCACTTCATGAGAACGTTGATTCGATCACCATCTTTGTCCCGTCGTCTTGCTCTAAGAACTCCAACTAGCATGACAGCAAGAGGAAAGGGAAAACCCTAGAAGGATCGATCTCCTCGAAGAACGAACAACTCAGAATCAACTCACGGAGTGAGACATTGAAACATCTCACGAGTTGAGACGCGTAGCAAACATCCAAAGGAATGGAGTGAAAAAGATGACGAGGGTCCACTAGGTAGACAACAATTCCACACTTAAGAGGGTGGTGAACGGTTGTCAATGTAGCGAGGATTTGAGTTGCCATGATACCATAACGGGGCACCTTAGGGAAGGTGACTTATAGAAATATCCCCTTAAGTGTCAAAAAGAATTACCTTTGATTCAGAGATCATTGAAACTCTTTATACCAGCCTAAGGCAATTCTCGAGCGATCGTTTGGAGGGGTTCGGTAGGATGGCATACCCGAATTAGAATGGATGATGTGGATTCCCTTGTTGAAAACAACACAAGGAATGATTTTGCTTGCGCGTGCTCTCAAAAACTTGAGCAATTCCATAATCATCATAGTTCTACCAAAATCTATGAAAAGAATGTTAATACAACTACATACTACCATGATGAATAACGATGGAGGATGCAGATGGAAAGGAAGACAACACTTTCTCAGATTTCACCCTAACAATGCCAAGGAAACAAAATCTGGATGATCGACCGAGAGACATTTAGCACTCCGCTTCTAATGTTCTCCTTGATGTACTAGGTACCACGGTCAATGCTTAAAAGCATCAACATGACCATCAAGTAAAGGTCGGACTTCGGGAACACAAAAAATCCATAAGGAACAACTAGGGAGTAAATCCTACGAAATCCTTATGGGGAGGTGGCTAACTTCCTCAAACAAGATACTACAATAATAGGTCTTCCGGCTGGGTGTGTTGGCCACGACATCCACTTTACCGGTTATCGAGAGACCAATATTATAGTTCTTGGGAGATGTTCCAACCATCATATCTGCCTGAGATTCAGATCTGGTTGGTGCCAGGATATTCCAGACAACATGTCTAGAAAAGAAAGGTTGCAACACAAGTCGACGAGATGACGTTGCGAGATTCTCGGGAGATGAACTACGATAGCAAGCTCCAAAACTGAGCTGGTTCTGCTACAAACCTATGAACACGCTGTCCAAGACAAGCATGACCACGTAGTAGTCTTATAATAAAACACTACCGAGTTCTGGTTGGGAAACCATCATTGCGGATAACGAAGTCCTTGCAGAAGGCATGCTCTTAAGAAGGAACTTCTTCTCCTTGAACAAATCAATCAGTGGCTTGGTGTGCTAGGGACACATATGGAATGAAGGTTGCGAGCCTGTCAAACCATAGCATACTTCGCACATGCACGACTGACTTGGGACGGTACCAGGGAAACAAAAACAATCTTTCTCGAACTCACGGCCGCAACTTGCTCCAAATGCACGTGAATCATAGAAAGTCACTTGTTTCATCCAACATATTCTTCACGAATGGGACATGAAGATAATGCTTATAAAAGTTTCCAACACTAGGTTGATGTTCAACATGAATCATGGGGGAGACAAAATGCTGCTGATGGGCTCAACAGTAACTCATCGGGATTTCCATATCACTGGACTTCCGCCATCATGTGAACACGGTGACAGTATTGGTCAGACCAAAAGATGTAATGGTGTATGCTCGAGGGATCAACCACGAGTAAGACAACATTACGAACATCGTTGGTTCTAACTTGATTTGACGATAGCCCACACTCAAATCTAGGTTTGGACAAGACAATAGATTCAACAACTGATCACGGGATCAGTCGATGAAGATATCATCTTTCTTCAACACACACACACTCACACTCAAGGATATCCCTTAGTGATGAACTAAGTCAGACAAGCTTCCATCTTCCAACTCTCCAAGTTGTTGTTTAGCTTAACCAACTAGCCCGGGGTATGCAACACAGAATCTTGGAGAATGGGTGGTTTGGAAGAAAACCAACATGATCACGAACTCAACATAGCGGTCTGGTGAAACCTGGTCATACTTCCGAGAAGATATTCGGAAAATCACGAACCACCGATACATTACTAAGCTCGAGAACAATCTTGCTTTTCAGGGCAAGACGATATGATCAGAGAGTGAGGGATTGACACAATCCTAACTCATTGATAGAAGAGTGCACTCAGGATAAGGACTAGG
This sequence comes from Triticum dicoccoides, assembly GCF_002162155.2. Lineage (NCBI taxonomy): Eukaryota > Viridiplantae > Streptophyta > Magnoliopsida > Poales > Poaceae > Triticum > Triticum dicoccoides. The sequence goes on from NC_041383.1 coordinate 614,109,173, forward strand.
TAGCACAATCTATCTTAGAATGATGATTCAAAAACCAACACGCTAAGAATGAAATTATTATCCATTAGCTACCGAGCAATAGAGTTGCTAGGAGTATTGAGTTCACACATCATGATTCACTTGTCGGTACTCCGGTTGCAACAACACGACCCCGAGGAATGAATAATGATGGCGAGAAGTATCACTACATCAAGAATTCATAAGAGAAGGTGCAATTATCATGACATTGCTAACATAAAGTGGGTAATACTTCAGGGTAGAACAGACCAAAAGCTGGATTAGTATTTGATCTGCGGAGTATGACTACTTTGACCCAATCCTAGATATGGATGAGGTACTGGAGTTCATTTCTCCTAGTCATTCTGGGATAGAATGGCTTGACGGAACACAAGAATAATAGGCATTGATGAACGATTGCACGCATACTCTTGACTAGCAACTGATAGACAAGGATCAGAATACAACTACAGAGGGACAACTCAAAGGAACATATATCTTTCTGAGTTGTGGATGCATAGGTTAGTATGTCGAACAAGTTCAACATATTTCTTCCGGATAACCCATGCAGAAGGGTAGAACTGGCAGAGTAGCAGCATAGAATCGAGAACTCGTCAAGAGCACTCTGGTTGTGATCTTTCGGTTCGACAAGGAACTACTGCCATAAGTAGTTCATGGTATTTGAAAGAATGATATACCACGGACCTCGAGGACTAATGCAAAGGTTACTAATATCCTAAAGGAACTAGCAAACACTAACAACACGAGGTAAGTGAAGGAAATATGCCCTAGAGGCAATAATAAAGTTATTATTTATTTCCTCATATCATGATAAATGTTTATTATTCATGCTAGAATTGTATTAACCAGAAACATGATACATGTGTGAATACATAGACAAACATATAGTCACTAGTATGCCTCTACTTGACTAGCTCATTAATCAAAGATGGTTATGTTTCCTAACCATAGACATGTGTTGTCATTTGATTAATGGGATCACATCATTAGAAGAATGATGTGATTGACATGACCCATCCCGTTAGCTTAGCACTTGATCGTTTAGTATTCTGCTATTGCTTTCTTCATGACTTATACATGTTCCTGCAACTATGAGAAATATGCAACTCCCGTTTACCGGAAGAACACTTTGGGTACTACCAAACGTCACAACGTAACTGGGTGATTATAAAGGAGTACTACAGGTGTCTCCGAAGGTACATGTTGAGTTGGCGTATTTCGAGATTAGGTTTTGTCACTCCGATTGTCGGAGAGGTATCTCTGGGCCCTCTCGGTAATACTCATCACTTAAGCCTTGCAAGCATTATAACTAATAAGTTAGTTATGAGATGACGTATTACAGAACGAGTAAAGAGACTTGCCGGTAACGAGATTGAACTAGGTATTGGATACCGACGATCAAATCTCGGGCAAGTAACATACCGATGACAAAGGGAACAACGTATGTTGTTATGCGGTTTGACCGATAAAGATCTTTGTAGAATATGTAGGAACCAATATGGGCATCCAGGTCCCGCTATTGGTTATTGACCGAGAATGGTTTTAGGTCATGTCTACATAGTTCTCGAACCCGTAGGTTCCGCACGCTTAACGTTTCGATGACAGTTTTATTATGAGTTTACAAGTTTTGATGTACCGAAATTTGTTCGGAGTCCCGGATGTGATCACGGACATGACGAGGAGTCTTGGAATGGTCGAGACATAAAGATTGATATATTGGAAGCCTATGTTTGGACATCGGAATGGTTCCGGGTGAAATCGGCATTTTACCGGAGTACCGGGAGGTTACCGGAACCCCCCGGGGGGTTAATGGGCCTACATGGGCCACGAGGGAGAAGAGAGAAGGAGCCAGGAGGGGGCCGCGCGCCCCTCCCCCTCCTAGTCCGAATAGGACAAGGGAAGGGGGGCGGCGCCCCCCCTTTCCTTCCCCTCTTCCTCCTCTTCCCCCCTTCTCCTATTCCAACTAGGAAAGAAGGGAGTCCTACTCCCGGTGGGAGTAGGACTCCCCCCTTGGCGCGCCCTCCTTGGCCGGCCGCCTCCTCCCCCCTGGCTCCTTTATATACGGGGGCGGGGGG
>NC_041383.1:614111344-614118349 GCF_002162155.2 Triticum dicoccoides
CTAGACACACAAGTTGATCTACAGATCGTTCCTTAGCCGTGTGCGGTGCCCCCCTCCACCATATTCCACCTCGGTCATATCGTCGCGAAGCTTAGGCGAAGCCCTGCGCCGGTAGAATATCATCATCGTCACCACACCGTCGTGCTGACGGAACTCATCCCCGAAGCTTTGCTGGATCGTAGCCCGGGGATCGTCATCGAGCTGAACGTGTGCTGAACTCGGAGGTGCCGTACGTTCGGTGCTTGGATCGGTCGGATCGTGAAGACGTACGACTACATCAACCGCGTTGTGCTAATGCTTCCGCTTACGGTCTATGATGGTACGTGGACGAACACTCTCCCCTCTCGTTGCTATATCATCACCATGATCTTGCGTGTGTGTAGGATTTTTTTTGAAATTACTACGTTCCCCAACAGTGGCATCCGAGCCTGGTTTTATGCGTTGATGTTATATGCACGAGTAGAACACAAGTGAGTTGTGGGCGATACAAGTCATACTTCTTACCAGCATGTCATACTTTGGTTCGGCGGTATTGTGAGATGAAGCGGCCCGGACCGACATTACGCGTACGCTTACGCGAGACTGGTTTCACCGTTGCGAGCACTCATGCTTAAAGGTGGCTGGCGGGTGTCTGTCTCTCTCACTTTAGCTGAATCGAGTGTGTCTACGCCCGGTCCTTGCGAAGGTTAAAACAACACCAACTTGACGAACTATCGTTGTGGTTTTTATGCGTAGGTAAGAACGGTTCTTGCTAAGCCCGTAGCAGCCACGTAAAATTTGCAACAACAAAGTAGAGGACGTCTAACTTGTTTTTGCATGGCATGTTGTGATGTGATATGGTCAAGACGTGATGCTATATTTTATTGTATGAGATGATCATGTTTTGTAACCGAAGTTATCGGCAACTGGCAGGAGCCATATGGTTGTCGCTTTATTGTATGAAATGCAAACGCCCTGTAATTGCTTTACTTTATCACTACGCGGTAGCGATAGTCGTAGAAGCAATAGATGGCATAACGACAATGATGCTACGATGGAGATCAAGGTGTCGCGCCGGTGACGATGGTGATCACGACGGTGCTTCGAAGATGGAGATCACAAGCACAAGATGATGATGGCCATATCATATCACTTATATTGATTGCATGTGATGTTTATCCTTTATGCATCTTATCTTGCTTTGATTGACGGTAGCATTTTAAGATGATCTCTCACTAATTATCAAGAAGTGTTCTCCCTGAGTATGCACCGTTGCGAAAGTTCTTCGTGCTGAGACACCACGTGATGATCGGGTGTGATAGGCTCTACGTTCAAATACAACGGGTGCAAAACAGTTGCACACGCGGAATACTCGGGTTAAACTTGACGAGCCTAGCATATACAGATATGGCCTCGGAACACGGAGACCGAAAGGTCGAGCGTGAATCATATAGTAGATATGATCAACATAATGATGTTCACCATTGAAACTACTCCATCTCACGTGATGATCGGACATGGTTTAGTTGATATGGATCACTTAATCACTTAGAGGATTAGAGGGATGTCTATCTAAGTGGGAGTTCTTAAGTAATATGATTAATTGAACTTAAATTTATCATGAACTTAGTACCTAATAGTATTTTGCTTGTCTATGTTTGTTTGTAGATAGATGTCTCGTGCTATTGTTCCGTTAAATTTTATTGCGTTCCTTGAGAAAGCAAAGTTGAAAGATGATGGTAGCAATTACACGGACTGGGTCCGTAACCTGAGGATTATCCTCATTGCTGCACAGAAAAGTTACGTCCGGGAAGCACCGCTGGGTGCCAGGCCTGCTGCTGATGCAACTGACGACGTTAAGAACGTCTGGTAGAGCAAAACTGATGACTACTCTATAGTTCAGTGTGCCATGCTTTACGGCCTAGAACCGGGTCTTCAACGATGTTTTGAACGTCATGGAGCATATGAGATGTTCCAGGAGTTGAAGTTAATATTTCAAGCAAATGCCCGGATTGAGAGATATGAAGTCTCCAATAAGTTCTACAGCTGCAAGATGGAGGAGAATAGTTCTGTCAGTGAACACATACTCAAAATGTCTGGGTATAATAATCACTTGATTCAACTGGGAGTTAATCTTCCTGATGATAGTGTCATTGACAGAATTCTCCAATCACTGCCACCAAGCTACAAGAGCTTCGTGATGAACTATAATATGCAAGGGATGAACAAAACTCTTCCCGAGCTCTTCGCAATGCTAAAAGCTGCGGAGGTAGAAATCAAAAAGGAGCATCAAGTGTTGATGGTTAACAAGACCACCAGTTTCAAGAAAAAGGGCAAAGGGAAGAAGAAGGGGAACTTCAAAAAGAACGGCAAGCAAGTTGCTGCTCAAGAGAAGAAACCCAAGTCTGGACCTAAGCCTGAAACTGAGTGCTTCTACTGCAAGCAGACTAGACACTGGAAGCGGAATTGCCCCAAGTATTTGGCGGATAAGGATGGCAAAGTGAACAAAGGTATATGTGATGTACATGTTATTGATGTGTACCTTACTAATGCTCGCAGTAGCACCTGGGTTTTTGATACTGGTTCTGTTGCTAATATTTGCAACTCGAAACAGGGACTACGAATTAAGCGAAGATTAGCTAAGGACGAGGTGATGATGCGCGTGGGAAATGGTTCCAAAGTCGATGTGATCGCGGTCGGCACACTACCTCTACATCTACCATCGGGATTAGTTTTAGACCTAAATAATTGTTATTTGGTGCCAGCGTTGAGCATGAACATTATATCTGGATCTTGTTTGATGCGAGACGGTTATTCATTTAAATCAGAGAATAATGGTTGTTCTATTTATATGAGTAATATATTTTATGGTCATGCACCCTTGAAGAATGGTCTATTTTTATTAAATCTCGATAGTAGTGATACACATATTCATAGTGTTGAAACCAAAAGATGCAGAGTTGATAACTATAGTGCAACTTATTTGTGGCACTGCCGTTTAGGTCATATCGGTGTAAAGCGCATGAAGAAACTCCATATTGATGAGCTTTTGTAATCACTTGATTATGAATCACTTGGTACTTGCGAACCGTGCCTCATGGGCAAGATGACTAAAACGCCGTTCTCCGGAACTATGGAGCGAGCAACTGATTTGTTGGAGATCATACATACTGATGTTTGTGGTCCAATGAATGTTGAGGCTCACAGCGGGTATCGTTATTTTCTCACCTTCACAGATGATTTGAGCAGATATGGGTATATCTACTTAATGAAACACAAGTCTGAAACATTTGAAAAGTTCAAAGAATTTCAGAGTGAAGTGGAAAATCATCGTAACAAGAAAATAAAGTTTCTACGATCTGATCGTGGAGGAGAATATTTGAGTTACGAGTTTGGTCTACACTTGAAACAACACGGAATAGTTTCGCAACTCACGCCACCCGGAACACCACAACGAAATGCTGTGTCCGAACGTCGTAATCATACTTTACTAGATATGGTGCAATCTATGATGTCTCTTACAGATTTACCGCTATCGTTTTGGGGTTATGCTTTAGAGACGGCCACATTCACGTTAAATAGGGCACCATCAAAATCCGTTGAGACGACACCTTATGAACTGTGGTTTGGCAAGAAACCAAAGTTGTCGTTTCTTAAAGTTTGGGGCTGCGATGCTTATGTAAAGAAACTTCAACCAGATAAGCTCGAACCCAAATCGGAGAAATGTGTCTTCATAGGATACCCAAAGGAGACTATTGGGTATACCTTCTATCACAGATCTGAGGGCAAGATTTTCGTTGCTAAATTCGGATCCTTTCTAGAGAAGGAGTTTCTCTCGAAAGAAGTGAGTGGGAGGAAAGTAGAACTTGATGAGATAACTGTATCTACTCCCTTGTTGGAAAGTAGTTCGTCACAAGAACCAGTTCCTATGACAACTACACCAACTAGTGAGGAAGCTAATGATATTGATCATGAAACTTCAGATCAAGTTTCTACTGAACCTCGCAGGTCTACCAGAATAAGATCCGCACCAGAGTGGTACGGTAATCCTATTCTGGAAGTCATGTTACTTGATCATGATGAACCTACGAACTATGAGGAAGCGATGATGAGCCCAGATTCCGCAAAATGGCTAGAGGCCATGAAATCTGAGATGGGATCCATGTACGAAAACAAAGTATGGACTTTGGTTGACTTGCCCGATGATCGGCAAGCCATTGAGAATAAATGGATTTTTAAGAAGAAGACTGACGCTGATGGTAATATAACTGTCTATAAAGCTCGACTTGTTGCGAAAGGTTTTCGACAAGTTCAAGGGGTTGACTACGATGAGACTTTCTCACCCGTAGCGATGCTTAAGTCTGTCCGAATCATGTTAGCTATTGCTGCATTTCACGATTATGAAATTTGGCAAATGGATGTCAAAACTGCATTCTTGAATGGATTTCTGGAAGAAGAGTTGTATATGATGCAACCAGAAGGTTTTGTTGATCCAAAAGGTGCTAACAAAGTGTGCAAACTCCAGCAATCTATTTATGGGCTGGTGCAAGCATCTCGGAGTTGGAATAAACGTTTTGATAATGTGATCAAAGCATATGGTTTTATACAGACTTTTGGAGAAGCCTGTATTTACAAGAAAGAGAGTGGGAGCTCTGTAGCATTTCTGATTTTATATGTAGATGACATATTATTAATTGGAAATGATATAGAATTTCTGGATAGCATAAAGGGATACTTGAATAAAAGTTTTTCAATGAAAGACCTCGGTGAAGCTGCTTACATATTAGGCATCAAGATCTATAGAGATAGATCAAGACGCTTAATAGGACTTTCACAAAGCACATACCTTGACAAAATTTTGAAAAAGTTCAAAATGGATCAGGCAAAGAAAGGTTTCTTGCCTGTGCTACAAGGTGTGAAGTTGAGTCAAACTCAATGCCCGACCACAGCAGAAGATAGAGAGAAAATGAAAGATGTTCCCTATGCTTCAGCCATAGGCTCTATCATGTATGCAATGCTGTGTACCAGACCTGACGTATGCTTAGCAATAAGCTTGGCAGGAAGGTACCAAAGTAATCCAGGAGTGGATCACTGGACAGCGGTCAAGAACATCCTGAAATACCTGAAAAGGACTAAGGATATGTTTCTCGTATATGGAGGTGACAAAGAGCTAGTCGTAAAAGGTTACGTCGATGCAAGCTTTGACACTGATCCGGACGATTCTAAATCGCAAACCGGATACGTGTTTATATTAAACGGTGGAGCTGTAAGTTGGTGCAGTTCTAAACAAAGCGTCGTGGCTGGATCTACATGTGAAGCGGAGTACATAGCTGCTTCTGAAGCAGCAAATGAAGGATTCTGGATGAAGGAGTTCATTACCGATCTAGGTGTCATACCTAGTGCAACGGGACCAATGAAGATCTTCTGTGACAATACTGGTGCAATTGCTTTGGCAAAGGAATCCAGATTTCACAAGAGGACCAAGCACATCAAGAGACGCTTCAATTCCATTCGGGACCAAGTCCAAGTGGGAGACATAGAGATTTGCAAAATACATACGGATCTGAATGTTGCAGACCCGTTGACTAAGCCTCTCTCACGAGCAAAACATGATCAACACCAAGACTCCATGGGTGTTAGAATCATTACTATGTAATCTAGATTATTGACTCTAGTGCAAGTGGGAGACTGAAGGAAATATTCCCTAGAGGCAATAATAAAGTTATTATTTATTTCCTCATATCATGATAAATGTTTATTATTCATGCTAGAATTGTATTAACCGGAAACATGATACATGTGTGAATACATAGACAAACATATAGTCACTAGTATGCCTCTACTTGACTAGCTCATTAATCAAAGATGGTTATGTTTCCTAACCATAGACATGTGTTTTCATTTGATTAATGGGATCACATCATTAGAAGAATGATGTGATTGACATGACCCATCCCGTTAGCTTAGCACTTGATCGTTTAGTATTCTGCTATTGCTTTCTTCATGACTTATACATGTTCCTGCAACTATGAGAAATATGCAACTCCTGTTTACCGGAAGAACACTTTGGGTACTACCAAACGTCACAACGTAACTGGGTGATTATAAAGGAGTACTACAGGTGTCTCCGAAGGTACATGTTGAGTTGGCGTATTTCGAGATTAGGTTTTGTCACTCCGATTGTCGGAGAGGTATCTCTGGGCCCTCTCGGTAATACTCATCACTTAAGCCTTGCAAGCATTATAACTAATAAGTTAGTTATGAGATGACGTATTATAGAACGAGTAAAGAGACTTGCCGGTAACGAGATTGAACTAGGTATTGGATACCGACGATCAAATCTCGGGCAAGTAACATACCGATGACAAAGGGAACAACGTATGTTGTTATGCGGTTTGACCGATAAAGATCTTCGTAGAATATGTAGGAACCAATATGGGCATCCAGGTCCCGCTATTGGTTATTGACCGAGAATGGTTTTAGGTCATGTCTACATAGTTCTCGAACCCGTAGGGTCCGCACGCTTAACGTTTCGATGACAGTTTTATTATGAGTTTACAAGTTTTGATGTACCGAAATTTGTTCGGAGTCCCGGATGTGATCACGGACATGACGAGGAGTCTCGGAATGGTCAAGACATAAAGATTGATATATTGGAAGCCTATGTTTGGACATCGGAATGGTTCCGGGTGAAATCGGCATTTTACCGGAGTACCGGGAGGTTACCGGAACCCCCCGGGGGGTTAATAGGCCTACATGGGCCACGAGGGAGAAGAGAGAAGGAGCCAGGAGGGGGCCGCGCGCCCCTCCCCCTCCTAGTCCGAATAGGACAAGGGAAGGGGGGCGGCGCCCCCCTTTCCTTCCCCTCTTCCTCCTCTTCCCCCCCTTCTCCTATTCCAACTAGGAAAGAAGGGAGTCCTACTCCCGGTGGGAGTAGGACTCCCCCCTTGGCGCGCCCTCCTTGGCCGGCCGCCTCCTCCCCCCTGGCTCCTTTATATATGGGGGCGGGGGGGGGGGCACCCTAGA
>NC_041383.1:614118484-614131081 GCF_002162155.2 Triticum dicoccoides
CGTTCCTTAGCCGTGTGCGGTGCCCCCCTCCACCATATACCACCTCGGTCATATCGTCGCGAAGCTTAGGTGAAGCCCTGCGCCGGTAGAACATCATCATCGTCACCACGCCGTCGTGCTGACGGAACTCATCCCCGAAGCTTTGCTGGATCGGAGCCCGGGGATCGTCATCGAGCTGAACGTGTGCTGAACTCGGAGGTGCCGTACGTTCGGTGCTTGGATCGGTCGGATCGTGAAGACGTACGACTAAATCAACCGCGTTGTGCTAATGCTTCCGCTTACGGTCTATGAGGGTATGTGGACGAACACTCCCCCCTCTCGTTGCTATATCATCACCATGATCTTGCGTGTGCGTAGGAATTTTTTTGAAATTACTACGTTCCCCAACAGTAAGTAGAGTGAATCTTGGGTCAAGAACCCAGGAATAGAATGCCTACTAACTAAGTGGCATCACGAGATGCTTTCGAGAATGATGGCCAGAATCATCACACTGGGAACACAAAACATGGCTAAGTTACTAGGTGATACTCTAGACACCTAGGGTCATAATACTAGCTCCAACATATATGTCAAGGCAATAGAGTACCTCAACTCACCGATTAGTGTGGTTAAACTGGCCAGAGAGGACATCGGGAATGGGAAGAAGGGATTTGCAAATGCATCGGATTGTTTAGAAACCTGGGACGACTCGGACAGCATAACGGCTGTAGATGCTCAAAAAGATTGGAGACATGCTAGAAAAATAGTGGCATAGCCACTCAGAAGCACAATATCAAGGTTTCGAGATCAAAAATTATCATACGGAAGTAGTAGGAACTGAACCGAGGCTTAAATCCAACAATTCTATAAGTCTATAGATTAGTAACACGTGATCCTGATAGAAAGAAGAGAAAGCCTAGTTCCTTAACCCCGTAGGAAGATAAGATCACTCAGATCAGAAGGGCATGAGGTAAAGAAGTAAAAAGAGCCTTACGTTCCATCCCACAATCAATTCCCCTACATATAACTAAAGCATTTCTAGACTCAACTTCGACCGGTTTGGCTGGGTAATCCTACAGGCAGTCAGGCTCTGATACCAAAGCTGTCAGGACCCTGATTCAATGGCACATCGATCTAGCATGTAACACCTCATATCACTCTGCGGCCTCACACACGGTATCCCCACGGGTGTCGCCTTACCTTTGCCCGGGACCGTTTGCGCCTTTTGGCACATGTATATGATAGTGTCGCTAGCATCCATATGATAAGGAGCCCGGGCTGACATGGCTAGTCGTAAACCCAAAGTGGCACAAACTTACAGGGACAGGCATCATGACCCAGCATCGAACGTGTTGGTCATCAGCGAGTGAATCCAGGCTGTAGCACTGGGCTTGCAGGACTCTAGTGAACCGGGCTGTATCGGGCTAACAGGACTCCGGTATTCATCGCGTGACATTTCCCCAAAGGGACAGACACAGGAACGAAGAAGGACACATGCCGGCCAGCCTAAGTGTTCCGGAGCAGTAGCAAGCTACCATGGCTCAGTGGAAGCACTAGGAGACATTTCCCGGTAAGAGAGGCTACTAAGGATAAACAACTAGATAGTCAGATCCCACACATACCAAGCATTTCAATAACATACACACAATATGCTCGATATGTGCAAATACAACATGGCATCACAACATGACTCTACAACTCAAGTATTTATTCAATAGGCTCCGAGGAGCGAGATATTACAAACATGAGTCTCATGACCCAACATTCAGAGCATACAAGTCAAAGCACAAGCGGAAGCTTAACATGTCTGAGTACAGACATCTACAAATGAAAAAGGCTGAGAAGCCTGACTGTCTACCAGATCCTGCCGAGGGCACAAGATCGTAGCTGAGGTAACAAGCTAAATGTCGAAGTCCACGTGGAACTACTAGCGAGTCTGAAGTCTCTCTACAAAAACATAAATTAAGCAACGTGCGTGCAAATGTACCCAGCAAGACTTACATCAGATCTAACTACATATGCATGATTATCAACAAGGGGATGGTGGGGTTTAACTGCAGCAAGCCAGCTTTGACTCGGTGGCTATCCTGAACTACGACTGCCACTAACTCTTTTGAGGTGGCGCACACGAGTCCACATATTCACCATATCAATACACCACTATGGATCCGCTCCCGTCTCCCTACGAGAACGCCATCCATTGCACTCATGCTTATCTTGCGTATTTTAGAGTATCTACTTCAAGTTATCTATGAACTGTACAGGCAACCCAGAAGTCCTTTACTGCGGACACGGCTATTCGAATAGATCATATTAACCCTGCAGGGGTGTACTTCTTCACACACACTCTCACCACTTACCGCCATGTACACCTCGTGTATCTCGGCAACCTTCAAGCGGAAGCCTGGCGAGGGAGTCGGCCACGACCTGACTAACCACACAAGTCCCTCGTCCAGGTTTATCGCCTATTCGGGTTCCATCCGCAAGGAGATCCGGCCGGGGTGTCGCTCACGGCCCCAAACGATGTGTGCAGGGTTCCCAAGCCCACCATCCGGGTGCCACTTGGTACACCGGGCCACTGTGCGTAGTCTGTCCCAAGCCCACCTGTACCGGGTGCCACTTGGTAGACTACTAACACTACCTACAAACACCAGAAACTAGTTGCAACTCCTGGACAGAGATCAAGTTGATTAATAAGCCGAGAGAGCTTGGAGCGCCCGGAGCCCAATGTGTGGTAGTAACTGTTCATGGATCACAAACACAGAACTCAGTTCCTGAGGACGGCTGCAATGAGACAACCCACCATGTACTCCTACATGGCCTCTCACCGCTACCTTTACCAAATTGTGTTCACACACTTAGCTCTCAACAGTAGGACATGTTCACACACCGCCGATTCATCCCCGATGAATCAGACCTGACTCAACTCTAAGCAATAGCAGGCATGACAAACAAGCATGAATGAGTAGGCACATCAGGGCTCAAACAACTCCTACTCATGCTAGTGGGTTTCATCTATTTAATGTGGCAATGATAGGTCATGCAGAGGATAAAGGGGTTCAGCTACCGCAGCAAGTAACAGATGAATCGTTGTTTTCCTAATGCAGTAAAAGAGAGCAGGAGCGAGAGAGTGGGATTTTATTGGAATGAACAAGGGGGTTTTGCTTGCCTGGCACTTCTGAAGATAGTATAGTTCTTCATCGGTGTCATCGAACTCATCGTCGGGACAATGTCTACCGAGGGGGGACAAACACCGGCAACAGAGAAAGAACACAATCAATGCAATGCAACAGTATGATGCATGAGTGTGACATGGAAATATGCTGTGGTTTGAGCTAATGCAACTAGCAACCAGATTAAATGAAGTTGGTTTGAATCAAAGATTCAAATTCAAACTCCATATGTGATTTCTTAAATGCCATTTAATTGAATTGTCCTAAACAGTAGTCATGAATTGTTCTAACATGCATGAAAATGGTACAGATGGATAAATTGGATTTTTCTGATCATTTTTCATATATAAATTATTTTATTTGGAGTTACGGTTGATTTACTATGAATTTTTGAAGTTTAAATCATTTTTTGGATTTTCCTGATTATTTAGAAATAAAAAAAATCCAGAAAATGAGTTATTGTGTTAGCATGACGTCACTATGATGTCAGCGGTCAACAGGAGCCGGTCCAGGTCAAACCTGACCTGTGGGATCCACTGGTCAGTGACTGGGGCTAGTTAGTGCCGCTGACATGTGGGCCCAGTCAACGGCCACATCAGCAAGTCAACCCTGACGCGTGGGTCCCGCTGGGTTATAAACTAATCTAAACAGAAAAATAAACCCGGAGTTAAATTAGGCGCGGGGCCCAGCTGTCGGTGTCACTTGAGGGGTTAGTTAGTGGGTCATTAGCCACTAATGATGCCCACGTCAGCCCGCCGGCGTTTAGCCGCCGGTGACACAAACCGCGGCGAAGACGTGTCGGGTTCGTGCTACAGGGCACCGTTTAGGGCGCGGTTTGGTTCTACGGCGAGCTAGAAGTGCGCCGCAACTAGTGGAGCAGGCGGTTGGGTGCGGGAAGGCCGAGAACAACAGCGAGGACGACAACCGGGGTGGCCGGAGTTCGGGTGACGACGAATTCGTCGCTACGGTGCGGGGGCGAGCTAAAGGAGAGAGGGGAAACGCGCTGGAGCTCACAGCGAGGGCGAGGAGGTGGTCGGCGAGCTCGGGGATGCTCCGGGGTCGGCGAATCGACGGGGACGATCTCCGGCAGCCGAAGCTTCAAAACGAGGTCGGGGGCGACGATGCGGGGCTTCCGGCGTTGTATTCGTTGGCGAAGAGCTTTAGGGCGACGCGGCGGGGCCGATGAATGCGTCGGGGAGGCGAGGAGGTGGCTCAGGACACAGCAGTAGCGAGGGGCGGCGACGGTGCCGCTCGGGTGTGCGAGAGGGAGAGGCGAGAGAGAGACGAAAGGGGAGAGTGAGGGGGTCAGGGGGTCCAGAGCGACGCCGAGGAGGGGCTTCGAGGCGCCTCGGTGAGGCAGGCAAGCAGGGAGGAGGCGTGGCGCCTCGCGCGTGCGTGCACTGTCCCGCCTCTACCTACTGGCAGAGGTTAGGGATGACTGGCACCGAGCCAGGTGGGCTAGGCCAGCACAGGTGAGGCCCACGTGAGCATCCCTCCCTCTCCGTTTTCTAATTTTGTTTTGTTTTTCTATTTTTCTGTAATCTCTAGGGCTTTTCTAAAAATACCTAGACCCTTTCAAAAATCACTAAACTGCACATGCCCACTGTATAGAATATATCCAACATGGAACATTTCAGTTTAGGAGTATTTGGACATTTAAAATATTTTATAGAATTTAATGTCCAAATTCAAATACTTATGATTTAATTCAGTGACCTTAGGATGACCTAGAAAATTGTGCACCATTTTTGTCAGAGGTTTAAGACCAAGGCAAAGATGATGAACATTTTAGAAGGGCATTTCAGGTTCATTGAAAATGATTTTATGTTGAACCTATTTGATTTGATCTGGTGCTAGGGTTTGATCAGTCCCCATTTCAAGTTTCAAAAGAATTTAAACATGATGCAACAGACAAGTGCTAGCCTAGTGCAAGGTAAGGCTAGGGATGTGACAAAATCATATGCAAGACAAAACCAATATCACAGTGGCGACTTAAAGGTGCCTTATCATAAGTGACTTATGCGGGATATGCAAGAACAGTAGTATGATGTAGAAACAGGAACACATGTCATATTCACAAGCATTATGTGTAAAGTAAGCTGATGCAATTCAATAAAGTTAGAAGCAATACAAGCTAGACATCATACGCAACATGCAACCAGATATAATAGTGCCAAGTTAGAGCAAGCACCTTTGATGGTGGAGTAGGGGAGATGTGCTCATCATCTACACAGCTACGTTGGCTGTCTAGCCTTGTGTTGTCTTGCGAATCTTGTTGGGAGGATGGCAGAGTAGAATCTGCAGAGAACCTCCATTTTAGTTGCTCGGAAGGACCACCATCATCCAATGCCTTGCCAATTTCCTTCAGCTTTATTGATTTTGCATTGTGAGGTCATACCGACAAGAAAAAGGAATATAATTCGCTCTTCAGAACTCATTCATGCATGATACTGACAAACACTACTCTGATGAAAGGCAAAGTCATGATACGAGGATGGAATATGTACGAAAAAATGGACGGCTTGACATATTCACACCTATGATGTGGTAACTAAGCAGAAGGCACTTCAACAAATTAGAAACACTGCAAGACACCATATGGAAGGTGCAATCAATATCACTCTGCCAAGTTAAAACTGTCTCGTCATAGGTGGCGTTCATCAAACTAGAAGCAATACATGCTAGAAATCATATTCAAGACGCAAACCAATATCACACTGCCAACTTAAAGGTGTCCCATCATAAGTGACTAATGCAGGATACACAAGAAGAGTAGTTTCATGTAAGAATATGGTGTGGTAGACAGATATAGTATGTACCAAAAACAGGAAAGCGTGTCATATTCACATGTATCATGTGTAAGCTAAGCAGATGCAGTTTACACTAATTAGGAGCAATACGAGCTAGACACCATATGCAACATGCAACCAGATATCACACTGCCAAGTTAGAGCAAGCACCTTGGATGGTGGAGTAGGGGAGCAGAGACTTGGTACTTGTAATGCACTATCAGTACAAGGAGAATCGGTACAAATGCTCCGTTTACGTTGATGCAGAGGACCACCATCATCTCCTTCATTACTCTTTTCCTTCCTATTTCTTGATTTTGCCTTGTCAAGTCAAACCCACAAGAAAAGAATAAAATTTGCTCTTCAGAACTCATTGATGCATGATACTGATGAACACTACTTTCATGTAAGGCAGTCGCATGATAGGACGATGGAATATGTATGAAAAGCAGGACGGCATGACATATTGACATGTATGATGTATAAAGTGTAAACTAAGCACAAGGTGCTTGAACTTGTTAGAATCAATGCAAGCTAGAAACCATATGAAAGATGAAACCAATATCACTCTGCCAAATTAAAAGGGTGCCCTAACAAATGTATTTGACCAAATTAGAAGCAATACATGGCAACATGCTAGAAATAATATGCAATATGAAACGAATAAAGGTGACTCGTCGTAAGTGATTGATGTAGGATACAGAAGAGAGGTAGTTTCATGTAAGAACAAGGTTAACACATAGATGTAGTGTGTACCAAAAATAGGAAGGCATGTCATATTCAAAGGTATAGTGTGTAAACTAAGCAGATGCAATTTACCCTAATTAGAAGCATTACAAGCTAGACACCGTATTTAACATGCAACCACATATCACACTGCGAAGTAAGAGCAACCCGTGATGGTGGTGTAGGGGAAGTGCGATCTTCAAGTACAGAGCTACGTTCAATATCTTAATTTAGGCTTGCTGTTTCTTGATAATCATATGGAGAGGATGAAATTGCATTCTTTATAAGAGTATTGCGTCTCATATTAACCCACGCGCATGACTGTCTCATCATAAGCGATAGATGCAGGATACACAAGAACAGTAGTTTGATGTAAGAACATGGTGTGATAGGCAGATGTAGTATGTACCAAAAACAAGAAGGCGTGTCATATTCACATGTATAATGTGTAAGCTAAGGAGATGCAATTTAACAAATTAGGAGCAATGCAAGCTAGGCACCATATGCAACATGCAACTAGATATCACACTGCCATGTTAGAGCAAGCACCTTGGGTTGTGGAGTTGGGGAGATGAGATTTGGAACTAACACTGCAGTACGAGTAGCAGGAGAATCTGCAGAGATCATCTGTTTCGGTTGTTCCAGAGGACCATCATCATTCCGTGCCTTCTTCCTTTCAGATTTTTCCTTGTCAAGTAAACACACAAGAAAAAGGAATGAAATTTGCACTTCCAATTTCGTTGATGCATGATACTGACGAACACAACTTTTATGTATGGCAACCACATTGTAGGAGGATGGAATATGTATGAAAAACGCTAAGCAGAAGGCATTTCAACAAATTGGAAGCAATGCAATCTAGACACCATATGAAAGATCCAACCAAAATCACTCTACCAAGTTAGATGTATCTCATTATAAGTGGCACTTCAACAAATTAGAGGCAATACATGTTTGAAATGATATGCAAGATGCAACCAATATTACACTGTCAACTTGAAGGTGTATCGTCAGAAGTGATTGATGCCGGATACACAAGAAAAGTAGTTTGATGTAAGAACATGGTTAATATAAAGACGTAGTTTGTACCAAAAACAGGAAGGCACGTCACATTCACAGGTATAATGTGTTAACTAAGCAGATACAATTTACCCTAATTAGAAGCATTACAAGGTAGACACCATATGCAACATGCAACCACATATCACACTGCCAAGTAAGAGCAAGCACCTGCGATGGTGGTATGGGGGAATTGCGGTGATCAACTAGAGAGCTATGTTGACTATCTTCATTTAGCCTTGCTGTTTCTTGAGAATCATGTGGGGAGGATGACACTGCACTCTTTAAACGAGTACGGCGTCTCACAGTAACCCACTCGGGTGACTGTCTCATCATAAGTGATTGATGAAGGATATAAAAGAGCATTAGTTTGATGTAGGAACATGGTTAATATACATATGTAGTATGTATCAAAAACAGGAAGGCATGTCATTATCAAAGGTATAATGTGTAAAGTAAGCAGATGCAATTTAACCAAATTGGAAGCAATACAAGCTAGACACCATATGCAACATGCAACCACATTTGACAGCGTGAAGTTAAAGCAAACACCTGGGATGGTTGTGTGTGGCAATTGAGATCATCAACTACAGAGCTACGTTTACTGTCTCCAACTGTAGACACTGCACCCATTAGAGTGCTGAAACGCTTAGTGCTTATCTTCGAATTACACTGGAGCGACTTCTGTCTTTTCTTTTCTGCATTCATCAACACTGCGTTAGAGTCTGAAATACCTATGCATAAAAAAACAATAGTGTGAGTATGGGTGAAGTGTGTGCACAATTAGTACAGTGCAAAGGTAGCAGATAGCAGGTCGGTGAGAAATAAATGACGGGAGACATATGATAGCTCTACAACATGCATGGCACACTAAATTACTATAGGATTCTATGAAAATAACAGTCGACTGAAAGATAATAGGTCAGTCCATTTTTTTGCACCGTCCGATGTACAAAGAACGGGCAAATCGCGTTCATCTACCTCCAGCCAGTCAGTGTTGACGATCTTCCTCGAAACGCCAGCGACCACCGACCGAGTATTCTCCCCTGCTTGCGCCCTCCCCTCGACCTCACCGCACCACCGTGCTTGGCATCGCCCCCAGCCATCCATTCAAGCCCCGCCGACCTCCAGATCGGTCGCAAGCAGCTCCTGCACCCCACACCCCTATGATAGACACCGATGCGCCGCTTCCCCAGGGAACAGGCGGACTAGGTGCTTCGCACGCCTAAGCGGGTGCTGCTTCTTTTAATTGTGGTTCGAGTGACCCTGAATTGAAATCCAGGTGGGCTACTGACCTATGGCAAAGGTGAAATAGTAAAGGGAGGAAACCTTGTGCATTTAGTATCACGAATAAGATGCAGTAAGAAGCGCTCAACTAGTTTCTTTTGTGGGAGGAATACGGTGTGAGCAGAGACGTAAGATTTGCACGAATAAGGGAAGAGGAGTACCTCTTTCTACTGGGAGTGATGTGTCCTTCTGTTTTTCCAACGATCTTCTTGTGGTTTGCTGGAAACGAGAAGTTGTGGAGGACGGTGGAGCCTTGGACGAACCCATGTCCAAGTTGTTGAGTGTGGTGCGGTGGCCGTCTATTGGTGGCAGGGAACCAGATCCGAGGCGCCGAACGACGGCGTAGCGAGAACAGCTCCGGTGCGGTGGACGGTTGCGACAGTGGAGCGGAGCAG
Source organism: Triticum dicoccoides (assembly GCF_002162155.2). Taxonomy (NCBI): domain Eukaryota; kingdom Viridiplantae; phylum Streptophyta; class Magnoliopsida; order Poales; family Poaceae; genus Triticum; species Triticum dicoccoides. The sequence continues at coordinate 614,127,893 of NC_041383.1, forward strand.
TGAGGCGTAGGACGGCGTGGTCGGAGTGGTTTTGGTACGGCGCACGTCGGCGTCGGCGTCATGGAGGCAGCTCTGCCTCGGCTTCAGCTGCTAAGTCCTTGAGGGCGTTGCGGTTGCGGTTGCGTTGGACGATGACATCGGGGTACCGGCTCTGGCGTGATGGAGGAGGGGGCGGTGGATTGGCCACTATGGGGTGGAGGACGGAGGAGGCTGTGGTTTCGCGGCTGGTGGAGAGGGCGTTTTGGCGCCCACAGAGTATGAATGGGGAAATGGAGGGAAGCGGGGAACTAAGGGGGGACAATGTTTCGGTTTGAGACGCGCTTGTTTGAAATTTGGGGAAAGTTACAAACTTTGCCCCCATCTAAAATTTCAGACATATTGCGGGTTGGGGGTAGGACAGTAATCTCAGGTGTCCCAAATGTGGGCGGGATAGATTTCGGCCGAGCGCATGGGTGTTTAGGTTCCCACGACGTATGAATGCTTCTCAGAGGGGGTTGAGACTGGCATCTTGGTGAAGTTACAAACCTACCCCGGTTTAGACCTTTGGACATCGGGCCGATAGGCTACACGGGCCAGAGTCAGGACAGTAATTTCCTACCACCAAACATTAGTCTCGCACGGTTTCGGGTGACCACAGGCCTATTTGGCGCTTCGTTCAATATTTGGGAGCAGAAGCATTAACATTTTCGGTTCTCTTGAATTGAACTTCCACGATTTGTCAAACTTCACAAATCTTTACTCTTGAAAATCCTAAAGCTACGATTATTTTGGAATTGAGGGGGTACATTTGAATATACATTGTACACGAGTATATATTAAAAAAATGCAACTTACCTCAGTTCATGCATGGTTCCAGATATAATCTCCTTGGTTGCAAAAAAAAGTTAGATATGCGTATGAATATATATAGCATGTTCAAACTCACAACAAAGATTGATGCCCCCTTTTATCGGATTGACAAATGCCATTATCTCGGGTTCAAATAGATGAATGCACATCCTATGAATTCGAATCTTTGAAACCCCTTTTATGTTGAATTCGACATGTATTCTATTTCATAGCTAGCAATTTGAAATGTATCCATGCAAGTGACAAATGTATAAAGTGCTTCACACTAACAACATGGAGTGCACTAATTAATGTTTATATATGAATTGCAAAAGCATCCATTGCTTGTATTTCAAACCGCTCTCACTCTATGGATCGATAATATGAAATAAACACATGCACATGCTAGAATTCAATAGAGTATGGGTGTGTGATAGACCGATATTCGTCCATAGGCAATTTGCAAAATTCATGATCTCATCCAAAAATAATAATGCCATTTATATTTTAATTTAATGCGTAGAACCGCCTTTTACACATAGATGGACTATGCCTCGGCCCGTTCTCACAAACACGTTATATATCTCTCTATCTAACGCACAAGTGCACACACTTTATATGCATCGGCATTTCTCTTTCACACATGCTCACAATCTCTCTCAGGGTGTCGGGGTGTCTCACGCACGTGCTCTCTCTGTTTCTATCTCTCATTCTCTCTCTCTTTCTGACTACTATGTACCACTCTTTTCACTAATCTCAGTTGGAAAACACTATTTCTCTCACATGCAGATATACACACGCACGGTCTCTACTAGCCCTCTATACACACATATATGTGCCTACGTGTCTCCCGCACACACATTATCTTTAGGCCTCTCTTGCACACATTCCCCCCCCCCCAGACACACCTCTCTCTTAGTAGTTGGCAGATATGATTTCATCATATCATTCGGTAGGATATCCCTGGTTGTTAGGCTGGATGGTAATACGAGGCAAAGTTTTACCCTAGTTCGGACCCTTGCAGTTGAAGAAAGATCCTCTCCTGGTACTGTATATTAGTGATAGGGGCGTGTACAAAGTACACGTGAATACTAGGCATTGTGCGTGTGTGTATACTATCGACGAACTAGCCCCCAAGCTTTTATAACATACTGGGGGCCTAGGGTTACAAATCATATATAGTCGGCTTATCACCAGTGGGGATAGAGTCCTCCGCGACTCTGGTAGCTTCGTGTTGTACGCCGAGTACTCCACATGGGTCTTCGTATAACGCATCTCGGTCCAAGCTATATGTGGCACAGGATGGAACCGACCCATGAGTCTTCATGTTGACCCACCACAACTAGAAATGATGTGCCCACCACACCACACACGAAATTGGCCACTAAGAAAATAAGCATATACAATAGTACAACGGTATCTAGCTCACGATACGTCTCCATATTTTGTTGATGGCATTGACGGACTTTGCATTTGCTGCGTGCTTCGTATTTTGTTGGCGACACTTACGATCATTGTATTTGAAGCGAAAGCACGATATGGTCACTGGACTTCAGAATAAGCTCATCACGGTCACCACATACATTTTGTCGTGCTAACCAACATGTGGTTGGATGGTTAGGAGGATAATGGTTTCTCGAGCCCACCAAGGTTAAAGTCACGGTGCTCGCATTTATCTTGTGTTAATTTCAGTATTTTCCGGCGATGTGCGTTCAATGGGAGGAGACGTTCCACTCGACTACGAGGCACCTATGGTGACTTCGTAAAATCTCAAGATCATATATGCTGCCCCACTCTCTCGAAGGTGCTCATAGGGGTAGGGTCCGCTTGTGTGCGCTTATAGCGGTGAGTGCTTGCGCGTATATCTGAGCCCTTGCGTCTGTACCATGTTAAACAAATACATGTCATGATTCTATGGTCACTAGCTCACCCATACAACTCCATATTTTGTTGATGACACAATCAATTGTCCAGTCAAACGTTCCATGCGGCGCAACTAGTGTTGCACCATCGGGGTGCGTAACCGTGGGGGCCACCTGTTAGCCCATATATGAAAGAAAGAAAATGGTAGTTTGAGTCTATATTGTGTTAATAAAATAGAAGTACATTTTAGGGTGATCATACGGTCACTGGCTCACCATACAACTCCGTAATTTGTTGATAACACGATCAATTGACCAGTCAAACGGTCCACATTCAGCAACGCACATTACCATAGGGTCCACCCGTCCATGCGTATATGAAGGACAGAAATGGTAATAAATTAGTGGTCGGTGGGTATTCGAAGTCGTGAGACCTCTGGTTGGGGGGGTGGCGGGCGTTGATTGGGCGGTGGGGTGGGGATCGCCGGAGAAAAAGCTC
>NC_041383.1:614131667-614150880 GCF_002162155.2 Triticum dicoccoides
CTAGAGGGATGGCCGGTGCGGCGGCGGACCAGCTGTGGGGAGTGGTTTTGGGGAGGGCGCGGCGGCGTAGCGGCGCGGGCTGGCGGTTCAGCCGATGGTGGCTGGCGGCTCTGGGGGGGAGTTTGATGATAAACTGGAGGCCCTTGATTTCGTATGCAATGGCTGGAAAATCTAATGACCAGAGATTAAAAATTCAGTCGACTGACATGTAGCCTCACCCTGCACGTACACATGCACGCATGCAAGACACGCACCCATGCAGGCGTGCAACACTGACACGTACACATAACATACACACGCACGCATGCTGGCGTGCAACACTGACACGTACACATGCACTCACGAACACACGCACATATGCACCCATGCATGCAACACTGAAACGTACCCTTGCATGCACGCAACACTCGCATGCCTGTATGCACAGAGCACGCGACGCAAGACACACGCTCAACCTATACGTGCATGCACCCTTTATTAATGACATGGATTGTTACGAGTATTAATAAATATTATCTGTGATAAGCAGAACATTGATGTTTGCAGCGGTCTTTATGAATCACAACGTATCGAACGGGCTATCAACATAGTAGGCTTATCTACATGAAAAAGATGACGTCACACTCAATGAACAATCATTGTTTATGAAATGCCCGCTTCTGACCGCCCTGACCCACCAAAGGTTCCTCTGCTATGCGCTGCCTGCGTTGTGTCACTGACATGCAGGCCATGTACCCAAAGAGCCCACACGTCAGTGGAAGAATGGCGCGGTGTCCTAGGTCAGAGTCGAGGGCGCCACTCGCTGCATGCCCGGCTGAACACGCCTCCTTCCCGCATTCAAACGCCTCCATGAAACCCGGCCGTGTGGAAGCCGAGAAACCCACTTTGGACACACGTCCGTTCATGACCGGGCTGGCATTAAACGCAACGCCGGCCGAGCTCCTCCCGTCCGTCGTCTATTTAATCTCCTATTTAAACGAGGCCAAACGCCGGCCAAGAATCGCACACCTCCGCCGCTCCCCTATCGCCTCCTTCACCATTTCGTCCACTCTTACAATGGCTTACGAAGAGTAGTTATTTCGCATCCAAGCCAGTTGGGTAGCCCGCCGGATATGAGCTATGCAGCTTGCTGATCCACCTCCCCCCCCTCGCCCGACGGAGCGAGTTGCCGCCCTAAGCTGGTGCGCGTTTCAGCAACTCGCCGCTCCAGGCCAGCTCGACGAGGAGCAGCACATGGGCGCCGTTGCTACTGTCCACTCCGCTGCCTCGTAGCACGTCTCCCGTTTCTGTGGCCGAGACTACCATGTCGGCGGCCACGCCATGCAAGCAGCGACAGAAGCCGGGTGTGTGGAGAGCGACGACTCGATGGCCAGTGCCTCCGCGTCCGCCTCCATCATCAAGGGGAAGTAGAACACGGGAGGCCGCCGCCGCTTGGGTCCCATGAAGGCCACCGCGGAGGCGACACCGGCGTACACATTAGGTGTCTTGCCGGATCCTTTTGTTGCGAGGACCTTCGTCGACCCCGTATGGGCTCCACGAAAGAGGGGAATGTTAGGATGAACTCGAGCCGGTGCCGGCCATGGCAAAGTAGTGGCCGGTGATGAACTCGAACCGGTGCCGGCCACCATCATCTTTGGCATCAGCCAATGATATCAGTTGGGCAGTGGGAAAGCGAGTCGTCCTTTGCGCTGAAGCATATACCTCCGGGGCTCCCGGCAGTCCGGTGATCGTGCTGCCAGACATGAGGAACACAAATCGATTGGCGGGTGACCATTTAGGCCAGGTATTATATACATGTGCTGTCCAGAACTAGCACCGCGTAGTTCATTTGAATGTAATGAAATCCGTCATGTTTGTATGAAAATCTGGTATTTTATATGATTTCCGTTGTTGTTATATGAAATATCAGTTTGTCTATGTGTTTGCGTGAATTTTGTCCGGTTGGTTGAGTTGCTGTCATAATGTGTGCGGCTACGATTGGCTGGCGTAATTTGCGGGTCGCTGGTCGGTCTTCGGGCGGCTCGGGCGGCGTTGTGGGACAAAAAAGACACAGCTCGTGCGATCTCGTCTCCAACCTGCGCGCTGGAGGATGCATGAGCACCCGAGCCATTCCTCGTTCATTGGTGGCAAAGGCATCGGTGGACAAAAGGGTCACCAATATTTTGGCTACCCCGGGCAAGATCCAAACAACCCCTCCCAACAGATTCAAATCCCTCGTTCGCCGTGGAATTTTGCCATGTGTTGTTTTCATGGACTAGCAAGATGCCCGTGCATTGCACGGAACATCAAGATGCATTTTTTTACAAACTCCCGCATGCATGCAAGGGATAAGTAATGTCCTCCTTTGCTAGTACCACGAGGCAAACACCATTAATATTGCATTGATTAGTGTTAGTGGCCTTGTATATCTGCAAATTGTAATTTTGATAGTGGCCCCTTGTAGATAAAAATGGAGGGAGAAAGATGAGAGATAAGGTGAGGAGAAGTGGGGCGTGGTGGTGACTGGTGTTCGGACTGGGCGGAGGCATGGGGATGGATGGTGCATTATGTCTACGTTTGTATCTCTCTCACACACACCCACGTAGGTGGGGGACGTGCACGAAGAGAAGAGGTGCATGCACGGTGCACGTATTCCGTCTCTTTCCCAACCACACCCGCGCCGGTACACGGTGGAGCTGATTTCTGTATGAAAAGGCACCCCACGTGGTATTTTGACACGTGTACTGGTTGTCCACTTGGTGGAGGGAGGATCGTCTACCACGGGTGAACAAACAAATTGCGACTTGACGTGTTATGTTAAAAAGAGGCAAACCATGTGGGGCCTACCTTAGAGGCAAGGCTCTATACACTGGAGTACTTTTGATGTGTCCCGTCAACTCGTAGAACGAGGAGAAGCTTGCTTAGTACGCCATCTCCCCCACCCACGGGCGCGGTGGCTCGCAGGATGAGGTGAAGCTTGCTTACGAGTACTAGTACTACTGTACGCCTTACGCCCGCTCCCTCGCCCACGCGCGTGGTGGCTCGCAGCACAAGGAGAAAATTTTACTACTCCCTCCGTTTACTCCTCGTCCCTACTACGTACCTTGGTTAGACAGATTATCATATTGTTTGGAATATATGCTCCCTCCATTTCTTTTTAGTCTGCATAGAAGGTTTGGTCAAAGTCAAGCTTTGCATAGTTTGACTAACTTTGTATTAAAAAATATCAACATTTCAATATGAAATCAACATTTTCAGATGCCCATGAAATGTATTTTCATATTATATAATTTAAGTATTATAGATGTTCATATTTTTTAATATAAATTTGGTCAAACTTTGTGTAGTTTGACTTTGACCAAAACTTATACGCGGAGTAAAAAGAAACGGAGGGAGTATGTCTTTAGTACTCCCTCCATTTACTTATACAAGGCCACTATAAAAAAATACATTTTGCATCTATACAAGGCCACAAATAGTAATCGAGACAAAAGTTACTACTCCCTCCTTTCCAGTTTATGGCTCAATTTCAAAATCTCTCCAACCAAGGTAGACGGTGAGTGGTCGAATTAATTTCGTAGTTTGCACAAGTAATTAGTACGCTTGTTTTTCTCAAGAAGTTATGTTTACCAAGGCATTAATTAGAACAAATGCATGAATGACCACTAAATTTCCATGAACTTCTACATGCATTGGTGAGTTTCCTCTCGACACTGCTTGCATCGGGTGATCTAACGCACCTCAAAATCCAACATGTAATGGTACTACTACTAGTAGTAGAATTGAGCCTTATCAAACGGAAGAACACATGTTTTTTAGATGAGCCCTGTAAACCCTAGTGGGTACGTACTCCGTAGAAACAGATTTTTCCAAAACTAAGTCCCTCCCTTTCATGAATTCTGTACTTCCTGTCACCGACATGTGGGACGTGTCAAGCACCAAATAACAGTGCAGAACAGCAGGGGGGACGCACCCCACTTGTACCGGCCCAGTAGTAGTAATGAGCAATGAGACGTCAAATCACAATGCCGCACCTTCCCAGACGGACGAAGCAACCATTATTTCACACTTCGGTTCACCATCATCTCAAACCATGTAGTATTTCTTCTGCCTCAAGCGGCACACACACATCGCCTTGGTACATCATGACACGTGGGACCGCATGACAGGCCATGCTCCCCGTCGATCGCTCGGTATAGTTTTACTATACTTCCTCCGTATCGGTTTACTACATGGCATGCACGTCATTCTAGGTTGAGAATTTAACTGGCTATATATGTGATGAACAATACTCTAGCCTTTAAAAAATGTGTACTTTTGTACAGTAGCAATATCAATGGATTGCGCAATGGAGCAAAAATTGAAATTAAAAAAAGGTGGTACATATAGAGAGAGCTCGTCGCCAAATTATGCATATAGTACTATTAAAAAAGCTAGTACGTGCTTAATTGGGGTGCTAAATTGTATTAAAGAAATACTAGTAGTATGTACATACTGAAGAGTTAATATAACAAGAAGAAACATAACATAGTTCTGTTGGGGGCTCAGCACAACACACCCCTCAAATTAAACTAAGCACGCCTGACATTAAACTATGCAACTAATCCGGAAGACACTGCATTAAAACCACCATGAGCAACGATACTGACACCTTACTCACTCGGAGTTCTCGTCCACGTCCTCGACTTCGTCCTTGTCCCTCTTCCTCTTGGCTGATACTTGTTTGCTTGAACCGCACACTTGGCTCTTTCTCTTCATCCAAACCTTGTAGATATTGAAACAAAGGTAGCCATCCATTGCAGTGTAGTGGATGTGGTCTATATCTAGTACATTCCGCTGCCATGCATGATGATGAAACGTGTAATGAGGTTTCTCCAGTTTACGGTATGAAGGATGAACCATGGCTCCTTCCCGGGTCAGCATTGAAGGCTGACGAGAGGACACCAGCCGATTCTTCTGGAGGTCGAAGGGGTTGCCTACAATGAGGCCTATCCGACCCAGGACTTTTTTGTCATTCCTAAAGTCTACAGTAACGAATTTGACTAGGTTGCTCTCGAGGAAGTTCTTAAAATCCAGGCATTCAACGTCGGCATGGCATATGTGGTAGACCAAGCATAAGTCATGCGTGCAAACCTGGATAACAACGGGCTTCTTCCTCTCTTCGTCCTTTAGATTCTTCTCTCGTCCTAGGACTATGGTATACTCAACATCTAGCCCTGTGACCCACTCATCATCTGAGTTTTCGAACATGCGTCTGAAGAGAGAAAGGCATCCTTTCATCGTTGCGGAAGAATGGGTGTAGATGACATCAAACTCATCGCAGGTGATGGTTCTAACCTTGTACTCACCGCCGATCATGGAGATTTGGGACGCCATGGATTTGGGAGGAGGGTTAGGATTAGTGGAACTGCCATAATGTGAAAAGGATGGGACGACTAGGAGCGAACCGCCGTAGTATTAAAGGACATGCAGGGACGAGTAGGAGCAAACTACCAGCGTGTGAATGGCAGGGTAGTGGCTTTCTATTCTCCCATGATATGGGCTTCCGAGAGCCCTTGGATCTGAGATCGAACGGTTGCATGGCGTGATTCTAGACCTATGGGTGAATATCCTATCCTGGAAGGTTATTCTGCAAATTTTCAGCAACTTAGCATGCGACCGTTTGATCTCAGATACAAGGGCTGCCAGCAGCCCGTATCATGGTCGCGCCTACCACGACCGTCGCGTCGCACGCGTGGTCGCGACCTTGGAGATTTAACACGGTGCGTTAGGCTATCTGATGTTGGCGTGTCATACATAGTCATCACTTAGTCACCGATACTACAACAAGGTTAGCTATAAGGTTGGCTATAAGTATATTTTTTTTACTTCTCTCTATCTCTTTCTTCGTACTCCCTCCGTCCCATAATATAAGAACATTTTTTACACTAGTGTAGTGCCAAAAATGTTCTTATATTATGGGACACAGGGAGTACTAGTATTTATTGCATTTGCCAAGGAGTGACCTCTTCCAATGAAATGGTGTGCTTATTAGTTTTTTGTTGCTAAGTTTGCTTCATTTAATTATCTATAGACTCAAAATTGTCTTTTCACCTTGGTACACACGCTTAGCACCGTTTCTTCCTTGGGTCACCAAACTAGTCTCTCTCTTCTTGGTTAACTTGCCACATCAAACTTTATGCCTATGTGGCAAGCTTAGCACCTTTAGGAGCAAGTAAGTACAATAGTGCGCTTTACATGGCATTTTTGCGTATGTGGAGGAAAGAGAGGCAAGGAAAAAGTGGAGAAGTGGGCTCTCATGCAAGAGCCAGCCTCTACTACAGTCTACATGGTTGAGCATTGGGAGAGGCACCTATATGGAGGTGGTCAGGAATCGGGAGACTCACGCCGGTCGTAGCACCGCAGTTAAAATGATAATGGCAAGTCAAATCACGGGGCCCCACCTGTCCAGCAGTAACTCGCTGTCAATCACACAGCCATACGTTTGTAGCAGCCTACTCCCTCATCTTCTCGCGTCTCTGTCGAACCGACTAGGCGGAACTGCCCCGCCTACTGCGCAGGAAAAGCCCTGCCCTTGACTTTTAAATACAACTACATCTGCTTAAGAATCCAATGATATACTTTTTGTGACATAGTAACTCATATTTACTTAGTCAAATGGATGACCTAGAACTACGTGCACGCCCTATAAACCGAGACGCCTAAAAATAAAAAACTGAGACGAAGAGGGTAGTTCAGCATGTATCTTTTTAGATCAATATAGTCGGGATTCACCAAGAAGCAAAACCAAGTGGTGGGCTGCTCCTGTCGTGTTGGCGTAGCAACTCAAGCAGGGTCAGTCCACACACGAAATAGCGACACACTTAACAGGACCCCTTTGGCCAACATGTGGCTCATCCACCATCTTGTTCCGCGTGCGATGCACCAAATTACAGTTTGGAGCAGCGGTTGGAATTGGAGGCACCCCGGTCGTAACGCTGCAGTAGTAGAAAATGAGCGATGAGGGGTCAAATCACAAAGCCCCACCTTTCCCGCATTAAGTTGGACGGACGAAGCAACCATCATTTCACTCTAGGGTGCAAGAGCATAAATAAAAGAGAAAACAATGATGCGTGCGACAGCTACCTAGGGCACCCTAGGGTAGGGGTCTCCACTACAGATCCTTTTTTTTGAAAGCACCTCCACTACAAATCGGCTTCTCCCTCGTCCTCTTGAAGAAAACCAATGATGAGTGTGGCGGTAGGGTTTGTAGGAGTACTACGGCATGCGGGGCCACGGCGTAGTAAACGGGTTCAAGTCGACGCCTTAAATATGTGTGGGCCGCTTGGTTTTACGGGAACGAGGCAACATTTTGGGTTCGGGGACCAATGGAGATATAGTATACGTACAAAAAATTGTGGACGAAGGTTCGACCGAAAGGCAATGATGCATGGGCCCTGCATTTTGATATACCCGGGGCCGCGTGAAATTTGCTACTCTACTCAAAACTGGTAAGGTACACATGCATTGAACGTATGAGATTTCAAAACCAAATTATGAATAAATACACACTATAGCATGTAAAGCTTTGAGTCATATATGCATGATGTAGATGTTTGTTTAGTTCTTATAGTTCATCTGATTCAAAATCAATTAGTTTTATAAAAATATTAAGATTCATGGGGTTGTGCATTGTAAAGCATAAAGTAAAAACCAAATAATGGCAATTCAATTAGAAAAAAATCAATTATGATACAGAAGATTCTAGAACAAAGGAGAAGTGCTTGTGTTTTGAGGTTTGTGCATTATGCTTAAGTTCAACCATGGATTCTTCTAAATTGTACATGTGGCAGATCTGGTGAATGTTGATGATATCCAACAGCCAGTAGTGCTCGGATTTTCCTTCTCTGCTCTGTCGGATTAGCTTCATCCAGCGACCATCTTTCAAATTTATTGGCACACTGTATAGTTCTTGTGCCATAGTTGCATGTTTTGGAAAAAAGCTACTAGTGGGTTGTACTATCTATTTAGGAATAGAAGATGTATACATGGAAGTTGTAGGGAAAGAGATGACATGGAGCATCTCAATTCCTATGAGTAAGGATTGGAAAAGAGGTGTCATTTTGTTCACATCATAGGAACTTTTCTATTGAATCTAGAGATGACATGTATCTCAATTCCTATGAGGAGGGATTAGAAAAGAGATGTAATTTGGTTCATATCATAGGAACTTTTCTATTGAATATACGCTAATGTTTATTTTCCTTTGAAATTAAGGGAGTATAGGAATCCATTCAAATGAACCAAGTGGCTCTAAAGCTATAGAAATGATATCATGTTTATTTCCTTTGAAATGTGGAGTATATGAATCTATTCTTATGAACCAATTGGCTCTAAAGGAAAAAATACTATAAAAATCATATCATATAGAGTTCCTATGATATTCCTCGACACTAAAGGATGGTTGAAATTGTTGCGGGTGATACGATGGTCTTTCTTTGTAGACCCCTCACCCATCTTTATAGTTACCTCTTGAAGATGAATGAAATGATATATACAGGGTATTCTACATGTGCAATTTGGTAGACGAAAACTCAGAACGGAGGGAGCATACGACAGTTGCTAAAACTCACGTGGAAGATTTGTGTGTAGGAGGAGTGGTTGTTCTGTTAAATGACATGGCAAAACTGACACTGTTGGATGCTGATCTAACGGTTCTTACAGTGTTCGTCAGGAAAAGGCTTGTGGCGAACGTTTGTCGGATAATGATTTACGGACACATGCATTGCATTGATACGTGCCCCCCCCTCTCTCATGCACACGCACCCTCACGAGTCACGACTCTTCCGAGTCCTCTCACAGACTCGCACGTCGCACCCACCGTCTATCTGCAGGTAAATGTCACACACATATGTGCTCTTCACACCCTACCCTCAGAACTTCTAAAAAACAAAATACGTCGCATACATTTTATTTTAGCTCACACGTCACACACTTATACTATTACTCTTGCAGAGAACGTTCTTTTGGCATAGTATATTGTACTCTCATGAAGAGAAGCGGTGCACGCACACACTAGTTCTCTCACACCCACTCGCGGGTACACGTAGGAGCGCATTTTTTTGAAGCTGGTACAACAAAATCACTCCACTGTATATATAAGCAGGAGCCTTAGCGCTTGGTTTACTAGGGTTCCTCTCGTTCACTCTCTCATGCTCTCCAGATCTAAGCAAGACATAGGTGGCCACACTCTCTCTCAGCTCACGTCTGGTCACAAATCCAGCCAGACAACCTCGACCGGGGCAGGGGTGTAGGTGCATCGTTCACGCTGTCGTCGGCGGCGAGGGAGGAGACCAACGGCTGCCCGCGAGTCCCGATCAGCGGCCGTGCCGTTCTCTCCGAGAGAGCGCCGGCTCGGGAGGGCCTCCGACCCCTTCTTCCTTCCTGCGGTATTGTGGCCAAGATGCGGCCTCCCGATGCCGTCTTTGGCACATGCCAACGACCCTCAGGTATATATTCCTTCGAAACCTGCCTTGGTCTACTGCCCCAGCTCCCTTCGTGTGGATCTTTTTCTACTTCCGTCCGCTGTTCCAAAGCCACCTAGACTTTTACTATTATTAGAGGTAAAGCTAGTTCATACATTAGACTCTAAGCGTTGGTTCAAACAGGGAAGAAAGTGGGAAAGTTGTAGCATGAATCTAGGACTTGGTTCTAAGAGGAAACGGGGGAAGTAGTAGATACTGGCTACCCAACCGGTCTCTTGGTTGAAAAGACGAAGAAAGCATGGTGGATGGCGAAGGGTGGGGGGAAGTGGACCTATCTCTTGGTTGAAAAAGGAAAGAAAGTGACGGGTGTTGGGGGAAAACGCAAATGAGAATGAGCAGGTCTAGATTTCCTGTGCTCACATAGGAAAATGTCGTCGATGAGATAAAAATGGGACAAATGCAGACATGCTGCCTGAGTGTTTGCCGCTCTCGGCAGCCACATCTGCCTCACCACTTTATGCCCCTGCTATCCCTACGCCCATATCGCTACCGTTAATGTAAAATCACATGCAGCATTAAGCAATGCCACCTAATGTCACTATAAGTAATGGTCTAGTGCCCTCGATAAATTGAAGCAATGCCACCACCATTTTATGAAGTGCTTCCGTCTTGCTTTATTTCCCATGAATTGTGTTTTTGCAGTTACACTTAAATCTCACAGCACTAACATTGCTTCATCCCAGTGGAACTGCACAAATTTGATTGCACATTTACTGACCATGTGCTACTCTCATGACAGTAATACTAATGCTATTGTTCTGCATGTTAATCTAGTGGCATTGTTGATGTGATGTGATGCTACTTACTTAAGGACTCTTCATACTGTCAATCTAGCGCCAATTATAACACAATAGATGTTGCTGTTAATCATACGCCACAGGAAATATCTGTCACTGTTTAAATAACCGTATTTAGTATTTGCGCAAACAGGGATGTCTGCCTCCGTATCGTTTATATCCGCGCAATCAAAAGCACACACCTCAGTTTTAGTACAACTATGCAAAATGAGATGGCTATACCTCGTAGCCGTCGTCTAACCTCCCGTCTTCAAGGTATTCCTACATTGGTAGTAACTAAGGTAGAATGGCCAACGCAATCTACAAGAAGCTGATTCGTACGTTTTACTTCCTGATTGCAGTGCAGGGACGAGCGAAAACAATTGCATCCTAGTCCAGAATGCACTTTCTACCAGTTCATCCATGGACCGAGGACTAGCTGGCATGGCTGCATGGCGGTTTTTTGGACAGGTGCATGGACAAGAGGCATTGTGGTCTGCTTATTTCTGCAAATAGCGGTGCTTAAATTTAGTGGAATGCACAAGAATTTCACCTGGTGAGTACACTGCATGGTTCAGTTCAGCATTCCAGCTGAGACCACAATTATAATTGGTTATTTGGAATGAGAGAACCTAACCCTGGATGGTGGCAACAAGAAAAACCCAGAGTGAACTCCAGGAAATTTAAGCCTGCCGGGAGGCCCTTTGCTCAGAGAAGCCTTGCTTGTTTTTTCCTGATTTGTAAACCTTCTCACAACTTTGTCTTTTAATGTGAATTAGTATATGTTTGTTATGTTCTATCAATCATTGAGATGTATAAAATTGCTTAACTTATGCTTTTCAAGTTTTTTATGAAGACGAGTTTAATGTGAGTGTTCCACATGAGCGCTGGACGAGCGTGTGAACGTTTGGAATTTATTACATTGTGGCCTCAGTTAACTGCATGACCACTGTAACAAGATACATAGTTGCTTATATGTCAGACAGCAGATTGTTGATTGTTAGCTGGTCGATAGCCTAGTGTTGAAGCGAGCTGAGACAATGTGTCGTGTTTTGCACAACTGCTTACAAGTGGGTAGCACCAACAGTGTTTACAAGTACTTATGTACACGTCAGCGCATAGTTCTCGAACGAGTGCTCTATTTCATCAAAAGACACACTGCTCGTATGATAAACCGTGACAACTTATGTCTTACCATGCCATATTAATGAAAAAACTAGCGAGGACGCATCTATTTCAGCAACAATTACAATGGTTGTCACATGATTCACGGGCACACAAAAGTAGCAGCAGTTCCCATAGACGGATTCAAACAGAGTACTAGCCCTAGAGGGGTCGATAACAGGCAAGGTTAGGATAATTAGACACAATCCAAACTACTATTAAACACTAGCTGGGGAAACTATTTCATGCCTCCATCTAATTTGGGCTGGACACAAGATGGACCTTGCCATGAACATCATCAAGGATGTCCCGCAGCAGCTCAATCCTGTGAACCTTCATGAAGACAACCTTGTGGCCTTGCCACTGATAAACTTGTTTGTGGAGGCATGCCACATCATCTTCCTGCGTAAACTTGACAAGAACAGTATGCCTCACAAATGAAGGAGTAGCTTTGAACTTCTTGTGCTTCAGTACACCTTGGACAACACGCCTGACAACAGTGAGGCTGGAATACAACTATTCATTGGTATAACCGCAAATGGCTTCCAGGATCCAATAGCCTAAGAACTCTGTTTTCCCAGTGCGTATATTCAGGTCATCCGCCTCCGAGCGAGTGACATGTACAATCACACAATCCTTGTCTACATCAGGGCTCTAACTGAAACAGAAACAAATTCTGAATTACTTTTTAGTATAAGAAACACAAGTTATTTAAACCACTATGTATAGCATGGCATCGAAGCTAATAAAATTTTGCATTATTAATCAACACATACTTAGATGAAAAACCACAATCGAGATCGGCAAACAAGAAAATCACCTCGGGCAGCTCAGCGGGGGGTGGGGGGACACATCTTCGAAGGGGGAAAACTGCTCCGGCAGTGCCACGAGGGTAGTAACCTAAAACGGGGCGTTGACCATCTCAGTAGTGGTCGTGAGCGTATCTGGGGTCGGCTCGGTGGGTGCCTCTATAACGCCCCGGATTCGATGTGCCAGGTGCCCGCTAGTTATTCGCCACCGTTGCCATGTCATTTGCTTGTGTGCTGCATTTTACCATGTCATCATGTGCATTGAATTGCATACGTGTTCCTCTCATGCATCCGAGCATTTTCCCCGTTGTCCGTTTTGCAATCTGTCACTCCTATGTCCTCCGGCGTTCCCCTTTTTGTCTCCTGTTGTGAGCGGGTGTTAAACATTCTCGGAATGGACCGTGACTTGCCAAGCGACCTTGGTACACCACAGGTAGACCACCTGTCAAGTTTCGTGCCATTTGGAGTCCGTTTGATACTCCAACGGTTAACCGGGGAACCGTAAAGGCCTCTTTTGTGTGCAGCCCAACACCCCTCCAAAGTGGCCCAATAACCCATCCAAACCCCCTCCATGCTCTCGGTTGTTCGATCACGATCGTGTGGGCGAAAACCGCACCTCATTTGGAGTCTCCTAGCTCCCTCTACCTATATATATGAGCATCCCCCGATTTTTCGCGCAGTCCAAACCCTAGCCCCCTTCCCCTCGCGCCGCCGGAAGTTTCCCCGCCACCGACGGACATGTCCGCCGCCACCGTCCGGCCAACCCGTGCGTGACACCTGTCCCTGCGCCGCCGTCCCGCCGCCATGGCCAACGAGGCCCACGGCCGGCCCGCCCGCGCTCGCTCCGGGCCCAACCCGTGCCCCGCGCCCGCGCCCGCCGGATCCCCGCTCCACCGCCTCCTCGCCTCCCTGCCGTCCATTGCCGGGGCCACCGCCGCCCGCCGGCGCGCCTCGCCCTCCGCCGTCGAGCGCCCCGCCGCTGTTGCATGCCTCCGCGCTGCCACGGATCTCCGCCCCGCCGGCCCTGCCAAGCTCCTCAGCCCTCTGTCACCGGCGCTGCTCCGCCGCCCCGGGCCGCCTCGCCGCGAGCGCCCCAGCACCGGCCGCCTCCTCGTCGCCCCCGTCGCCGGAGCCCCTCGCCGGCACTCCCGCGGCCTCGCCGCCCTCGTCTCCGGCGAGATCCGTCCGGGTTGGACCAGATCCACCCAGCCCTCGAACCAAACTGCGCCAGCTCCATCCCGTACCACCCCGTCCACTTTTCCACAAGGTGCTAAATTCTACCAAGTCCCCGTAATTTCTGCTTTCTGGTGCTACCTTTGACCTGTTGTAACTTCTTGCATACTGCTCTGTTTTGTGCGCATAATATATCAAAATGTTCATTGAGCGATGCTCTTCATTTTGTTTCGTTGTGCCATGATTGTTTGAGTCCATTTTGATGCCATTATCATCGTTGCAAGAGTGCTATATGATGTTAACTGCTATCTGTTAACAGAACTTGGTGATTTGTCTTTTTCATTGCATTTTGTGTGTGTGCATCCTATGAGCTTGTTGTCTACATGAGTTTTGAAGTACATCATGCCATCTTTACAGTGATGTAATCCATGTATATTTGTGAGTCTTGTAGTGAGTGCATCAAGCTCGTGAAGTAGGGTACTTGTTGTTACTACTTTGCTAGGCTGAATCTGTTATATCATGATGCTATGTAAACCTGCTGCTACACATCATTCTATGCAAAATCTGGAGATGTTCACTAAAGATGTTTTGTTATACATGTCATGCTCTATCGAGCCATGCCCTTGGTTGCAATTATAGCCTGCCGTAGCTTGTTGTAATCTTGCTCTCAATTTGCTAAATAATGTTGCTATCAGCCTATTAACATTAAGTTCAGTTTTGCCATGTGTTTTGCTAGTGATCCATACACCCTATGAACTTTCTATTGCCATGCTTAGCTTCACAATATGTCATCTTACTGGTGGTCACCTGTCATGCCATGTATTGATCTGTCGTGAGTGATACAAGCTCACCAACATGCCTACTTATCGTTGTTCCTACCATGTCTGAATCTGTCATATCATTTGCCATGCTTGCATGGATGCTACTGTCTTTTCTGTGGATCTTTGGAATTAGTTTAGTAAGGGAGTTGTGTTCTTTGTCTTTAGTATTAGCATGACATGCCTTTGTTTGCCATGTTAGCTTCCTGTAGCATGTTGTTTGATAGCTCTAAACATTGCATCCTGATGTTTTTTCTGTTAAGTCTGTAAACTGTTATTATTTGCAATCTTGCCATGTCCTTTTGAGCATGATCTAGTGATTTCTGGAGATAGCTCAGTGTTCATGTTTTGTTATGCATTACCTGTACATCATGTCCATGCCTTTTGTTTTCATATTGTGGTATGGTAGCATGTTGTTTTGGTGCTTGCAATATGCCTAGTTGCTGTTTTGGACAGCATGCCCTTTAACCTTGTATGGTGGGTATGTGTTGAACCGCTGCTCCGTTTTGAGTGTGCTCTATATGAAACTTGCTTAGAATTGCATCTAGTTTCATATTATCATGTTGCATCCTTGTTTTGAGGTGTTTGCTTGATGTTTGTATGTATTTTGCATCAATGCCATGTTAACTTGTTTTGCTCATATCTTCTAGGCCGTAGCTCCAAATTAAATGAACTTTATATGCAACTTGACTAGAATCTCAGGTAGATCATCTTGCTGCATCTTAACTTGCTGTTTAACAACTTGAACATAAGGTTTATTCAGATCTGGACCTATTTCGAAATTTGCATATGAGGACTTACCGAATTTGTTATATGTTGTTTCCGGCCTCATTTAAACTTGCCTTGATGTGTTTCTCTTGTTTGCATCATCTCTTGCCATGAGTAGCCTTATCTAGCCTTGTCATGCATCATACTTGGTTGAGTATCATGCCTTGTTCATGTGTGGTGTGTTTACTATGTTGTGTGCTTCTTCTCGATAGTTCCCGTTTTGTTGCGACCGTGAGGATTCGTTCGTCTATGCTTGGTTCGGCTTCATCCGTTCGTCTTCTTCATAGACTCGTTCTTCTTCCTAGCGGGATTTCAGCCAAGATGACTGTCATCCTGGATCTCACTACTACCATTGCTATGCTAGTTGCTTCGTTCTATCGCTTTGCTGCGCTACCTATCACTTGCTCTTCAAGCCTTCCAAATTGCCATGTCAGCCTCTAAATTTTTTACCCTTGCTAGCAAACCGTTACTTGGTTATGTTACCGCTTTGCTCAGCCCCTCTTATAGCGTTGCTAGTTGCAGGTGAAGTTGAAGATTGCTCCATGGTGGATAGGATTATGTTGGAATATCACAATATCTCTTATATTATTAATGCATCTATATACTTGGTAAAGGGTGGAAGGCTCGACCTTATGCCTTGTGTTTTGTTTCACTCTTGCCGCCCTAGTTTCCGTCATATCGGTATTATGTTCCCGGATTTTGCGTCCCTAACGCGGTTGGGTGATTTATGGGACCCCCTTGACAGTTCGCCTTGAATAAAACTCCTCCAGTAAGGCCCAACTTTGGTTTTACCATTTGCCTACCACCTATACATTTCATTGGGAGTAATTAACCCGAGGGTCATCTTATTTTAGCCCCCCGGGCCAATGCTTGTCTAAGTGTTGGTCCAAACTAGAGCACAGTGCGGTACCATCCCTTGGCAAATTGGGTTACGTCGATACCTGTACGCTTCGCTTATCCGGTGTGTCTTGAGAGCGAGATACGTGCGACTCCTATCGGGATTGTCGACAGATCGGGCGGTCTTGCTGGTCTTGTTTTACCATTGTCGAAATGTCTTCTAAACCGGGATTCCAAGACTGATCGGGTCTTCCTGGGAGAAGGAATATCCTTCATTGATCACGAGAGCTTATCATGGGCTAAGTTGGGACGCCCCTGAAGGGTATAAACTTTCGAGAGCCATGCCCGCGGTTATGTGGCCGACGGGAATTTGTTAATGTCTGGTTGTAGATAACTTGACACCAGATCTGAATTAAAACGCATCAACCGCGTGTGTAGCCGTGATGGTCTCTTTTCCGCGGAGTCCGGGAAGTGAACACGGATTTCGGTTATGTTTGACGTAAGTAGGAGTTCAGGATCACCTCTTGATCATCGCTATCTTCACGATTGTTCCATTTGCTTCTCTTGTCGCTCTCATTTGCATATGTTAGCCACCATATATGGTTAGTCACTGCTGCAACCTCACCACCTTACCCCTTCCTTACCCATTAAGCTTTGCTAGTCTTGATACCCGTTGTGTTGGGATTGCTGGGTCCTCGTGGCTCATAGATTACTACAACAACAGTTACAGGTGCAGGTTTTGCGAAGATCATGACGCGAGAGCGATGTTTGCTTGTTTTGGAGTTCTTCTTCTGCTTCTTCGATCAGGGGATAGGTTCCAGGTCGACAGCCTGGGCTAGCAGGGTGGATGTCGTTTGAGTTTCTGTTTGTGTTTCATCCGTAGCCAGATGGTACTCTTATGTAAGATGATGTTGTATTCGTGTGGCATTGTATGCCTTTTGTATGTATCCCCATCTATTATGTAATGTTGATGTAATAATATCCACCTTGCAAAAGCATTTCAATATGCGGTTCTATCCTCGGTGGGACCTTCGTGTCTCTTTAGGATAGTATTGCATATTGGGCGTGACAAGTTGGTATCAGAGCCTCGACCAACCATAGGATCCCCCTTGATTGATCATGTAGTTTGGACAATGTCGAGTCTAGAAGAAAACTGTTTTTGGAGTCTAGTTATATCAGAGAGTAGGAATTCTTTTTACTCCTCAGCCCCTTCGTCGCTCTGGTGAGGAATCTTGACATAGGTGTTTTGAATTACTCCTCTTCCCTTTCAAACTTTCTTTAGGATCACCCAGTTGGTTTTCCGATCGTTGGTTCTCAGCTCTTTTCATCTGGTGCATTTCTCGTCAAGGTGATTCGACCCTCTCCATTTTTGCAAGTTCAATCCTCAGTTGTTTTCTTTTTCCCACCCGCCCACCTCTTTTCCTTCTCAGAGCCGGAGTCCGTAATCAAGTATCCATCCTACTCGTGCAAAGCCTTTGCATTCCTTCAACCGGTGTTTTCTATTCAAGTTATTAGTCGGTTCTCCCTTCCAAGTTGCCTTTGTTTTTCCCGCCCTCCCACCCCTTTTTCTTCCCGGAGCTTGAGTCTCTTTCGAGCATCAATTTTCATTTGTACGGAGCCCCTTCAGTCTTCCCTCAATTATTTCAACCAGTGAATTCTCGTCTCGTTTGTCATTCTTCAACTCTTTTTCTTCTCCGGTGGACTCAATTCAAGTTTTTCGGTGTTGATCGTATTCTTTCCCTTGGTTAAAGTGTTTTCCCTGCTCGTTTGCCTCTCGCCAGTTTATCCTTCCGGAGTGTGCAAGACATCTCAGGAGATTCGTCTGTGTTCCAATTAATTCGAGGTTATCACCTCATTCAAATATTTCAGTTGTTCCGGTGCATCGTCTATCTCTTCAACAACCCTTTTCCAATGGTGTTTTCCTTTTAGTGGGCCCTAACCCACAGGTCTTTTCCCAGGATCTTACCTGACTCTTCTAATTTCCTATGGGGTTTGGCATTTCTTCGTTATTCCGAGATATTCAAGCATTTGGTTGTGGTATAATTTCACCTCAAGTTTTGAGTTGTTTTTGATAAGTCCACAACAAGCTTATTCTTTCGTAGTTGATTTTCTCAACAACTCCATTCAATCCTTATTTCTAAGTTCTTTTCATTCCGTTCTTTAAATTCTTCTGGAGGCATTGTGTTGCTCATGCCGTCGAGTGTCATTCCATCTTGTGAAGTTCTTGTTCTATTCCTTCCATTTTCAGTCGTAGTGCTGCCTAAATCCTTTTAGTCTTATTCGTTTCTTATCTCGTTCTAACCGGAGTGGTTTCATAGTCTATCGGATTCCGTGAGCTTTTGCTTATCGTCATTCTCGTCGTTCCTCTCTTCTTCTCGAGTGCTCTCAATTCTTTTCTTCTTCTCTTGAGTTCTTGTTTCACCTCATCCCTTTTCTCTTCCGTCTCGTCCCTAAGATCTCGGGACGAGATCTCTTGTTAGTGGAGGAGTGTTGTAACGCCCCGGATTCGATGCGCCAGGTGTCCACTACTTATTCACCGCCGTTGCCATGTCATTTGCTTGCGTGCTGCATTTTATCATGTCATCATGTGCATTGCATTGCATACGTGTTCGTCTCATGCATCCGAGCATTTTCGCCGTTACCCGTTTTGCAATCCGTCACTCCTATGTCCTCTGGCGTTCCCCTTTTTGTCTCCTGTTGTGAGCGGGTGTTAAACATTCTCAGAATGGACCGTGATTTTCCAAGCAGCCTTGGTACACCACCGGTAGACCGCCTGTCAAGTTTCGTGCCATTTGGAGTCCGTTTGACACTCCAACAGTTACCCGGCAAACCGTAAAGGCCTCTTTTGTGTGCAGCCCAACACTTCTCCAAAGTGGCCCAATAACCCACCCAAACCCCCTCCATGCTCTCGGTCGTTCGATCATGATCGTGTGGGCGAAAACCACACCTCACTTGGAGTCTCCTAGCTCCCTCTACCTATATATATGTGCATCCCCCTGATTTTTCGCACAGTCCAAACCCTAGCCCCCTTCCCCTCGCGCCGCCGGACGTTTCCCCGCCACCGATGGACATGTCCGCCGCCATCGTCCAGCCAACCCGTGCGTGACACATGTCCTTGCGCCGCCGTCCCGCTGTCGCGGCCCACGAGGCCCATGGCCGGCTCGGCGGCGCTCGCGCCGGGCCCGAGCCGTGCTCAGCGCCCGCGCTCACCGGATCCCCGCTCCGCCGCCTCCTCGCCTTCTCGCCGTCCATCGCTGGCGCCACCGCCACCTGCCAGCGCGCCTCGCCCTCCGCCGCCGAGCGCCCCGTCGCCATTGCGCGCCTCTGCGCCGCCCCGGATCTCCGCCCCGCCGGCCCTGCCAAGC
>NC_041383.1:614151676-614284444 GCF_002162155.2 Triticum dicoccoides
CTGCTCCGCCGCCCCGGGCCGCCTCGCCCCGAGCGCCCCAGCGCCGGCCGCCTCCCCGTCGCCCCCTTCGCCGGCACTCCCGCGGCCTCGCCGCCCTCGTCTCCGGCGAGATCCGCCCGGGTTAGACCAGATCCACCCAGCCCCCGAACCAAACGGCGCCAACTCCATCCCGTACCACCCCGTCCACTTTTCCCCGAGGTGCTAATTTCCACCAAGTCCCCGCAATTTCTGCATTCTGGTGCTACCTTTGACCTGCTATAACTTCTTGCATGTTGCTCCGTTTTGTGCACATAATATATCAAAATGTTCGTTGAGCGATGCTCTTCATTTTTTCCAGTGTGCCATCCTTGTTTGATTCCATCTTGATGCCATTATCATCGTTGCAAGAGAGCTATATGAAGTTAACTGCTATCAGTTAACAGAACTTGGTGATTTGTCTTTTTCATTGCATTTTGTGTGTGCATCCTATGAGCTTGTTGTCTACATGAGTTTTGAACAACATCATGCCGTCTTTACAGTAATGAAATCCATGTATTTTTGTGAGTCTTGTAGTGAGTGCATCAAGCTCGGAAGTAGGGTATTTGTTGTTACTGTTTTGCTAGGCTAAATCTGTTATATCATGATGCTATGTAAACCTGCTGCTACAAGTCATTCTATGCATAATCTAGAGATGTTCACTATGGATGTTTTGTTATAAATGTCATGCTCTATCCATCCATGCCCTTGGTTGCATTTATAGCCTGCCGTAGCTTGTTGTGATCTTGATCTCAAGTTGCTAAATAATATTGCTGTCAGCCTGTTAACGTTAAGTTCAGTTTTGCCGTGTGTTTTGCCAGTGATCCATGCACCCTATGAAATTGATATTGCCATGCTTACCTTCATAAGTATGTCATATTACTGTTGGTAACCTTGTCATGCCATGTATTACTCTGTGGTGAGTGATACAAGCTCACCAACTTGCCTACTTGTCATTGTTCCTGCCATGTCTGAATCTGTCATATCATTTGCCATGTTTGCATGGATGCTACCATCTTTTATGTGGATCTTTGGAATTAGTTTATTAAGGGAGTTTTGTTCTTTGTCTTTAGTATTAGCATTCCATGCCTTTTTTTGCCATGTTAGCTTCCTGTAGCATGTTGTTTGATAGCTCTAAACATTGCATCCTGATGTTTTTTCTGTTAAGTCTGTAAAATGTTATTATTTCCAATCTTGCCATGTCCTTTTGAGCATGATCTAGTGATTTCTGGAGATAGCTCAGTGTTCGTATTTTGTCATGCATTACCTGTACATCATGTCCATGCCTTTTGTTTTCGTATTGTGGTACTGTAGCATGTTGTTTTGGTGCTTGCAATATGCCTAGTTGCTGTTTTGGACAGCATGCCCTATATGAAACTTGCTTAGAATTGCATCTAGTTTCATATTATCATGTTGCATCCTTGTTTTGAGGTGTTTGCTTGATGTTTGTATGTATTTTGCATCAATGCCATCTTAACTTGTTTTGCTCATATCTTCTAGGCCGTAGCTCCGAAATAATGAACTTTATATGTAACTTGACTAGAATCTCGTGTAGATCATCTTGGTGCATCTTAACTTGCTGTTTAACAACTTGAACATAAGGTTTATTCAGATCTGGACCTATTTCAAAATTGTATATGAGGACTTACCGGATTTGTTATATGTTGTTTCCGGCCTCATTTAAACTTGCCTTGATGTGTTGCTCTTGTTTGCATCATCTCTTGCCATGAGTAGCCTCATCTAGCCTTGTCATGCATCATACTTTGTTGAGCATCATGCCTTGTTCATGTGTGGTGTGTTTACTATGTTGTGTGCTTCTTCTCGATAATTCCCGTTTCGTTGCGATCGTGAGGATTCGTTCTTCTACGCTTGGTTCGGCTTCATCCGTTCGTCTTCTTCATGGACTCGTTCTTCTTCCTAGCGAGATTTCAGGCAAGATGATTGTCACCCTGGATCTCACTACTATCATTGCTATGCTAGTTGCTTCGTTCTATCGCTTTGCTGCGCTACCTATCACTTGCTCTTCAAGCCTTCCAAATTGCCATGTCAGCCTCTAACTTTTTCACCCTTCCTAGCAAACCGTTACTTGGCTATGTTACCGCTTTGCTCAGCCCCTCTTATAGCATTGCTAGTTGCAGGTGAAGTTGAAGATTGCTCCATGGTGGATAGGATTATGTTGGGATATCACAATATCTCTTATATTATTAATGCATCTATATACTTGGTAAAGGGTGGAAGGCTCGGCCTTATGCCTTGTGTTTTGTTTCACTCTTGCCACCCGAGTTTCTGTCATATCGGTATTATGTTCCTGGATTTTGCGTCCCTAACGCGGTTGGGTGATTTATGGGACCCCCTTGACAGTTCGCCTTGAATAAAACTCCTCCAGCAAGGCCCAACTTTGATTTTACCACTTGCCTACCACCTATACATTTTCCTGGGGAGTAATTAACCCGAGGGTCATCTTATTTTAGCCGCCCCGGGCCAATGCTTGTCTAAGTGCTGGTCCAAACTAGAGCACCATGCGGGACCATCCCTTGGGAACTTGGGTTACGTCGGTACCTATACGCTTTGCTTATCCGGTGTGTCCTGAGAGCAAGATACGTGCGACTCCTATCAGGATTGTCGACACATCGGGCGGTCTTGCTGGTCTTGTTTACCATTGTCGAAATGTCTTGTAAACCGGGATTCCGAGACTGATCGTGTCTTCCTGGGAGAAGGAATATCCTTCGTTGATCGCGAGAGCTTATCATGGGCTAAGTTGGGACACCCCTGTAGGGTATAAACTTTCGAGAGCCGTGCCCGCGGTTATGTGGTAGATGGGAATTTGTTCATGTCCGGTTGTAGATAACTTGACACCAAATCCGAATTAAAACGCATCAACCGCGTGTGTAGCCGTGATGGTCTCTTTTCGGCAGAGTCCGGGAATGTGAACACGGTTTTGGGTTATGTTTGACGTAAGTAGGAGTTCAGGATCACCTCTTGATCATCGCTAGCTTCACGATCGTTCCATTTGCTTCTCTTCTCGCTATCATTTGCGTATGTTAGCCACCATATATGCTTAGTCGCTGCTGCAACCTCACCACCTTACCCCTTCCTTACCCATTAAGCTTTGCTAGTCTTGATACCCATGGTAATGGGATTGCTGAGTCCTCGTGGCTCACAGATTACTACAACAACAGTTGCAGGTGCAGGTTTTGTGAAGATCATGATGCGAGAGCGATGTTTGCTTGTTTTGGAGTTCTTCTTCTGCTTCTTCGATCAGGGGATAGGTTCTAGGTCGGTAGCCTGGGCTAGTAGGGTGGATGTCGTTTGAGTTTCTGTTTGTGTTTCATCTGTAGTCGGATGGTGCTCTTATGTAAGATGATGTTGTATTCGTGTGGCATTGTATGCCTTTTGAATGTATCCCCATCTATTATGTAATGTTGATGTAATGATATCCACCTTGCAAAAGCGTTTCAATATGCGATTCTATCCTTGGTGGGACCTTCGATTCTCTTTAGGATAGTATCGGATATTGGGCGTGACAGCCTCCATCTTCTTGGAGCTCTCTGTCTCGTGGGGATCAGCCTCCCGCGTCTGCTCCAATATCGGCTGATCTTTGCCTGGTTCTCGTTGGTCCATCATGAAACTGACGAATACTAGGAGACCACAGAAAGGAAAACACAATCACAATGACAATGAAACAAAAAAGAGAGTGAGGATTGGTTACTGCTTTGCAAAAGTTCTTTTTTTTCTCTGAAGGAAAATATACCAAAATCACGGATCCGCTTACCTTCCCTTCATTGGGAGAGAAGAACAGTGGCAGATGCGAGTGTTGCCTTTCTTGAAGATGGTGAGGGAGAAGGGGATTCAGCAAAGAGTGAAATGATGGTTGCTTCGTCCGTCAAACTTAGACTGCGGGGAGGTGGGGTTTTGTGATACGACGGCTCATTACTGCCGCGCTACAACCGGTGTGACTCTCCGCCCGCATACTGCCTTCTAATTTGGTGGATGGCATTTGGGCCCGCGTGTCGGGTGGTAAATGCGACATATGCTAACAGGTGGCTTATCATTGTGGGAGCCAGTAAGACATCGCCGGTGCCTGGAAACAGGATGAGGCGAAGACATGCACGCCGGTGGATCTTACCCAGGTTGGGGGCTATCCATGGAGATAATACCCCTACTCCTGCTCTACGGGGTCTCCGCATGATCACTAGATTGACAAGAAGCTACAAGAGGCTCCTTGAGCTATTCGGTGTGAGGAGGAAGAAGGGCAAGGCTAGCTCTCTTCTCTCCTTACGGTGGTGTCTAAAACTATTTGAGATCAACCCTTTGCATGGGTGCCCCGGGGGTTTATATAGGCCTACCCCTCGGGGGTACAACAGTAATCCGGCTAGGCGCGGGCCCTAGCCATCAGTGTCTATGGCCGCCGGCTTCTCCGCCGGCCGCTAGGGCCTGCCGACTGGTGGGTCCCGCCGGCTGCCGGCTCATTGGACGACAGGCCGGCCCCACCGCTTGGGGGTCTTGTCGGGGGCTGGTTACTGTTGCCTTGCCTCTGATGACAAGGGCTTTGCCGAGGTAAGAATTGCTACAGTGCCGCCGCCTTGCGGGCTCTCACTGTAGCCTTACCTCATCTTGTCTCCTTAATGGTGCGCGTGCCCTGAGGAGGGGGGCAAGCCGGCCATAGGAAGCCGGCCGTGCCCCAGGCCGGCTGGGGGAGGCAAGGCCGCCTTCGGGCGTCTCTCTGACCGAAGGGGCCCGCCTCCTGCGGGCTGTACTGCCAGCCCGTCGTGGAGGGTGTCATGACCAGCATGGCAACAGTGCCACGCCGGACGGGTGATGGTTGCCCCATATGGCTTACTATAGCCATGCGTGCTCCGGGATTCGAGGGTGGCAGGCTTTACTGTTGCCACGCCCTGTCCCGTCATCGTTATGGGGGTGCAGACTTTGAGGGCACGGCCCTGGCCGCTCGCCAGGGGCCGGCCTCTTGGAGTCAATCTTCTTGGGCCGGTTTCTTGGAGTCGGTCCTGGCCGCTCGCCAGGGGCCGGCTGGGCTACCCGTGGTCATTTACTCCGACAGTAGTCCCTGAAGCTGGTTGGGCTTCGTGGCTGAGAGGGGAACGAGAAGCTCATCCAGCTTCCTATCCCGAAGAGCCGGCAGCTAGGAGCCGGCTTCACTTACGCATGCCTTCTCGGTGAAGTTTCTTCGAAATCTGAAGGCGGGAACCAGCTGGCTTGCTGGCCAGGCTGCGGGCTGGCCGCCCGCTGCCTGCGCGCCATGTGGCACCCTTCGGCTGGAAGGGCTTGCCAATGCACGCGCATGGCAGGACGCTGCTGTAGACCTGGGCCCGCCACTTCCACGCCTCGGCCCGGGCATGAATCTTTTGTGGCCCGAACTGACCGCACATCTTCTGGCGGTGGTTTCCACTCGCCGTAAAGGCGCAATAATCGCGGGACGTGGGGGAGTAGGCGCAGTTAATCCCAAGCCCCCCACGCCTCGCCTCCTCGGCTTCGCCACATGAGGCTATAAGTAGGGGGAGGAGGGGAAGCGGCAGACACTTGCACGCTCGCCCACGCTCTTCCTGTTCCTTCTTCTTCCTTCTTTCTGTCGCCGCAGCTACTCCCCACGACGCTGCCGCCCCGCCGGTCTCCTCGGCGCGCCGTCGTTCCGCCGCGGCCGAATCGGCGTGCCCCGCCGCCGTGCATTCTCCATTGCTTCTCCGCCCTCATGGCTCCAACGTCCAGCTCCTGGGACGGCTCCAACGTCCACAAAGACCACATCGACTTCCTCCGCAAGACGCGGCGGTTGCCGGGCAGGGATCACGTGCGGGTCCGTCTCGCGCTGGAGAGGGAGATTTCGCAGATGCCGGAAGAGGGCGAGTGGGTAATCTTCTACTCGCACTGCCTGCGTGATGTCAGCCTGCCTGCGAGCGGCTTCTTCCGCTCGTTTCTCGAGTTTTATCATCTCTAGCCGCACCACCTCAGTCCAAACACGATGGTGCTGCTGTCGGCCTTCGTCACTCTGTGCGAAGGCTTCCTCGGCGTCCTCCCCACCATCGAACTTTGGGGGGAGTTCTTCCAGTCCAAGCTCGGTACGGTCGTTGCGGGCGTGCTGGCTCCATGTGACGCCTTCATCCCCATACGGATATCGATAACCGACAACCCATTTCCGCCCATCGCGCTGATCCAGTCGGTGAAGCTTTGGCAGAAATCTTACTTTTATGTGAAGAACGTCGCGTCGCAGGGCGACTACGTCAATCTGCCGGCTTACGTAGCCGGCCCGCCGGCTGGGAGATAGCCCTTGTGGTCCTACCGGGCCAGGTCGCTGACGCCAGCTGGGGCTGGCGCCGTTGCCCGGCTTCGGGTGCTAATCTAGTCGGAGGGCCTGACTGGGTCCGACCTGATAGCCGGCTTCGTGGAACGTCGGGTGCTCCTGCTCCAAGGTCGCCCTCATCTGATCTACCAGATGAGCGGCCTCTTCGACCCAAGCCGCCTGAGCACCAAGGAGATGCCGCACGACGAGGTATCTTACATGGTGAACTACATCACCAATTGCAAGCTCACCGAGGAGTGGCGGTACGGCAAGGAGCCGTATTCTCGCGCCAACCCCCCACCTGTGGTAAGCCTTCCTTCTTTTCTTCTTATTTTGTTACTGAGTTCTCTCTGGCCGGCTTCTGACTAGTCGGCTTGTTTTTAATTAGAACCCCCTCCTTCATCCGTCAGCCGGAACCATGGGGGCGAACGCGAGTTCACCCCGACAGTGTGACGGACGACCTGGACGACCCCGAGTTGGGGGCAGCCGCCTTAGACGACAACGCCGTAGGGGGAGGTGGCGAGGCAGACGGCTCCGGGTTCAACGCCGGTTTCAAGGACTGGTCGGATGATGACGAGACCGAACCTATTCCGCGCCGCCAGCCGACATCCGACCATCAAGGGGCGGGCCCTTTTGGCGGGCCGGCTGCACGGGGCGGCGCACAAAAACACCGGGCGGCGCCGACTCTCTTTGGCGGTCGGCCGAAGAAGCCCAAGGGTTCCGCGGCGGCGACCAAGCGGGACGAGGCGGCCGTGAAGGTGGCCCGCTTCCGTAAGGTGGTGAAGCAGCCGCAGGCAGTTTCAGCGTAAGTTTTAATTCTCGCACGCCTTTCTTTCTTATCTTCAGTCGGCATTCTTCTAAGCCTTTTCTTGTCTTATCAACAAGGGTTCTGCTCTCTCTTGAGCGGAGTACAGCCGCCTCCATAGTCGGAGGGGCGGGAGGATCTGCAAGTTCCCGCCGCGTAGACCCCCGTGTCGATCTGCAAGCGGCGACGGAGCGAAACGCGCGGGAGGCACGGGAGGAGCGGGAGGCGGAGGAGCAGAGGGCAGCCGCCGCCAAGGCGGCTCAGGAGACGACGGCGGAGTCGGCTGAGGCGCCGGCCCACGGGGCGGCATAGGCTCAGGCGGAGGCCGCGGCCGCAGAGAGGGCGGCGAAGGCCCTTCTCAGCCAGCCTCCATAACTCGTCATCCCCCTCCGCACCGTGGTCCCCGAAATCCCGGTGCCCCCGCCAGAGGAAGCCGGCCGCGACCAGCCGGCGATGGAGAGGGAGGGGGGCGACATAGTCGGCCTAGAGGGAGAGGCGGTGCCGCCTTCGTCAACCGGGTCGGGCCAAGGTGGCCGTTCCGAGGCACCGCCTGAGCAGCCGGCTGGAGGAGAGCTGACTATGAGGGCGGATCTTGTGGTCCTATCGCCGACTCGTCACCGCGCAGGGAAGGCGACTTCAGAGCCGGACCCGCAGAGGGCCGCGGGCTCCAGCTCATTGTCCCATGACCTGGAGACGGCCAGCGTCAGCTTGCCAGGGTGGACGCCGGGCGGTGGGACGTCCGTGCTGAATGTGGCAGCGTAGGATGTCCGGAGCCGGCTTCAGTCTTAGGCCACCGCGCTGAAGCAGTATACCCAAGAGTTTCTTGCAACGCGGTCGACCATTCGGGGGAGTCTTCGCTCTTGATTTCTTTCGTGGGGGCGCGCCAGCGCACCCACTGGGTGTAGTCCCCGAGTTCCAAGTCGGCTGCTGAGCAGGCGGCTTGGAACTTCTCAGAAGACTTTGATTTAATGATTTGCTCTTGTTCGCACCTTCATCCTATTCGCAGGATTATCACAACCTCCATGCTGATACCTTCAACTCCCAGGTCCGGGAGATGAATCAGAAGACCGTCGATCTGACGGAGAGCCGGAGTGAGTGCTTTTGTTTTTTATCTCATGTGGGGGGCGCGCCAGCGCACCCACTGGGTGTAGTCCCCGATATTCGGGACGATACTGAGCAGTCGGGTCGGATCTTTCCTGACGACTTCTTCCTTAATTTCTTCTTCTCCATATCGGCAGGAGCCAATGCCGACTTGAGGGAGCAGCTCGGTGCGGCCCAGACCGCCATTCGTGCCAAGGAGGCCGAGCTCAACGCCTTGGCTCAGGAACATGATCGCCTGGCCAAGAAACTGGCCGACCAAGAGGAGAACCACAAGGCGGCCCTGAAGACGGCGCAGGATAGCGAGGCTGCCCTCAAAGCTAAGTATGAGACCAAAGCGGCGAGCTGATCCGAGGCAAGGCAGGCGCCGAGCGAAGGCTACAGCCGCGTTGAAGATTTGATCGACGGTAGGCCGCCCTCTTCTTCGCTCCTTTGCTCGTCCTTGTCATCTGGTTTATCTTCTGATTTGTTCTATTTATTTCTTCTTTGTGCAGAATACTTCCCTGGTTACTCCGTTGCCGCCAACCAAGCCATCAAAGCTCACCGTGAAGCCCGGCGGCAGGCTGGGGTTGAGATCACACCGGACGCCAACCGATCGCTTGAGGAGCAGCTTCTGGCGATCCAAGCCCGCCTTCAGCCGGCCTATCTCATGCTCCGCCATCTTCAGCGTGCCGGAGCGCAGGTACTGGCTGCCCTCTGGACCGGCGAGGTGATTCCCCGCACCCCCAGCCGGACTGCCGACTGGCTGGAGGTAGCAGTCGGCCGCTTCGAGGCCTGGAAGGCTTCAGCTGCTCGGTCCGGTGCTCGGCGGGCGCTAGAGTTCATCCGGGCTTGGTATCCTGGGCTGAATTTGGACCAGGTGCGCACCTGGCGGCAGGAGGCTGACGAGGAGTTGGAGGCGGTGCGGTCGGCTATCATTCAGCATGCCTCGGTGATCACCCACTTCACCGACACCAGCGCCTTTGCTCCTGAGGTAAACGAAGACGGCGTCGCTCAGCCGGAGGAATGGTTCGGGCTGAACCCGGCAGACGGTGAAGACTCGGCAGAGGAGATAGACTCTAGCGACGAGGGCGAAGAGGAGGAAGATGGCGAAGACATTGTGCCGGACGGTGAAGCAGCCAGCCAGCCTCAGCCTAATCGTGCCTCCAGCAACGAGGCGCGTGCGAACGCACCGCCTGCCGTAGGTGACGATTAAGCAGAGACTCGCTAGCCGGCCACTCCTCTAGCCGGCACTACCGTCTCCACCAACCTGCCCGACTCCCCAGTTGCTCCCTTGGCCTGACTCGTCGTCTTTACTTTTCCTGCTCGTTACTTCTCGAACAACTTTTTATTAAATTTGCGCAGTTCCACCCACTGCGGGTGTATTCAAACTATGTCGAATGCCGGCCTTTCGAAGGCCTTTTGTGTAAATATAATTATGCATGTGCTTGGCTTCCATTCCTACTTGCTTTTCATCTTTTGGCTGTTTTCCTTTGCCGCCCTCCCTCGGTCGCCGCCTTCCCAGCCGGACAGCTGCTCTGCAGTCTGTGACCGGGCAAGGGATTGGCCATCTGGGAGGACAAGTACTCAAGCTTTCTTAGATTGTAGCAGAGTAAGGAGGGAAGCCGGCCAGCCGGCTGCTCTGACAGCCGGTTGGCGGCGGGGGGGGGGGGACCGGCTTGGGTTATATAAGTTCGTTAATCCTTAGCCATTTTTCGTGTGGGCATCCTTTCCTGCCTTTGGCTCTTGTCAGCCAGACAGTCGATTCTTCGAGCTACGACTTTCAACAAGAGAGGGCTTGGGTGCCTGCACACTACTTGTCTGGCCGCAGGTAGAACTTTGAATATAACTCAAGGCGGCAAGTCCCCGGGCCGACTGATCGAACCCGGTGCCAGACGAAAAAACGAATGTAGTGGCATAACCATGGGTATGATACCCATCATTCATAGATAAAAGAGGGTAGTCCCCGAGTACTCCTCGGGGGGCCCGTTGTCTCGTACTTAATACAAAGGGTAGCATGGTACATACTGCATTTTAACTGTAAAATCTTCGGAGAAGATTGGCGTTCCATGGTCGCTCCGACTCCTTGCCGGAATCATCTCTCTTGCGTGCCTTCGGCTTCTGCGCGTCAATCAGGTAGTAGGAGTCATTGCCTAGAGCCCGACGGATGACGAAGGGGCCTTCCCAAGGGGCCAAGAGCTTGTGCTAGCCGGCTGTTCGCTGGATCAGCCAGAGCACAAGATCACCCTCTTGGAAGGATCTTGGCTTGACCTTCCAGCTGCGGTAACAGTGTAGACCCTGCTGGTAGATGGCGGACCGGCTGAGGGCTAACAGCCGGCCTTCTTCCATCAAGTCGACGCTGTCTTCTCGTGCTTCCTTGGCCTCCGCCTCCGTGTACATGGTGACCCGAGGTGAGTCGAACTCGATGTCAGTTGGGATGATAGCCTCGGCACCATATACAAGGAAGAAAGGGGTGAAGCCGGTTGACTTGTTCGGGGTAGTGCGCAGTCTCCAGAGGACGGCCAGCAGCTCGTCGAGCCAACAGCCGGCCAAACGCTCCAGTGGCACGACCAATCGAGGCTTGATGCCGGAGAGGATGAGGCTGTTTGCTTGCTCGACTTGGCCGTTTGACCGCGGGTGGGCAACGGACGCTAAGTCCAGTCGGATTCCCTGTGTGGCGCAGAAACGAGCCAGTGCTCCCTTGGCAAAATTCGTGCCATTGTTGGTGATGATGTTGTGTGGTACTCCATACCGGGTTGTAATATCTGCTACGAATGTCACGGTAGTCGGCCCATTCAGTTTTTTGATCGGCTTTGCTTCAATCCACTTGGTAAATTTGTCCACGGCGACAAGCAGATGTGTCATGCCGCCGCGCACCGTCTTGAATGGGCCCACCATGTCCAGTCCGCAGATGGCAAAAGGCCAGGTGAGGGGGATGGTCTTGAGTGCAGAAGCCAGCAGGTGGTGCTTGGAGCCGAAGATTTGGCACCCTTTGCAGTGTTTGAGTAACTCCTTGGCGTCCTCCAAAGCAGTCGGCCAGAAGAATCCATGGCGGAAAGCTTTAACGACGAGTGACCTTGAGGCTGCATGGTGGCCGCACTCGCCCTGGTGGATGTCTTCGAGGATTGCTATGCCCTTCTCTGGCTCGACGCAGCGCTGGAAGAGTCTAGTAACGCTGCGCCTAACAAGCTCTCGGTTCATTATTGTGTATGCTCCGGTTCGGCGTTGGACTTGTCTTGCCGAGATCTCGTCAGTCGTCAGTTCTCTGTTTATCAGGAAGTGGAGGATGGGCTGGGCTCATGATGGAGTTGTGACTTCTTCTAACGCCAAAACGGCTACTGCAAGCAGGGCGGGTGGGCTGGGTTGTGAAGAGTTGGAGTCGGCCGCCGTCTGCTGTGTCGAAGTAGTCCCCGGGCCGGCTGCAGTAGTCCCCGGGCCAGGTTCGACTATGGCAGTCCCCGAGCCGGCTGTCAAAGTCCCCGAGCCGCCTGCTTGGTTCCCGTAGTCCGATCCGACTGCGTCGGGGTCAGGCGGCACGAAGATGGAGCTATATCCCGGAGATGGCTTGACAGACGGCTTGAGTAGGCGTTGGAGGGCGACGCCGGTTGGTATAGCTTGCCGGGTGGAGCCTATTCGTGCCAGGGCATCTGCTTGCTCGTTGTCGGCCCGTGGCACGTGAAGGAACTCGCACCCCTCGAAGTATCCGCTGATTTGATGAACGAGGAAACGGTAGCTTGCCATGTTTGCGTCCTTGGCGTCCCAGTCGCCGGATGATTGTTGGACCACCAAGTCCGAGTCAACATAGCACAGGATCCGGCGGATGCCGAGTTCCTTGGCCAGCCGGAGCCCGTGTATGAGTGCCTCGTACTCGGCTACATTGTTGGAGGCGGAAAAATGGATTTGCAATGTGTACCTGAGTTTGTCCCCTTTGGGAGAGGTGAGGACGATGCCGGCTCCCAAGCCGGTGCGCATCTTGGATCCATCGAAGTGCATCAGCCAATGAGTGGAGTCGGGGGCCGGCGGCAGGTACTGGGTCTCGGCCCAGTCGATGAGGAAGTCGGCCAATGCTTGGGACTTGATGGCGGTGCGCGACTGGTAGTAGATTGTGTAAGGAGCCAGTGCAATGGCCCATTTTTCCACTCGGCCAGATGCATCCCGGCTGCCTATGATCTCGGCGAGCGGGGCAGTGCATACGACCGTGATGGGATGCTCTTGAAAGTAGGGCTTGAGTTTCTTGGAGGCGAAGTACACACCATAGCACATCTTCTAATAGTGCGGGTAGTTCTGCTTTGAGGTGGACAATACTTCGCTCAAATAATATACCGGCCTCTGGACTAGCTGAGCTCGGCCTTCTTCTGGATGCTGAACCACGATAACTGTGTTGACCACCCGGCTAGTGGCGGCAATGTAGAGGAACATGGCCTCTTTCTCAGTCGGTGCCGCCAAGACAGGCGGCGTGGACAGCATCTTCTTTAGCTCGTGGAAAGCTTGGTCCGCCTGGTCATTCCACTCGAAGTGAGTGGACTTATTCATGAGTCGGTAGAGCGGGAGAGCCTTCTCTCCGAGCCGGCGGATGAAGCGATTCAAAGATGCTAGGCATCCAGTGAATTTTTGGACGTCTCGCAGCTTGGTAGGAATCTTCATTCTCTCTATGGCCCTGATCTTCACTGGGTTGCATTCGATGCCGCGTTCGGAGACCAGGAAGCCTAGAAGTTGGCCGGATGGTACCCCGAACACGCATTTCTCAGGGTTGAGCTTGATGTGAAACTGGCACAAATTTTCAAAGGTCTCCTTGAGGTCTTCTAGCAAGGTACCGCGTTTCTCCGTCTTCACCACAACATCGTCTACATAGACGTGGGCATTTCTGCCGAGTTGCTTGAGGAGGCATTTCTGCATGCAACACTGAAAAGTGGCACCGGCATTTCTTAAGCCGAATGTCATAGTCAGGTAACAGAAAGCTCCGAATGGGGTGATGAAGGCGGTCTTCAGGCGGTCAGCTGGGTCCAATTTTATCTGGTGGTAGCCCGAGTAAGCATCCAAGAAACTCAACAGCTCGCATCCGGCTATGGAGTCTATCACTTGATCAATCCTTGGCAGAGAAAAAGGATCTTTAGGGCAGGCTTTGTTGAGGCTGGTGTAGTCAATGCACATGCGCCACTGCTTGTTCTTCTTTAACACCAGGACCGGGTTGGCAAGCCACTCTGGAAAGAACACCTCCATAATGAAGCTGGCTGCCAGAAGCCGGGCTATTTCCTCTCCGACTACTCTTCTCTTCTCTTCTGATAGGCGGCGCAAGGGCTGCTTGACCGGCTTGGCGTCAGATCGGACGTGTAGCTTGTGCTCGGCGAAATCCGTCGGGACACCCGACATGTCTTTGGCAGACCATGCGAAGATGTTCCGATTCTCACGAAGGAAATCGACGAGCTCGCTTTCCTATTTGCTGTCGAGGCCAGTGCCCATGACAGCGTACCTCTCCGGGTGCTCCGGATCTAGAGATATCTTCTTTGCCTCTTTGGCCAGCTAGAAAGAACCTTGAGCATCACATTCCATGGGGTCAGGGGACAGGGCCGGCTGCTTGCCAGCCATGGCCACGACTCGATCGAGCATCTTCTTCTCTTCAGCAATCACAAGGGACTCGGCCAGCCGGCTGCTAGCTGCTGCACACTCACAAGATTTCTTGTAGTCTCCGGCTACGGTGATGATGCCCTTGGAACTCGGCATCTTCATTTTGAGGTAGGCGTAGTGAGGTACAGCCATAAACTTGGCCAAAGAAGGTCGGCCAAGCAATGCGTGGTACGGGCTCTCTAGATCCACTACCTCAAACCATATTGCTTCTCGGCAGAAATGATCCTTGCCCCCAAAGAGGACATCCATCTTGATCTTGCCGATTGGTAAGCAGGATAGGCCGGGTACGATGCCATGGAACACAGTCCGACTTGGCATGAGCTGCTTCGGCTTTATGTTGAGCTTCTCCATGGTATCACGGTACAGTATGTTGATGCTGCTCTCACCATCTATCAGCACGTGGGAGAAACGGGCGGCTCACCTTTCTGTCGCGAGGGTGGCATCCAAAACCAATGCATAGGAGCCAGGAGATGGCATCACCTCTGGGTGGTCGGCCTGGCTCCAGCTGATAGGCTTCTCCGCCCAGTGCATAAACTCGGTGTTGTTGGAGGCGACCGCATTGACTTCTTGCTGTTGTCGGCGCCGGCTGCGCCGGTCTTCAGTCTGGATTGTAAAGATGACGTAGGCGGCATGTTCATCAGGGAACTCTTCTTGAATAGCTCCGACCGCTGGCCGAGCGGCCGGCTGCTGAGGGGCTGGAGGCGGCTGGCCTGCAGGCGGAGGTGGCAACAGCCCCTCGCCCTTGGAGATTCGTGTGAGCCAATGGCATTTCCGAGTTGTGTGGTTGGACGGCTTCGCACCACTGTGAAACTTGCAGGGGGCATCAAGGGTTTGCTCGTAGGAGAAAGCCGACTGCCAAGCTGGGCTGCCGCCCTTCTGCTTCTTGGGTGCCAGCCACCCTTTAGGTTGTTCATCTTCGACCGTGGCCACCTGCCGGCTGATGGAAGACGGCATAGGGGCCTTGCGCTTGTGGTCGTTCTAGTACGGGCGTCGGCTGGATTCTCCAGCCGACGTATTGGGAGCCGTAGCTAGCACCTTTCCAGAGGCGTCTACTCAGAGCTCGGTCTTCATTGAGGAGTCGGCCGTGGCGTACTTGTCTGCTATGATCAGCAGCTCGTCGAGGGTAGTCGGCTCGTCGTAGAGGAGTCGGTGCTTGAGGAGGGTGCCTTCTCTGCACCCGACGATGAAGTATTCTATAGCTTGAACCTCATGCACCCCCTCGCAGGAGTTGCGGAGCTCGGCCCAATGCATGAGGTAGTCGCGTGTCGATTCATTGGGCTTTTGAACACACAAGGAAAGCTGGCAAGGCTTGGGAGGCCGCGTGTATGTGCTGGTGAAGTTGCGGATGAAGACTTCCGTGAAGTCTAGCCAGCTGTTGACGCTGTAAGGCTTGAGGCTGTTGAGCCAGGTGCGCGCCGTGCCTTGGAGCATGAGGGGAACATATTTCACGGCTACACGCCTATTTCCGCTTGCTATGCGGATTGCAGTGGAGTAGTCGGTCAACCAATCTTCCGGCTTCACGGAGCTGTTGTACTTGGGCGTGTCTCTTGGGAGCGAGAACCCTTTGGGGAAGGGCTCATCGCGGATGCGGGGGCCAAAGCAGGGCGGGCCCACATCATCTTCTTCTTCCACTGCCAGGGATCGTGCTAGGTGGTCGATCCGGTGGCGGGCATCATTCTCGTCGACTCCTTCTTGGTGGCCTAGTCGGCCGCTGAGAGTCGGATGCGTGACAGGCGGCGGGGTGGGATATCTCTCCCCACGAGATGGAGGAGGAGGCGGGTTGCCTCGTCGTTCCACACCTCGAGGGCGGCCTTCTGCGTCGCGCTCGATGGTGACTCGAGTCCGACTGCGGCTAGCAGCCGGCTCCTTCTCTTGCCTTGTGCGGGCGCCGCCCATAGTCGGCGTACGTGACGTCGCGCCATGCTCTCGACGAGGGGGGCTTCTAGCGCAGACACCGGCTTTGTGTCGCTCTGCGGCCATGTCGATCAACTGCTGGATGCGTTTGGTCATGCAGGGGAGCTCGTCGGCCCCCAGTCTATTCAACTCGTCTACGATCGACTGAGCAGCGCGTAGGTTCTCGCGAGGCGTGGCTTAGACTGGGTGGTCCGCTCCCAACACGCTGGCGATGGCCGCGCCGCG
The DNA here is from genome assembly GCF_002162155.2 of Triticum dicoccoides. Lineage (NCBI taxonomy): Eukaryota > Viridiplantae > Streptophyta > Magnoliopsida > Poales > Poaceae > Triticum > Triticum dicoccoides. Next base: position 614,167,630 of record NC_041383.1, read on the forward strand.
CTTCTTGACGACGCCGGCTCGGCTTGGCCCTTCAGGAGGCGGCGTTCCGAAGGTGACGCGGTCAACTTCGCGCTGGTGAGCTTTAGTGAGGTGTCTCATGGAGGCTATCCTTTGGCCCTCCGCAAGGAGGGCGAGGCATCATGCCTCCAGCGTCTCGACGTCAGCGTCGGCCGGGATGGGGGCGCACAGATCGTGCAGCGTTGCTTGCAGGGCGTTGTGGGTGTTTTCGTCAGAGGTGACGCCGTGGCTGATGACTAACACCTTGGTGACGGTGCTGCCGCCACTGTCGGCTCAAGCAAGAGGGTCGTCGAAGATGATCACGTTGGTGGCGAAGGCATCGAGCAACGCCGTGTCGGAGTCGACAAGCATCGGGTCGGTGGAGCCAACTGACTCTAAGTCCATGGTAGGCTCGCTGGAGACGTGGAGTTGGTCGAGGAGGCTGACGAGGCGGCTCTCAGGGCAGCCTGTGCCCGCGTCGAATGCGGGCTCATCAGAGATGCGAGCCTCGCCAAGAAGATCGACGAGGCAGCTCGCCGCGCAGGCATCATCGACGCTTTGCAGCGCGTCGGGGCAAGCGCCATCGAGCGTGCCGGGCTGGCTTCGCTCGCTAGGGAGGAAAAGGGTTCCCGTCCAGAGCAGGTCTCCGGACGATGGTGCACCTGGCCCCATGGTGGGTGCCAAATGTCGGGTGGTAGGTGCCACATATGCCAACGGGTGGCTTATCATTGTGGGAGCCAGTAAGACATCGCCGGTGCCTGTAAACGGGATGAGGCGAAGACATGCACGCCGGCGGATCTTACCCAGGTTGGGGGCTCTTCGTGGAGATAATACCCCTACTCCCACATGATCACTAGATCGACAAGAAGCTACAAGAGGCTCCTTGAGCTGTTCGGTGTGAGGAGGAAGAAGAGCAAGGCTAGCTCTCTTCTCTCCTTATGGTGGTGTCTAAAACTATCTGAGATTAACCCTTTGCATGGGTTCCCCGGGGGGTTTATATAGGCCTACCCCCTAGGGGTACAACGGTAATCCGGCTGGGCGCGGGCCCTAGCCGTCAGTGTCTATGGCCGCCGGCTTTTCTGCCGGCCGCTGGGGCCCGCCGACTGGTGGGTCCCACCGACTGCCGGCTCATTGGACGACAGGCCGGCCCCACCGCTTGGGGGTCTTGTCGGGGGCTGGTTACTGTTGCCTTGCCTCTGATGATGAGGGATTTGCCAAGGTAAGCATGGCTACAGTGCCACCGCCTTGTGGGCTCTCACTGTAGTCTTACCTTGTCTTATCTCCTTAATGGTGCGCGTGCCCCGAGGAGGGGGGCAAGCCGGCCATAGGAAGCCGGCCGTGCCCCAGGCCGGCTGGGGGAGGCAAGGCCGTCTTCGGGCATCTCTCTGACCATAGGGGCCCGCCGCCAATGGGCCGTACTGGCAGCCCGTCGTGGAGGGTGTCATGACCAGCATGGCAACAGTGCCACGCCGGACGGGTGATGGCTACCCCGTACGGCGTACTGTAGCCATGCGTGCTCCGGGATTCGGGGGTGGCAGGCTTTACTGTTGCCACGCCCTGTCCCATCATCGTTATGGGGGTGCAGACTTTGAGGGCACGGCCCTGGCCGCTCGCCAGGGGCCGGCCTCTTGGAGTCGGTCTTCTTGGGCCGGCTTCTTGGAGTCGATCCTTTCGTGGCTGGCTTCTTGGAGTCGGCCCTATCGTGGCATCCTCCAAGAGAGTTTAGGGCTGGGCCGCCTTCCGGTAGTCGGCTTGTGAGGCAGCCGGCCGGAGGAAGGCGGCCCCGTGTCTTGGGTGCTCCAAGGCTCGATCGGCCTGTTGTTTTTTCAAAGGGCCAAAGGGAGCCGGATGGGCTACCCGTGGTCATTTACTCCGACACCGGGCGCTGCATGGCTCGCATGTCGGTGAACAAAAGTATAACAACATTCAGTAGAGGGAGACGTTTCAATGACCTAGGAGGAGCCAGAAACGGTAGAGTGTCTCCACTATACTAGTAGTAATTGTTTTTCTGGGTAGCTGTAGAGTGTCTCCACTGTACTAGTAGTAATTGTTTCTCTAGGCCCAAGACAAAACAGCCCATCCACACTAGTAAATAGTAAAATCAATTCAAAAGGCCATATATTTATTGAATGAGAGGCGCCACCCACACCCAGCACACCGCCCCCCCAAAAAAACCTGGGTGCTCTTTTTCCTCCTCGCTCCCACCCACCTCACGTCAGCTCGCTCCACTCGTACCCCCAAATTCCTCACCTCACTCCTACAGAAAACCCCAGCTCCCCTTCTTCCTCACTCCTACAGAAAACCCTAGCTCCCCTTCTTCTTCACTCGCACTAGAACTAGGCTCGTAATTCATTACTTTGCTCAAATCCGTGAGCGCGACGCGACACCCTCAAGGAAAATGGAGTCGGCTGACCCAAGCACCAAGGAGGTGAGGCTCCCGCCAGCAGTGATGCCTGTTGTAGATCCCGCACCCGCCAGCGCGGGGAGAAGCGGCGACCCCGCCCCCACCGGATCCCAGGAACCCATAGAATCTCGGGTGGACCGCATCAGCGATCTCCCGGACGCCGTCCTTGGGGAGATCATCTCGCTTCTACCCACCAAGGATTGCTATCGCACCCAAGTCCTCTCAATTCAGTGGCGCCCTCTATGGCGCGTCGTGGCCCTTAATTTCGACTGTCATCAGCTATCTCTCTTCAATGATTTTGAAATCCCCAGAGCCATCATCTCCTCCCATCAGGGCTCCGTTCAAATCCTCTGCATCCCGTCATGCTACCTTAGCAAGCATACCATGCCCGGCATGGTGGACGCCTGGCTGAAATCCCCTGAATTCACAGAACTACAGCTGCTTGAGTTCTACTATTCCCCTGGAAATCACATACCACATACCGAACGCCATGAACTTGTGCCCTTAGCACCAATGTCCATCTTGCGGTTTTCCTCCTCTCTCCACACTGCCACCTTTGCACTGTGATACCTACCAGACAATCTAGTACTAAACCTTCGACTCCCATTTCTCAAGAAACTTTCACTTGTGCGGGTTCGTATATCGGAGCCTCATTGCACAACATCATCCACTCCAGCTGCCCTGCCCTGCAGTGCTTGGTGCTTGTTTTCACAGTTAGAATCGGTTGTCTCCAAATAAAGTCGCCTAACCTTGTAAGAATTGGAATTTCTTTTGACAGAAGGAAGCTCATCATCCAAGAGGCCCCTTCACTTCAAAGGTTGATCCTCAATTCTAGTTATTCACCATTGCAAATAACCGACCTCTCTGCGCCTAAACTGGAGACCTTGGGTGTAATAGATGATCTCTGTGCTCATTTCAATATGGTGTTTGGCTCCACAGTTCTTCGTGTACTTTATATTATCATCTACACTTGTAACCATAAGCTGCATTTTAAATTTCGCCGCATAAGTTATATATCATCTTGGAGTACACATTTTGTACTAATATTATGTTCTATGCTCAATGAAGAGTTTCTCCATGGATGGCCTATCAATGGTGCTGGATTCTGTCAAGATCTTATATATCCAAATGAATAGCTTTGATCTGAACAAGATTATTGGCTTGCTGCAATGCTTTCCATGTCTGGAGAAGTTGTATATAAAGGTGATAATTTCATGCACATTGGAAGCCCACACATAGTGTACTAGAATTAACCGTTCAGCTGTTGCTCTTTTGACACTCTTATTTTAGACCTTAACTGTTTTCAATCTTCATGTCTATTGAGGCAACATGACGGGGTAAGAAAGTTATAACCAATTGGTGGATTCATAAGCATCGGGATTTTCTCACTTCTCATGAGATTCGATTGAAGACAATAACGCTAGAACGATATGTAGCCAACCGTGCAAACACTAGATTTGTCACATTCTTCCTGCTGAATGCGAGGTTACTATTATCCATCAGGCTTTAGTTTATCAGCAGCATGGTTTTGACGGATGGGTATGTTGAAGATCAAAAAAAGGAGTTTCAGGTGGGCAAAAGAGCTTCTGAACGTGTCGGGCTTCTATTTACAACATATTGTGGTCATAATCCAGTAAATTTTACGACCCAGGATGTTCATTCTATGGACCTGACCGATCCATTTGACTGTGACTGTCGAAAACAGTGCTGGAGTTAGATGTTGTTGCCCTTTTTTAACCTGGGTTTTTTTGTAAACCTGATGAACAATTAACCCTCGTGCTTTTCTACAGTTTGTAAGCTGGAGTTAGATGTTCCTGCCCTTTTCAACTCGGCTGTGACTGTTATATTTTGTTTGAAACAAGGCAAATGGCTTGCCATTCGTTTAATTTAGAGTGAAATATTGTAACAAATCCCAACCAAGGGAAATAATTCTCTCTCTCCGGCTGCTTGAGCTCACTGTGCATTACAGAAGCCAAGTGATTAGCCCCCACCAGCACCCACAAACTTATTTCGAACTAGCACATCAAAAGGACTGTAAATTTTCGTAGGAAAGGCTGCATGACCATGACAGATTTGGATTCTGACATTTGGGACCTGCGAGGAAATAGCCTATCCAAGGTGGTGTCGACTTACTAGCTAGTCAACAAACGATTCTGCCTACCAGCCATTGGATTGACATCCAACATATGTCATGTATCTTCTATCTCTTGTCTTCTTCTTCTTCCTCCAGCCGTCCAAACCAAACCACCCCGTCGGCTCCGCCTGCTCCCGCCTCCCATGGCTGGCTGCGCCTCCGCCGCCCTACCATACGTACCCTCCAACGTTGGCTAGTCCCTCCCTATATTCCCCCACACATCCTATTATTCTCCGGCGATGTCAGCCCTAAGACACACCCGCACCCAAACCAGTCAACCCTCGTACTCCCCTCCGCCTGCGACTGGACCGGCGCATCTTGCACGACTCCTGTTCGTTCCGTCCGAGGCCTCGCCGTCGTCCTCTGCCTTGTGGGCTTGGTTTGCTCGCCGTGCGCGGTGCGCCGCCCTCTTGCATTGTCAACGTCGTCAACAACCGAGAGGAAAAAGGAGATGACTATACGTGGAGAGGATGACAGTAGGGACCCACCAGCGTCATGGCAGTACGCAAGCAAGTGCCTCTATATTACAAGCCTAAAAATATGGTTCCTCCTAATGGTTGGACATATGGGCCTCACGCCATTGGTAACGTAGTCAATAAACAAGAGAATTACACTACGAGCGGCTGACACCAGGGACCCAGCAGGTCGCGCAGTTTTTTTTGAGGAACAAGCAGTTGTTATTTATACTAGTTTTAGCGACGGATCAGGGTAACAACAGGGCTGTGCAGGGGCTGTGGCCCGTCTAGCCAGGGTTTTATTCACCACATCATGAGCCCACTTGTGTTTTTTTCTTGCTGAAAATGGCTAGCCCAGTTCTATTTTTAAAGAAATACCCAAACAAGGCCTACTTGCTTTATCGGCCCGGCTGGGCTGCAAATCTTTCAAGACGAGGAGAGTTTCATTCGGTTTGCCCAGAAATGGGTTGTACATTTTTAAAGCACATCAAACCGGGAATTAGTTTCAATTTTTTTCCATTACAAGATTTTAAATTCCATTGATTTTTATGTGTGGACAATTATTTGGATTTTATATTTATCTAAATTATTTTTAAAAATAGTTTGAATGTGAATCGATATTTCTGGATTAAAAACAATTGACCGCACCGAAATATGCAAAATTTCATATACTTTTGACCATGGCCACAATATGGGGTGTAATGCTAACAAAAAAAGATGGGCTCCGAAAAAATTCTTAAGAATTAGCAAATGGGCTGTACATTATTAGAAATAATGGCACATAGGTTGTATGCTGTTTTCCACAGATTTGGGGCTGACTTGTGCGCCTACTACAGGTTGACGCGTATGCTTTCATAAAAAAAAGGCTGACGCACACGCAACGCCCTGTCAACTTAGTCAACACACAAGAGCAGTGACTGTTGGATGTCCATCCAACGACTGTCGTGCTTCTTCAATCTCTGATCTTCATGCTCTAGCCGCTCAAACAAGTGCCGGAGGGACTGCCTGTTCCCTCCTCCCGCGGCTGGCTATGCTGCCGCGCAGGCATCACGGCCCCACCGTACTCCCATCGCTGGCCTAGCCATCCCTCTGCTCACCCACACCTGCTGTTATTCTCCGGGGACGGCAAACGAACCAGTAAAGCCTCGTACTCCTCCACGTGGGAAACAATTGCCGAGTATTCCCTGGCTCCGTGTCGTTCCCTTCCTAGGCCTCGCCGTCATCCACCACCCTGGTGCTCTCGGTGCGGCCTAGTCAACATGGTACTGTACGTGGAGAGGCTGACAACTGGGTCCACAGCCGCACGCAAAGAAATGCCTCCTTATTACGCGCAAAATAATGATTCCTCCACCTTACAGCTAGGACCCACAGAAAGGGCCTCTGTATTTCGTGAAAAAAATGTTCCCCCCGCTGATCGGTCGGACCCACCAGCTATATCTTCGCACGCAAGGAAGTGCCTCCTTATTACGCCCAAAAAAATGAATACCCCCTACTAGCTGGGACCCACCATATTGTTGGGATGACTTGCGGGCCTACTAAGTTGACGGGGACGGAGGGCTTTGACAACTTAGTCAATACTCCAGTGACCGTATGATGTCCATCCAACGGCCAAAGTGCTTCTTCAACCTTTGGTCGTCTTGCTCCGGCCGCCCAAAGCAGCGCCGGTCGTGTCGCCTGCTCCTGCCTCCCGTGGCCGGATGTGGTACCGCGGAGGCCTCACCGCCCCCATACTACTCCCACCACTGGCCAGGCCATCCCTCCACTCACCCACACCCCCTGTTATTCTGTGGCCATGTCAGCCTCACACCGTAGCCAAACCAGTGAACCCTCGTACACCTCTTCGCGTGGGCATCCACTGCCGCATCTTCCCCGGATCTGTGTCGTCCCCTTCCTAGGCCTCGCCGTCGTCCACCACCGTGGTGCTGTCGGTGCGGCATGGTCAATGTGGTCAATGACCGACTTCCATCGAAAGAGTATTGTACGTGGAGAGGCTGACAGCTGGGTCTACGGCAGCCACAAGCAAGTGCCTCCTTATTACGCGGAAAATAATTATTCCTCCACCTGACAGCAGGGACCCACCGGACGGGCCACCAGTATTTCGTGAAAAAAACGTTTTCCCCTGACTACTTGGACCCACCGGACGGGCCACCGTATTTCACGAAAAAAACATTCCCCCCGCTGTCAGCTCGGACCCACCGGAAGTGCCTCCTTATTATGCACAAAAAAATGAATACTCCCCCTGCTAGCTGGGACCCACCTTGGTGGGAGGCTGATTTGTGGGCCTACTAAGTTGACGGGGACGGAGGGCTTTGTCAACTTAATCAATATGAACGATTCTAGCTCCAGTGACCGTACGATGTCCATCCAATGGCCGTAGTGCTTCCTCAACCTCTGGTCTTCTTGCTCCAGCCGCCCAAAGCAGCGTCGGTCGTGCCGCATGCTCCTGCCTCCTGTGGCCGGCTGTGTTGCCGTGGAGGCCTCACCGCCCCCTACTATTCCCATCGCTGGCCAGGCCGTGTGGCTACGGCAGCCTCACACCGCAGTCAAACCAGTGAACCCTCGTACTCCTCTCCGTGCGGGCTTCCACTGTCGCGTCTTCCCCGGCTCCGTGTCGTCTCCTTCCTAGGCCTCGCCATCGTCCACCGCCCTGGTGATCTCGGCACGGCGTGGTCAACGTGGTCAAGGAATGACTTCCATCGGACGTGGACTGTACGTGGAGAGGCTGAAAGCTAGGTCCACGACCGCAGCAAGGTAGTGCCTCCTTATTACGCGGAAAATAATGATTCCTCCACCTGACAGCAGGGACCCACCTGATGGGCCACCATATTTCGTGAAAAAACGTTTCCCCCTGACTGCTGGGACCCACCAGCTACACCTTCGCATGCAAGGAAGTGCGTCCAGGCAAAAAAATACGATTCGCCCCTTGACTGCTGGGACCCACCAGCTACATCTTCGCACGCAAGGAAGTGCGTTAGAAAAAAATGATTCACCCCCCTGACTGCTGGGACCCACCAGCTACATCTTCGCACGCAAGGAATTGCCTGACAGTCGGGACCCACCTGGTCGAAGCGTACATAGCATTGTCATTCTGGTCGCGAACGTGTATGTACATACTGGTGGATGTAGAGGCGCCCACGTGTCATAGTAGAGGCGCGCACGTGTCATAGTAGAGGCACACACGTAGCATGTACACATACGTATAGCGGCCAGTGTGCAAGAAAGAAAATACGGCCACGTATGTGTACATACGGGCGGGTTCTCGAACGCCTACTCGCGCATATGTACAGCAAGTGCTCGTGTACATGGCTGGGTCAGAATGGAGAAACAACGTCGTCGTCCTGTTCATGGGGAGCCAACCGGCTGGATCGGAATGGAATGTGTCATCGTGTTCATCGGGAGGGCTTGGACGGAACAGGCGATGGAACGAGGCCTGGCGTACCGCAGAACGAAGGAAACGGCCTTGTGTTCGACCGGCCACGTTCGAAACAGGATCCTGTTCATCGGGAGGCGTCTGGCGTACCACAAAACGGAGGAAACAGACATCCTACGGTCGAAACGGGGGTCCTATTGATTGGGAGGGGTGTGGCGTACCGCAAAATGGACAAAACAGACATGTGTTGGAGCGCTACGGTTGAAACGGGGGTCCTGTTCATCAGGAGGGGTGTGGCGTACCGCAAAACGGGACTCCACAGGATACTGTTCATCTCCACCGTCGACCTCCTCCAGCCTCCATGGGCTATTGTTCATCCACCGTCGACCTCCTCCAGCCTCCACGGGCTCCTGTTCATCGAGCCTCCACCGCGCGCTACTCCACCGGCTACTGTTCAACCACTCCTCCATGGGCTCCTGTTCAACCACCCCTCCACGAGATGTTGTTCATCCACCCCTCCACCGTCTACTGTTCACCCAGCCCTCCACGGGGTCGTCCTATTCATCCTTACTTCCACGGGGTCCTGTTCATCCACCCCCAACCGGCTCACTATTCATCCAAACACCCCGCAACGCTCACTGTTCATCTAGAGGCAGCATCGATTGGCTTCAGTTAGCAGCAGTAGCGAAGGAATTGCTCAACCGGGTTTAGTTATCAGCCATCGATCGATCGCTCGGGTTCAGTAACAGGTAGCCTGCAGTGCAATCGCTCGGGTTCAGTTAGATCCCAACGCCTCGCTCGGGTTCAGTTAGAGCCAACCCCTCGCACACACGCGCGTACGAGTACGAGATAAATGTGCATCGCTCAGCCCCCGACCACCCACCGTAACCGGGAACTCCCCGAAATTTTCCTCGCCCTCGCTTCTACCACGGTTTTTTCCATCATGGACGGCCCAAAGAATTCCATGCAGCTGCGTCTCTGGCCCGCCCAAGACGAAAAGCCCATTTTCTGTCATGATTTTTTATCATAGAAGTAGGAGCCCACCACATCTCTGATGATACCGGGTTTTGTCACAATTATCGTCATAGAAGTGTCATAAGTATGACAGGAAAAAAATTCGTTCGGCCCAAAATGTCACGGATGTGTCTTTTTTTGTAGTGGGTTACCATACGTGCATGCTACGGGACTTGCAAACCTCAACACAAGTGTTTCTACAATCCACAACTACCCACTAGCATGACTCTAATATCGGCATCTTTATATCACAAAACTATTGCAAGGAATCAAACATATCATATTCAGCGATCTACAAGTTTATGTAGGATTTTAGGACTAACCATGTGAATAACCAATTCCTGTCATCTTTCTACATAGATATAAGTGAACCAAGAGAGTTTAATTCTTTCTATAAAAGATATGCCCATGCTCTAACAAATTTAAGTGAAGCTAAAGAGCATTCTACAAATGGTGGTTTTCTATGTGAAGAGAAACAGGCAATCCAAACTTCAAATGATATAAGTGAAGCATATGAAGCATTCTATAAAGCCATACTCAAAAGATTTAAGTGAGGTGCAATGAGAATTCTATAAATCAACCAAGGACTATCTCATACCAGCATGGTTCATAAAAGAAAAATGGAAACTAAATGCCAAATAGGCTCTGAGACTTGCACATATCGCATGAACGAAACGAATACGAAAACATACCGATACTTCTTGAAAAAAGAGGGGATGCCTTCTGGCGCATCCCCAAGCTTAGAAGCTTGAGTATCCTTGAATATTTACTTGGGGTGCCTCGGGCATCCCCAAGCTTGAGCTCTTGCCTCTCTTCCTTTTCCTCATATCGAGACCTCCTCGATCAAACACTTCATCCACACAAAACTTCAACAGAAAACTCGGTAAGATCCATTAGTAAATAAAGCAAATCACTACTCTAAGTACTGTTGCAAACCAATTCATATTTTGTTTTTGCATTGTGTCTACTGTAATATAGCCTTTCCATGGCTTAATCCACTATTATAAATTGATAGATTCATCAAAACAAGCAAACTATGCATCAAAAACAGAATCTGTCAAAAACAGAACAGTTTGCAGCAATCTGAACATTCACCATACTTATGGTACCCCACAAATTCTAGAAAAATTAGGAAAATTAAAAAATTTGTACAGCAAGACATTGCAAAAGGAATCAGAACCATTTGACGTTCCAGTAAAAAAATTAAAATCGCGCACTACAGCCAAAGTTTCTGTCCTGCACCGTACAAACCAACAACCATTGTAAACATCCTAAAGGCAAACCTTAGCACATTATTTTTATAATAAAATGGAATTGCACAAGGGGATAATTGTTTTTGTTGAAAAGTTTCTGTAATCAAGATTCACAAAGTTTCCGTCAGCATGAACAAAGTTCAAGGCTAGCTCCCACTTCAACAATGCTTGTCTTTCTCACTTTTACTTTCCTTTTTGAAAAGTTTTTGGTTCCACACTTTTTTATCTATATGAAAGCACACAACATAAATAAATGACTCTCTAAAACTTCAGGGGTTGTCTCCCTGGCAGCGCTTTCTTTAAATCCATTAAGCTAGGCATATAGTGCTCAAGTAATGGATCCACACGGATCCCAAGGTATATCAAAGCCAATTTTAATTAACAATGATTTATAATTTAGTAGTGAACACAAAGTAACATATATCATGACACAACGAAGTCTAACTCTCTTTCTATGCATCGGCATGTCATAAAAGAACAATTCATGCACACATAGTAAAGGCCAATGCATAGTATAAGCAGTTTCTTGCAATTTTATCATATTGGAAACATAGAGAGGTGGAGATATAGTTCCTCTCTCATAATAATTGCAAGTAGGAGCAGCAAGCACATGCATATTATATCTATCAAAATCATCATGTGCAATGGTAAAATGCAACCCATCAACATAATCCTTAATAAGCACATACTTCTCCGATATAGTGTAGTAGGGAGAATTCAAAAAGATGATAGGACTATCATGCGTGGGTGCAATAGCAACAATTTCATGTTTAACATAAGGAACTATAGCAAGTTCATCTCCATAAGCATAATTCATATTGGCATCTTGGCCACAAGCATAGCAAGCATCATCAAAAAGGGATATTTCAAGAGAATCAACGGGATCATAACAAGCATCATAGCAATCATCCTTCGGTAAGCACGAAGGGAAATTAAACAATGTATGAGTTGAAGAGTTACTCTCATTAGAAGGTGGGCACGGGTAGCTAATCCGCTCTTCCTCCTTTTGTTCTTCGCTCTCCTCATCATCTTTTTCATCCAATGAGCTCACAGTTTCATCAATTTCTTCTTCCATAGACTCCTGCAAAATATTAGTCTCTTCTTGGACATCGGAGACTTCCTCAATAAATGCATCAATATTTGCATTATATTCATAATTTTCATAGCGATATTTAAGTATAGCAAAATTTTCAAGTCTATAAACTGAATCATCAAAATCTTCAAATGTTTCAAACATAGAATCAATCTCATAAGCACCCATAAAAGCAACAAATTCTTCTATTTGTTCCACATCATAGTAATCATATATACCATTAGCATAAGAAGCTAAGGTTTTATCATCATAAAATTTGCATGAAAAGGGAAGGTGTGGAGCCTTCATCCTACAGCAACAAGTATAATCATGTCCCAAGCATAGATCCCGAGCATACCAACGCAACATATAAATTTGATCCCATAATAGTTTCCCTTTTTGAGTCAAGCGATGATCCCTAAAGTATTCACGTTGATCCAACGTGTCTCCCATAACAAAATTGAATGGGGTTTTCTCAGGATTATCAAAGTAGTACATAATTTCTTTCACATAACAAGCATCGAGGGTTTTAGGAGGTTCCCCATCTCCATGAGTAGCAAGTACACCTAATTGTTTTGGTATTTCGTGTTCCATATCCATAACTAAAGATAGAGAACAACTAAGAACAGCAAATAAAAATTACTTAGTGATAAAGCAAACAAGCACACACGACAATATTCACCCCACGCTATGACTCCCCGGCAACGGCACCAGAAAAAGGTCTTCATAACCCGCAAGTATACGGGATCAATTGTAGCCTCTTTCGATAAGTAAGAGTGTCGAACCCAACGAGGAGCTAAAGGTAGAACAAATATTCTCTCAAGTCCTATCTGCCACTGATACAACTCCATGCACGCTTAGTGTTTGCTTTACCTAGAACAAGTATGAAACTAGAAGTACTTTGTACGTGTTGTTGGATAGATTTGCAAGATAATAAAGAGCACGTAAATAAAAAGTGGGGGTTGTTTAGGTAAAGAAGCAAATAAAGTAAATATAGCGAGTGCGGAAGAGTGGTGGTAGGAGTTGTGATTGTCCCTAAGCAATTGACTATGTTACTAGACCGGTAATCACTATTGCAATTCTATTTGAGGGAGAGGCATAAGCTAACATACTTTATCTTCTTGGATCATATGCACTTATGATTGGAACTCTAGCAAGCATCCGCAACTACTAAAGATCATTAAGCTAAAACACAACCATAGCATTAAAGTATCAAGTCCCCTTTATCCCATACCCAACCAACCTACTTACTCGGGTCTGTGCTTCTATCACTCACGCCACCCACCATAAGCAAATCATGAACATATTGCAAACCCTACAGCGGGGATCCCTCACGCTTGCGCGACGCAGAGAGCACCATAGGAAAGAACCTATAATAAAACATGCAACTCAAACCAACCATAGCAATTCATCAATCACCGATAGGACAACGAAAATTTACTCATACATCATAGGATGGCAACACATCATTGGATAATAATATGAAGCATAAAGCACCATGTTCAAGTAGAGGGTACAGTGGGTTGCGGGATAGTGGACCGCTGAATATAGAAGGGGGAAGGTGATGAAGATGTTGGTGAAGATGGCGGAGGTGTTGGTGTAGATCGCGGTGATGATGATGGCCCCCGGTAGCGCTTCGGCGCCACCGGAAGCAAGGGGGAGAGAGCCCCCCTTCTTCTTCTTCCTCCTTGACCTCCTCCCTAGATGGGAGAAGGGTTTCCCCTCTGTTCCTTGGCTCCCATGGCTTGGGAGGGGCGAGAGCCCCTCCAATATTGGATCTATCTCTCTATCTCTCTCTGTTTCTGCGTTCTCAAATTCTGTCCCTTCACCGTTTCTTTTATATCCGGAGATCCGTAACTCCGATTGGGATGATTATTTCGCCCAGATTTTTCTCATAAAATTAGCTTTCTTGCGGAAAAAGAAGAGTGTCAACCGCCTTACGGGGTGCCCACGAGGGTGCAGGGCGCGCCCCTGCCTCGTGGCCCCCTCGGGCACCGTCTCGCGTTGATTTTACTTCCCAAAAATCACAAATATTCCAAAATAATTCTCCGTCCGTTTTTATCCCGTTTGGACTCTGTTTGATATTGGGTTTATGCGAAACATAAAATATGCAACAAACAGGAACTGGCACTGGGCACTGGATCAATATGTTTGTCCCAAAAATAGTATAAAAAGTTGCCAAATGTATATGAAACTTGAATAATATTGGCATGGAACAATCAAAAATTATAGATACGACGGAGACGTATCACATGACGACCAAGGCCAGGCGGGTGCCAGCAGGCGCAGAGGGCATAGTTTCCCCTTTGGTGGTAAGGAAGCAAGGACAGGCGTGGGTTCCCAAGGAATCTGCTAAAGGTTTCCCTTCCGGTGCAACAAGATCAAGACCATGGGCGCGGTAGGACGGATGTCATTGCCGAGCCCACCGCTGCGTCACGATCAGAAGCTTTGTAGGCGAAGACCACCTTTCGTCAGGATAAGATGTACTACGTGTCCCCTTTCAAATTGGGCACTGTGGGATCCCTTCCTGCCTATGTTTTGGGTAAAGAGGACCGAGGCCATTATAAATATAGGTTAGCCACCACCATAGAAGGGTTCGACTCATCCTCACCCCTGATCCCTCGCAAGGTTGTTCATCCTCTGTACTTGTTCATCCTCAGACCCTCGTCAGGAAAATTCACCACAAAGCAGGAGTAGGGTTTTACACCGCAAGGTGGCCCGAACCTGGGTAAACTACCATGTCCGTATCCTTCCCTGTTCATCGAGCTAGGCCGTGGGGTGACAAACCGTTGGCTGGAGAGGTTGAGTTATTCGCACACGACCCAAAGTTAGAACCTTTCTTGGGTCTGCAGAGCCCTGAATCCGACAAAAAGCCCATGCAATTGCACGGGATGAGGACTAGAGGTAACTTAATATTGTATTATTGAAGTACCATCACATCGTAGTGTGTGGAATGTACCCATGTGACAATCTTGATAGAAGTTACAAAGAGTTTATCTTGATAATTTATTTCATAGTATGAGATACCGTTGTAAATTTTCATCTCTCGCCAGACATTTGGTAACCCTTTTCATTATATTTATTAGAGATGGCCAACCGGAGCCGGCCAAGACACTTAGTACTATCATGCAAAGTGGAGGCTAAGAAAGAAAACACCTGGAGGAGAATGGATCGTGGAAGGAAGAAGAGTACTGCCGCATGGTGGACGATCAGACTGAGGTGAGAGGACGATGATGAGGAGAAGCATCTATCTACCACTTGAGGACTGAGGGAGTCCTGGATTAAGGGGTCCTCGGACAGTCGGACTATATGCGTATGCCGGACTGTTGGACTATGAAGATACAAGATAGAAGACTTCATCCCGTGTCCGGGTGGGACTCTCCTTTTGCGTGGAAGGCAAGCTTGGCGATTCGGATATAAAGATTCATTTCTCTGTAACCAACTCTGTGTAACCCTAGCCCCCTCCGGTGTCTATATAAACTGGAGGGTTTAGTCCGTAGGACAAAAACAATCATAATTATAGGCTAGCTTCTAGGGTTTAGCCTCTACGATCTCGTGGTAGATCAACTCTTGTAATACTCATATCATCAAGATCAATCAAGCAGGAAGTAGGGTACTACCTCCATCGAGAGGGCCTGAACCTGGGTAAACATTGTGTCCCCCACCTCCTGTTACCATCAGGCTTAGACGCACAATTCGGGACCCCCTACCCGAGATCACCCAGATTTGACACTGACATTGGTGCTTTCGTTGAGAGTTCCACTACGAAGTCACAGATAGGGTTGATGGCTCACCTTGTTATCAAGGACAACATCACCTCCTGGGGAGCCCTGGCCTCAGGCCAAACCCTCCGGCTGGGCGACTTCATCATGATCGCCCGTTCGGCCGTTGGGCCGACGATGACCTCTCGGGTCATCGAAAATCGTCTCCACGTCATCTCGGAATACGCCAAGCAGATGGATCCGATAGAGTTATCGTCTTTAAACGGGCTCCTGGATCGCATCGCCGCTTTGGGAGTTGCTACAGACTATGGTTGGATTGGGCTTAAACCCAATCAGAGAGAGATTGAATCTCCGCCGATCACCCATCAGATAGCGGTGGTGGAGGAGCAATGCAACAACTCATCCCCTATATTGAGGACGAAATATGTCTGGATTTTCAAGCTCACCGAGCCGGATACCTGCCCGTGGGAAGACATGCCCCAAACTCCGAACTTAGAATCGGACTATGGGCCAGAAAAATTGGTTAACACCCCGGAACCCGAACTATAAAGCTCAGAAACTCCTCAAGCTCTGGGTCACAGATCGGATCAGGGTTCGGACTTAAATCCACCCACCCACCCAGACTCAAGTGATCCTTCCCACATCAGACAACAGTCCCAAGAGACGGTACATCACTTTTGGGCCAGATTCCTCCTTCTCAAGGACAAGGTCAAGGACTGTCGCGATGAAGACGCAATCTCATTATTCTGCAAAAGTTGCACGAACAACGGACTCCTTAACGCCATAAACCGCCGTTACGTATCACGCTTCAATGACTTGGCGACCATGGTACAGAAGTACTATGCGATGGAAAGCGCCTGGAATACTCAGGCAGCCTTTTGGGATCCACTGGCTCTCACTAAACCCCTCGTCCGAACAAAAAAGGTGTACCCTCGCAGGTCGCCCGATCCAATCACAAGGAAATTGAAGCCCACTACAGGGCGCGGAACCATTTTGGAGGGATGGCTCAATAGGCCATGCAAAATACACACCACACTGGATACCGTACCAACACACAACCTTAGAGCATGTTGGATACTTCGGCAGGTGGCCAAGAGCGGCGAGGATCTCCTCATAAATAAACACCGCAGAGCAACATCCCACAGAATACAACACTACAATATTGATAGTCTTCGAGACTTTTGCCTCAAGTAACAGGCGCAAGAGAGCACTCCGTGGCCTCGCTGAAGTCTGCCAAGTTGCAGCAGTAAACCCCTGAACGACATGACCATAACTTTCAGTGCCAGTGACAAACCGCAATTCAGAACAGTCCAGGCACCAGCCGCTTTGGTCCTCAGTCTAATCGTTGACGGCTTCCGGCTTACCAAAGTGATAATGGACGGCGGCAGCTGACTAAACCTCATTTACGAGGAAACTCTCAACAAAATGGAAATAGACAGGAGCCGCATTGAGAAAAGCAGCACAACCTTCCGAGGAATTATTCCCAGCCGGGAGGCACGATGTGCGTGAAAAATCACACTCGATGTGGTATTCGGCACACTGGAGAATTATCGGTCTGAAGAGATAACCTTTCAGGTGGCCCCGTTCAATAGTGGATATCACGCCTTGTTAGGGCGGGATGCGTTCACGAGCTTCCAAGCCATACCCCATTACGGGTACATGAAGCTCAAGATGTGAAAACATTATGAGATGTTTTTTGTCTTTCCGGTTTAATATTGGTCACACCAGGTTGTTAAGTACCAGGTGAACATCAAATAAGCCACCCAGGAGGGGCCGGGTTACGTAAAGAAGACTTACCAGAGAGAAGGCCCAAGACCAAAGCATGAAGATGGCGGTTCATAGAGGGCTTAAGGCCCACAGGCGACTTAAGGCCCGTTGTAGTCAACCGCCATAATAATATTACTTGTATCATAAGGTAGACTTTACTAGTCACCGAGCCGGACATTGTTTATGAGCCGGCCGGGACTCTGTAAGCTGCAGGGCGTCCACCCGTGTATATAAGGGGACGACCCGCTGGCGGCTTAAGGCAAGAAACAACTCATCGAGAACGGGGCATAGCGTATCTCGCTCCCTGGACATCGAAACATCAATACCAACCCAACTAGACGTAGGCCTTACCTTCACCGTAGGGGGCCGAACTAGTATAAACCCTCTCGTGTCCTTTGTCCCGATTAACCCCTTCAAGCTTCCTAGTTGCGATGGCTCCACAACTAAGTCCTTTCACGAGGACATCTGACGTGACAATTCCATGATAGTTGGCGCCCACCGTGGGGCCAGCGCATGGTGGATTTGAGTTCTTGAAGGGCAATTTCGAAGGGCTCAAGGGATACGTAGTGGGCCGGATGACCAAGAGTCATCGCGGCAAGATCTACATCGACGACGAAGGCTCGGGCCCCGACGCCGGCTCAATTGAGTATGGGTACCGGGTCCCCTTCGGAGGGATCCACGTCTTCATCGGCCGGATTGGCGAGCCGGGGCCTGAGCCGGACAACTGCGTCGACCTCGTCGAGACGGCTCAGCATGCGAAAACCGCCCGGGCTCAACCCGGCATGAAGCATGTCTTTGTGGGCTGTGTCCACGGAGAAGAGCTTTCCGAAAGTCTTGAAGATGGTGGTGAGACAGCCGTCCACTCGGACGGTGATTCGTCCGCCGGTTCAATAGATTCTCTATATCAAGTTCAAGATGGTGCGCTCGGGGGCTGTTCCGATGGCGTCAGTATTCCGGACCCCTGTGAGCCGCCGAATTGGGCGGGAGTCTTCATGGCTGGGACTCAACCCGGTCAAAACTCTACAACCGCTACTGTAGTTACGTCTGGGATAGGAGCAGCCGGGGCAGGAGGCCCTGTGCGCCCGCCGGCTCAAGTGCTGATAGACCTCATGGACAAACTTATGACCCTGTTAACCACCACGGTTATCCCTGCGAACAAAGATGAGCATGATGCAGAGGTGGCACGGGTACGTGAGGAGATAGCTCAGGCCAAGGAGGCCTTGACAGCTGAGGATACTAGACTAGCTACGGAGCGGGCGGCTCTCGACGCCCGGGCACAGCGGTTGCAGTCAGAGGCTTACCAGCTCACGATGAGCTTAAATGCATCCAATGAGGTAATGAGGAGGAGACACCAGAAGACCCAATCCCGGTTGCCTCCGAATTACGACCCTCGGGTTCTGTTCGCTACACCCGGAGCCGGCCCAAGTAACCCGCCAGATGCCAATCAGCTCATGACATCCGGAGCAGGAGGATCGGTTCAGCATCGAGAGATGCCACCTCCTCATGTGAGCATGGCGCCGCCACGTTATGTACAAATACCACCGGGTCACTTTTCCAACCCCATGGAGAACTTAATCGCAGCATCAGCGCGTCTGGCGGCTCTCCCAGTGGATGATGATGATCCAACAGCGGTGGAGACCCGAAGAATCAGGGAACTTGTCCAGACGGCCCAGGCTCAGCAAGAGACCTATTCTTACAGCCGGGATAGCATTCATTCAACTCCTTCGCCTTGGTTAGCACCGCCTCGTCAGAACCGGAGTCCGAGTTACAGTAGGCACATGGAGTCTGAAGCTTTGTCAAGCAACGCCCAGCGTCGCGACCAACATGGTGGCTATAACCCGGTGTAGGACCGAGTACGTCAGGAGAACGAGCGGGCGGCTCAGCTGGCGGCTCAACAGGCGGCACGTCAGAATGTTACAGAGTATCCAACGGCTTCCACTGAGATGGGAGTAGCCACCAGAACCGGTGGTGTTCCTTGTTTGATACCGGCTTTGCATAACGTGTGCCTGCCCAAGGACTTCAAGGGGCCTCAAAAGGTGCCGAATTACACGGCTGATTTACAACCCAGAGCCTGGATTGAAAGCTATGAGATGGCCATGGAGCTGTTGGAAGTCAGTGACGCGGCAATGGCTAAATACTTCACCATGATGTTAGATGGAACGGCCCGGTCTTGGTTAATAAGTTTACCCCCCAATTCCATTGGTTTGTGGGAGGAGTTAAAAGCCCGTTTCATCCAGAACTTCAAGGACACCTGTAAGCAGTGTATGTCAATCGTGGACTTGACGAATTGTAAGCAGGGGGAAGGCGAATCCACCACCCATTGGGTACGCCGGGTCAAGGAGATAATTCATTCATTGATAAGATGGATGCCGGCTCTGCAGTCCTCATGTTGGAGAAAAATTGCAGCTTTGAGCCGCTGAGGCAGAAACCGGGGCGCCTTAAGCGTGACTGCAGGGATATGGGCACGCTGATGGCGGCTTTAGTTAAATATGCCGATTCTGATAGTACCAAGGATCTCGCGTCTGATGATGAGAAGACAGGGAAGGGAAAAAGGAGCGTCAATGGAAAGGGTCAACAGCACAACCCGGGGAATCAAAGCGGCAATAAGCGTAAGGCGGATGGCAACCCAGAGCTTGTAGCCAACGCTAATACACAGGGTAACAATCAGAGACGTAAGGGTAAGTGGCCTCGATCCGGCGGGTCAGGCCCATCTCTTGAGCAGCTACTCAATGAGCCCTGCCCGAAACACGGCACCAGGGAGCACCCCGCTACACATCTGTGGAAGGATTGCGCGATCTTGAAGGCATTTAAAAATTCCAATACCTTTGATGGTGTTCATGGATGGGGCGGTGGTTCAGGGGCTGGCGGCTTTCATGGCCCGGGTGGTGGTTCAAATTCCGGTTTCCAGGGACAGCCGGGTGGAAATAATCAGCAGCAATCTGGCCAGGGAGGACAACATCAGCAGCAGTCGGGTTATCAGAGCCATCCCAAACAGTTGAGTGGTGGGCAGTACCATGTATTTACCACTAGCTTATGCAAACGTGACCAGAAGGTTCTTAAGAGGGCCATAAATTCGGTTGAGCCGGCAGTTCCTCGTTATTTGAGGTGGTCAGAGCAACCCATCATATGGAGCAGAGAGGATCACCCTCCACGAGTCGATAATCCAGGTCAGTTAGCTTTGGTGGTAGCACCCCAGGTTGGTGGATATAAATTCACTAAGGTACTCATGGATGGAGGTAGCAGCATCAATATCCTCTATTATGATACTTTCCAGCGCATGGGGTTGACTGAGAAGAATCTGCGAACGTCCAACACTATTTTTCACTGGGTGGTTCCAGGCAAATCGGCTTACCCAGTTGGCAAGATTGAATTAAAGGTGGCCTTTGGAGATGAGTATGATTCCAGGGCTGAGAAGTTGACATTTGAGGTGGTCAAAATCAGGAGTCCATATCACGCTTTGTTTGGGCGATCGGCTTATGCTAAGTTCATGGCACGATCGTGTTATGTTTATTTACAGCTCAAGATGCCGGGTTACAAGGGCACCATCACCGTGCATGGGAGTCGAAAGGTGGCCTTGGAATGTGAAGAAGGCGACGCGGCTTATGCTGAGACTGCCTGTGCCGCGGAGGAGCTCAAATTCTATCAAGACAATGTTGACCCGACGGATATGACCTCCCTCAAGAACCAACTACCGAGCATGACCCGGCATTGAAGTTTAAATCGGCCGCTGAGACAAAGCTCGTTGACTTTACCCCGGGAGACACCTCTAAGGAGTTCAGTATTAGTGCCAATTTGGATCCTAAATAGGAAAGCGCGCTCATCGAGTTCATCCGTGAGAACCGGGTCATCTTTGCATGGAAACCTTCTGACATGCCGGGTGTACCGAGGAAACTCGCTGAGCACACTCTCAATATTGATCCGAAGTATAAGCCGGTCAGGCAGTTTCTCCAACGATTCAACGAAGAGAGACGGAAAGCTATTGGAGAGGAGGTTGCCCGGCTCTTAGCGGCCGGGTTTATTATTGAAGTTTTTCATCCAGAGTGGTTGGCTAACCCGGTGTTAGTGCTCAAGAAGAACGGAACTTGGCGGATGTGTGTGGATTATACGGACTTAAACAAGGCTTGTCTGGCTGATCCCTTTGCTCTTCCCCGTATTGATCAAATCATTGATGCTACGGCGGGTTGTGAACGTTTGAGCTTCTTGGATGCTTACTCTGGTTATCATCAGATCAAGATGGCAGTTAAGGACCAGGAGAAGACAGCTTTCATCACTCCGTTTGGGGCCTTCTGTTATGTATCTATGCCGTTTGGACTCAAGAGTGCCCAGGCGACTTATCAGCGATGTGTGCAGAACTGTTTACACGATCAGATTGGGCGTAATGTTCATGCTTATGTGGATGACATCATGGTGAAATCCAGAGGAAAGGAAACCTTAATATCCGACTTGAGAGAGACCTTTGACAATCTCCGGGTTTACAAGATGATGCTTAACCCGTCCAAGTGTGTGTTTGGTGTACCTGCAGGCAAGCTCTTGGGTTTTCTGGTGTCAAATAGAGGCATTGAAGCTAATCCGGAGAAGATCGCGGCGATTACCTCCCTGGCTAAGCCGGCATGTATCAATGATGTTCAGCGCCTGGCGGGACGTGTTGCTGCTTTAAGGCGGTTAGGGGAGAAGGCCTTGCCGCTGGATCAGATGATGAAGAAAATAGACACTTTTGCCTGGAGCGATGCTGCTAACACTGCCTTTGAAGATTTAAAGAGACAGTTGTCTGAGCCACTGATTCTTGCAACTCCCATTGATAGAGAACCACTATTGTTATATGTGGCTGCTAACTCACGGGCTGTCAGTGTTGCCATCGTGGTGGAGTGTAAGGAGGCAGGCAAGGAGCATCGGTCCAACGGCCGGTTTACTACATCAGCGAGGTGCTCATTGAGTCTAAGCAAAGGTATCCACATTGGCAGAAGCTTGTTTATGGTGTGTTCATGGCAAATCGGAAGCTGAAGCAATACTTCCAAAGTCATCCTATAACAGTGGTGAGTTCAGCTCCTTTGGGAGACATTATTCAGAATGGGGAGGCCACGAGACAAATCGCCAAGTGGGCTATTGAGCTTGGGCCTTATGATTTGAAGTATATGCCCCGTACTGCCATCAAATCTCAGGCCTTGGTGGACTTTATAAATGATTGGATAGAGTTGCAGGCACCTGAGGAGAAGCCGGACAATACATATTAGACTATTCACTTTGATGGGTCCAGGCAGTTAGAAGGATCAGGGGCTGGAGTTGTTTTAACTTCCCCTCGAGGTGAAAAATTTCGTTATGTGCTCCAGCTCATGTTTCCCTGTACTAACAATGCAGCTGAATACGAGGCCTTGCT
This sequence comes from Triticum dicoccoides, assembly GCF_002162155.2. Taxonomy (NCBI): domain Eukaryota; kingdom Viridiplantae; phylum Streptophyta; class Magnoliopsida; order Poales; family Poaceae; genus Triticum; species Triticum dicoccoides. The sequence goes on from NC_041383.1 coordinate 614,190,192, forward strand.
CCATGGTCTCCGGATAGCTAAGGAGATGAATTTAAGCCGGGTAAGGTGCTTGGGTGACTCAGGCCTCGTGGCTCAATAGGTCTCAGGCACGTGGGATTCTAAGGATCCTGTTATGGCGGCTTATCATTGTGAAGTAGATGCTGTAGCTGGGTACTTCAAAGGATATCAGGTGGAGCACATTGATAGAAGGAAGAATGAGGCAGCTGATGCGTTAAGCTGGTTGGGCTCTCAGCGTAACCGGTACCTCCTAACACCTTTCTTGATGTTCTGCATAATCCTTCTGTCAAGGTACCTACAGAGGAAGAGCTTGCAGTGCCAGACCCGTAGGCACAGTTGGTGGCTGCACTTCACGCCATCCTAGATTGGACATTGCCATACTTGGCTTATATGACCCGGGGAGAGCTGCCTGAGGATGAGACCTTGGCAAGACAAATTGTCAGGCGGTCCAAATCCATGACAATTGTTAATGACGAGTTACATCACCTCAGTGTCACAGGGGGGTTCCAGCGTTGTGTGTCACCTGCAGAGGGTCAAGAGATACTACGAGAGATTCATGAAGGAGATTGTGGTCACCATGCCGACTCAAAGTCTCTGGTGGCCAAGGCTTTCCGTCATGGTTTTTATTGGTTGACGGCTCATGCTGATGCGGAGGACCTTGTTAGCAAATGTGATGGATGTCAAAAATTCTCACGACGAGCTCATGTGCCAGCTCAAGAATTGAGGATGATTCCAACTACTTGGCCGTTCGCAGTCTGGGGGCTTGACATGGTGGGACCCTTCAAGAGGTCTAAGGACAAAAGGACACATCTCCTGATGGCAGTGGATAAATTTACAAAGTGGATTGAGGCGGAGCCGGTCAGTCAGCGTGATGCGGCCACGGCGGTTCAGTTCATCAAAAAGGTGATCTTTCGTTTTGGTTTTCCACATAGCATCATAACTGATAATGGCACTAATCTCTCCAAGGGTGAAATGGAAGAGTTTTGTCAACGAGAGCATATCCAGCTCGATGTTTCGGCTGTCGCTCATCCTCAATCCAATGGTCAAGCAGAGAGAGCTAATCAGGAAATTTTAAGGGGTATCAAACCACGGCTTTTGGTCCCCTTACAGCGGACTCTAGGTTGTTGGGTGGAAGAGTTACCCTCTGTGCTGTGGAGCATCAACACTACGCCTAACAGATCCACGGGTTATACACCTTTTTTCATGGTTTATGGAGCAGAGGCAGTTCTGCCAAGTGATATCCGACATGATTCGCCCCGGGTGGCGGCTTACGTTGAGGCTGATAATGAAAAGGCTCGACAGGAGGCACTTGACTTGCTGGATGAGGAGCGAGACTTGGAAATAGCCCGCTCAGTGATTTACCAGCAAGACCTTCATTGCTATCACAGCCGCCGGGTCAGAAGCAGAACATTTCAGGAAGGCGACTTAGTGCTTCGGCTCATCTAGGATCAGTCCAAAATGCACAAGCTATCCCCTCCTTGGGAAGGACCCTTTGTGGTCAGCAAGAATCTGAACAACGGGTCATACTACCTCATCGATATTCGAGAATACAAAGACTCACATAAGTCGGAGGAAGAGACCCATCGGCCGTGGAATATAGCCCATCTTCGGCCTTACTATACTTAAGCCATCGGCTCGTAAGATGTATATATTTTTTGACAATGTACATATTATATAAAGTAATAAAGCAGGACCGCTGTCTTTTTTTCACCCTCAAAAGTTTATATGTCTTTTTGTCAGACGGTGGAAACAACCAACAGGGAGAGGATCATATCGGAATCCGGCTTTCCCATTGGACCGGCTTATGATCATATCTGAATCTTGTCATGATCACTTGGGGGCTTCCTGTTCAAACATAGGTCGTATCCGAACCAAAGAGAACATAGCTGTCGAAACCCACTTGATCGGCATACTGCCAAACCTACTTGGGGGCTTCTTGATCATATTTGAATCATAGCATAAACCCTTTGGGTCTGACGTGGATCATATACGAATCAGCGTCATTAAACAAATCTTATGGTCACTTGGGGGCTTCCTGTTCAAACATAGGTCGTATTTGAACCAAAGAGAACATAGTTGTCAATACCCACTTGATCGGCATCGCCAAGCCACTGGGGGCTATATGATCGTATCTGAATCTTAGCTTAACCCCTTTGGAACGGTTTACTGATCGCATTCGAATCAGAAGCCTGTCAATTATTTTGACTATCTTGAGACTTTGGGAAAACATTATGAGATGTTTTTTGTCTTTCCGGTTTAATATTGGTCACACCAGGTTGTTAAGTACCAGGTGAACATCAAATAAGCAGGAAAGGTTATCAAGGGATTGTAGGCATGCTATTATGTTTATGCTTAGCAACAATATAGTTGTAAACTAGCCTGTGTAGGGTGCCTTTGGTTTGCTTCCGGGTTACAAATACCTTATGTGACACCCGGTGTGATAAACCGCCAAGGGAGTTTTGTTTGTTTTATGTGCAGGATAAGACAAGCCAATTTAACATCAGGGAGGCAAACGGTCAACATAAGCTATAAGTATATAGCGATGGCAGCTTATGACATGCGCGAAGGCATGACAAAGTTTAAAGGTTTTTCTACCCTATTATAGGACTCCCTGAGTCTGAATAAATGAAGCATTGTTTTTTGCAAGGCATCTGGCGATTTACTCCTTCGGCGGGCTTGAAGCTTCCGGGTTATCCTTCTCCGCTTCTCCGTCGGCTGTTTTGTCCTGGAAAGTTGATGAGGCCCAGTCAATGCCGCTCAAAGCTTCAAACTCAGCTTCATCATCTATTAAACCGGCTGGGTCCACTTCAGGGGCAAAAGTATGCTTACAAATTGGAGGGATCAGGCTGATTTGATCATATGGAGCGTTTGGGATTCTCTGGTTTTCACTGTCATAAGCCGGTGCATACTTGCTAAGATCAGTGTCATTTCCAATAAGGGTTGCCACGGGATGTATGGCTTTGACACGGGCAGTGAAGTCATGATCATCAAAAGCAGTGTCGTCCTCTTTTAGGCTTGGGTATCCAAGGGCAAGGTCGGCCGGGTCTAGTTCTGGGAGCCATGCTTTAGCCCGGCTCAATGCGGCTACGGCACCGGCTCTTGAGGACGCCCGCCTTAAGTCTTGGATCCGCTGAGGAAGAAAGGCGAGACTCTTCAGTACGTCTTGCAGAAGGCGGGGATGTGGCGTTGATAAGGCTACAACGGCCAAGGCATGTTGAGACTCGGAGTATAGTTGTTCCACTAAGGTGTAAACTGCTTTAAGCTTGACCAGCATGTTTTGCTTTAAGTTGGTACTCCTGGGGCCTGTATGAGAACAAGTACAACAGTCAGCCGGAAGTAATATTACAATAGTTATTGTAAGGTTACAAGGTTGGAAGTTTTGCACGATAACTTACCGAAGATGGCTGAAACCATTTGAGATATCTGCCGTTTTAAGTCGGATAGCTCGGTTGTTGCTTCTGCAAGAGATGTTTCTGCTGTTTCGGCCCAAGTTACCAGGGAAGCCTTCTCATCAGCCCAAGTTTTCTTCTCCGACTCAAATTTTTTCTTCAGTTTCTCATTTTCAGAGATGCTAAATTCAAATTTGGAGTTGGCCTTCTGAGTCTCAAGTTCTTGAGCTTCCAGATGGCTCTTTAGAACAGCAAGTTCCGATTCAAACTGACTTATGGCAACCTGCATTGACACCAGGTTATGGTAAGGATTATAGTAAGGTAACATTCAAGTCCCAAGCACTTTACAAGTAAAGATACTTGGCACTTGGGGGCTAATGTATGCTGAAGAATTTTAAACCTTATCCTCCCAGGTCACATATATTAAGTCTCAAGCACCTTACAAGTAAAGATACTTGACACTTGGGGACTAATGTATATTGCAAATTTAACAACTATCATGTTATAACCGGGTTAAATATATTCTCTTTGAACCGGTTCAATTAATAAATAAAGCAGATTTCTAAGTCTACATCATATTTATTCATAAGCAATAGACTTGGGGGCTGGTACAGTATGTACTATTCAGGTAAAAAGTGTAAGTTATACCTCAGACTTGTGCTGTATTTGTTTTACCATGTCAATTTCCAGGTCACGGCTATTATGCACTTGATTCAGATAGCCCGAGACTATATCGCCAATGCTTATGTGAGTGTAATATGTAATGTCTTGTTTGTCTTTTCGGCGTTCGGCAAAGTTCTTCCTTTGCGGAGCATTTGGCAAGGACGGTAGGCTGCCCTGGTTCAACAAACTGAGACCTCATAAACTCCACTTCTGGTTCATTTGTCTAGACCGAGCTAGGAGTCTCCGAGTCATTTGTGTTGAGAGTATCTTCAGCAGGCGGATCAGAAGTTTGCATTGGAATATCAGAAGCCGAATCAGGTGGCGGCTGATGGGCAGAGCTATCTGGAGCAGATGCATTAATCACCGCTTCAGTTATGATCGGATCTTGGGACGACTTATTCTTCTTCGCCCTCTTGCTGGGCTTTACTTGCATGTTGTTAACAAAGGTAGAAGGATGAATATGCAAGCATGGGTAAAATAAAATACGAGGTATATAAGGTTACATTACCCGGGAGTAGTTTTGAAAGCCGGCATGTTTGACTGCATGGATTCACCAGAAGAAGGAGAGGTATCCTGATAATTGGAGTCAGACGAATTAAGAGGATGACGAATTAAGCCCGCTAAAGGTAAAACGGAACATAAATCGGAGATAACCTCAGTCCGACGCTTCCTGGTTACGTCAGGTAAGCCGGAGGAGAGTTCCGCATCCTTGTTGTTCCGGGTCTGCCTCCGGTTCTCAAGCTGTTGTTGCTTCAAAAGAAATTGAGGATCTTGATAAGCAAGAGCATGTGAAAATCTTACTTTCAGGGTCACCCTTCGAATCTTTTGCTTTGGCAAAGGCTCTGAGTCGGAGGAGATTATAGTTACCTCTTCATTGGCTACTTGACTGTTCCCCGTATCCTCCTGAAGGGATAGAATGTCAGATAGGTAATAACAATGGAATTAAGAAAATTTAAAGATTACCTCTTCATCATCTGAAGAACTATCCTCCAATCTGAGTAAGTCGGAGGCACTGGGTTTCTTATTCTTTGAGGTTCCCGTCTTGGCGGCTTTCCTTTCGGCTTTCTTGGTCGTCATGGCTTGTTTGGCAGCCTCATGGTCATATTTGGCTTTCCAGAAGTTATCATCAGCCTATGGAAAAGGATAAGGAATTATGAGTATCAAAAAAGGTATAATATAGCAAAAAGTTTTTATTATGATTGATAACTTACTGCAGGGGCCGGGTTATTCTTTCAAAAGGGAAGTAAGCCGAAGGCGTTGCTCGTCACAGTGCCCTCCTTCAGTAGCGAATAGGTCGTGGCATCCACCACGTCATCTGGTAAGTTGTTAGGGCTATGGCCTAATGGGTCATCCTTTTTGCCTGTATAAGTACACATTAAGCCGGAACGGCGGCATAATGGAAGCACTCGCCAGGTGACCCAGACTCGGACCAGATCAACGCCGTTTAAGCCATTTCCCAAGAGAGCTTTGATCTTCTTGATGGTCGGGTTGAGAGGCAGACGTTCAACGGCTGTCAGTTTATCTGGTAGCGAATGGTTGGATTCAAGGCGCAGGGCACGAAAGCCGAGTGTCGGTGTCAAAACCGGCGGATCTCGGGTAGGGGGTCCCAAGCAGTGTGTCTTAGGATCAATGGTAACAGGAAACAAGCGACACGATGTTTTACCCAGGTTCGGGCCCTCTTGATGGAGGTAAAACCCTACGTCCTGCTTGATTGATATTGATGATGTGGGTATTACAAGAGTAGATCTACCACGAGATCAAGGAGGCTAAACCCTCGAAGCTAGCCTATGGTATGATTGTTGTTGTATATTGTATCTCTATCGACTAGCCTGGCCTCGGTTTATATAATGCACCAGAGGCCTAGGATAACAAGAGTCCTAGCCGAATACGCCGGTGGGGGAGGAGTCTTTGTCTTGATCGCCAAGCCTTGTGGAATCTTCCTTGTATGCGGCAACTGTCCGGACTGGCCCATGAGTATACGGCCATGGGGGTCCTCGGCCCAATCCAACTGATCGGGAGACGACGCGTTGAGTACCCCCTAGTCCAGGACACCGTCAGTAGCCCCCTGAACCGGTCTTCAAGTTGGGGACGCTCCTCGATTCTTCCGAACTGTTCTTCATCTTCGGTTGCCGGTCTTGAAAACTGGTTCAACAAATCTTCTCATCTTCGATCTTGAGGATCGCCGAAATGCATTCGACGAGTTTACACGTCGGGTATCCGAGGAGCCCCTTTAAGTTTCCGGCCTTTATCAATGCCTTGTTATTTTTATGCCATGCCTCGAGTTTGAAGATATTCCCAGAAGGCAGAGTCCTCTTGCGTCCGAGCTCCAACGGCGGACTGCATTCGAGGTATCTTTTGCAGCCGAGCACCAATGCCGGACTGCTTCCTAGCTCTAACACCGGACTATGTATCTGAGCTCCAACGTCAGACTGTATCCGAACTCCAACGCCGGACTGTATCCGAGCTCCAATGCCGGACTATGTATCCGAGCTCCAACGCCGGACTGTATCCGAGGTGTCGTAAATCACCTTGGTTCAAAGAAGTTTGAAGGAGTTTAGCCGAGCTTAATGCCGGAAATGCCCTCTATGGAGCCAGTCACTAGCGCGCGAGCTTTATGCCGGACTGCTTCTGAGGTGGTGCACCACCCCGAATGTGGGCCGATTTTTGTCAATATTTTTTGTTGATGCAATTTATTCTCTGATGAGATATATAGCCAGTAGCCCTCAAGGTGTGTATCGTTCGAAAACCCAAGATGCACATGAAGGATGACATAAGACCACTGATCCCCGTAGCCGCTGAGACTCAGGTTGATTTGCAAAATCGGTCTGAGGATCAAGTCCTAGCTCGGCAGAATACTTCGGGACACAAAAAGCGGCGTGCTCAGTCCTCGAGACTCAGGTTGGGTGTGGCCGACCAACCTGAGGATCAAAATCTCCTCGGAAACTATATTGCACTTAAATTTTCTGCATAGAACAGGCAATGCAGTAGCCCCCGAGACACTGGTCGGGTAGCAACACCAGATCAGGGGATCGATGTGCCCCTTTAATATTTGTAAATAATAAGCCCGAAGCCTAGTAGCCCCCGAGCCTTCATGCGGGCACGGGAGGCCGAATTAAGGATCGATATCCATAGTAAAATCACAAATTATGTGTAATGACTCTATGTATCCAAGTACTTTACGTCATTAATGCTCGGATCCGCATTGTACAAAACTTTGTTGACCGACCATCGACTTCCACCTCCTCGGCCAATAGTCGAGGAGTGTTTGTCCTACTTTATAAAGCCTTTATGAGGGCAAAGATTTACAACAAACAAGGCAATCTGGCCATACGGTTTTATAAACAAAGGTACGCGGAGAGACATGTTATATTACTGTTTAACAGAAGAAATGTCTTCCAAAGAAAATAGTCCCGCTATCGGTTCCTTTCTTTGGGTTGTCATGCTAAGCATGATCATGAAACCTCAGCTCCAATGTTAGAGCAAAATATTGAGGATTTAGTTTGGGAGGCCAGTTACTAGCCCCCGGTAGTGTTCGGCGACAGTCGAGGTCAAGCCGGAAACACTTCGGCCAATTTTATGAATGGCCTGTCATTTAATATAGTCATCGGATCACTGACCAGTTTACACCTATTGTGACAGTCAGTTTTTGGCTTTCTCCACTGAGGTGCTTGACCATGCCAGCTGGAAGCACAATCGCAGTGGTTCTCCCTTTGCACACCTAGCCGAACAAAGCGGAACATAGGAGGCAAGCGCAGGAGCCGGGCAACCCAACTATTGACCGAAGACACAATTCGAAACCGATGCATATATAGAAATATCCGAGAATGTTTTTCCCGAATCTCTAAAGGTGTCCGGCGTTGTACTGCGAGACTTGTGCCGAAAACACACAAATAGTTTAAAAGTGTCATGGGCTCGAAAAGCCAAAAAACTTATTCAAAAGGTTAATGTCCGAACTAGATCAAGTGTTCGGTGCCAATCCGAATATTGGACTTTAGAAAAAAAAAGGTGCTTCTGTCGTGCTTTAACATGACACATCCTATCTCAAGACTTCAAGCGGGTCAGCCTACGGCTTCAGTCTCCCATCCTGAAGGCGGAGTACTTCTCATTAGGCCAGTTTAGAAAACTAAACTCTAGCGGTTTTGAGAGAGAAATTAGGCTCCCGGCTAGTGACCGCACACTCGTGTCGAGAAAAGGAGTGATAAATAATAATAAAAACTTTGCAACGACTAAGAAGAAAAACACTTATTATGAAACGGCTCAAACAAACATAAGAGCCCCCAAGTGACTTGGGTAAAAGTTGACTATATAAGGTAAGGTGACATGTAGAATGCCTTCTAGCCGGATTGTAGATCGTTTGTCGTAGCGGACCTTTTCGCTTCAACCTCTGGACCCAACAGTCCGGAGTGTGTCCGAATACCCTCGCGGTTATAAAAACCGGGGCATGCGTGGAGACCAGGCGTAGGGGTCATTAGTGCTTTATCAGACAAGTGCCCAACTAGTTATGTTATATTACATGGTTAGTAAGAAACATCTTCCAGGGAGAATAGTTCCGTTAGGGGTTCCTTTCCCTGGGAGGCATGCCCTAAAGTGCATGTCCGGACTGCGAAAAGAGCAGAAAAACATCTAGGGGCAGGTAAATGAATAGGTAAGAAATCATCTTTTAGTTCACCGACCGAGTATTCCCTTAAGAACGCTAGCTTTCGGCTTCACCCAGTCTGAGGTACACATCCGGCTGACCCGGCAGTAACAATCGCAGAGGTGCTCCCTTTACCACCTAGCCGAACAATCGGGAACGTAGGGGTAAGCACAGGAGCCAGGCAACCCAGCTTGGCCAAAACTTAAGTCATATCGATGCATATAATGGTGAATAAAAGGTGCATGCGGAAGTGTGACACATGTGTTGGGCATAAAGCCCGAATTAATAAGCTTCTATTAAAGAAGCCCCCAGGTATAATGAGCGCGGGTAGCGCGTCAAGTATGTGCAAACAAAGTTTGGACAAGGAAAATTTTTACAAGCAACTTTTTTTCTAAAAAAGTATAATGCTTGGTAGAACCGAACACAAGTTAGGAATTTCAAACTTTGAGCATGAAGGCAACTTAGCTGGTTAATGTGTTTGGTATTGACGACGCGGTCCGAGCTTGATGCGGGACAAGTTTCCATCCCCCAAGCCGGTCCCGAGGTGGCGGAGCAAAGAGCTCGACACTCCGAAGTGGTGACATAGCACGGTCAATGCAGGACGGCAGAGTGATGCCAAAGTCCCTGGCATGGGGTAATGAAGTGTTGACGAAGCCCCCCGTCCAGCCGAGGTGACGTTAAAGGATATAGTCCGGCTGGATCATTTTCCTGTGCACAAAAAATAGTGCAGACCAGAGATAATAGTAATAATAATAAAAAAAATTGTTGCATAATAAATAATTTATGCAAAGTGAGTAGTAAAAGAAATATGGCCTGGCGCCCAAGTCGATGTCGATGCAGGTCGTCGGTGTAATGCAATAAAGGCGTGGCGAAGCCTAGATTCACAGGTCGGTCCGAGTTCCGGATGCGGCGTTCGCCGGACTGTGTACGGAAACTGACCAAACCATCATGCGACCTTCGATAATGCGGCCACCATTTGATAGACCTGCGTACATATGCTGGACTAACCAGAGTAATAATTCCTTGGGAAAATTTAACCCAAACAAGCAAAAAGAAATACTAGGATTAATAGCACCTGGTTTATTTGTTGTAGCAATCCGAAGGAAGGTGATTCCCAAAATTAGGACTCGACCCGCGCACCCATGCCTGGTCGGCTAGTGACGTCGAAGTGTCCGGAGTAGGTTGATGAAGAGATGGCGAAGCCCCCGGTCCAGCCGAGATGTCGAAGTAGGTCGGCGTGATGGACACCAGCTTGAAGAAGCAATAGTGCGGCCCTGCCGATGCAGGTCGTGACATGGTCGATGCCGGTATGCCCGCTCCGTGTAATCCATGGGGCGGCGATGTTGGTGATGATTTATCCTTCGCAATGCCGGACTCTTGTTCGGCTTGCCGAGATGATGATCCGAAGAAGTTGAGCTCGGCTCAACAAAGTGACGACGTGTCTAGCGCAGGTCGGCAGCCGTGGAGTAATATTGCTGGACTGGTTTGACACCAGCATGATGTTGAAGATCATGTTCAAAAGATCTTAGAGTTAGTGGGATGTGTTCGGGAACAAAACACAATACCCCATACAAAACTTCCTTCAAAAAGGATGTCCGAAATCCCGTTCATAAAAAGACGAACTCGGGTCGGATTCCTTTTCGCGCAAAAAACAGATCCGAATAGTGATGCACTAATCGGAAGGTTCCCGGAGTTTGGACGATCGGATCGAGCTGAAATTTTGAGGGGTGGTAGATATAGGAATTCCGCAGCCGATCAACGGTTGGATCTTCCAAAGGAAGTCCGAGCTAGAAGCTGGACACCACGCCCTAAACTCGTCCGGATTCTCGTCCAGATTCAATGCGGCTCCGGTATATCGGAGATTGCCAGAGATTCCTCCATCGGAACTCGACGAAGTTTTCCAGGGTTGTTGTAGACTCAATTCCGCACAATTCCACCGAAGCAATCGTCAAAGCGACACTCGAGGAGGCGGTGACGGTGGATGCAAGTTTGCTGTCCATAAAAACAGTACGGTTGCCCGAGGGCAATGTTTACGTTGAGCCCCCGGGCTCCCTGGATAATTCCTCCATGATCTTTATAGAGATCGGAGTTGATGTTGATGAAGGCCCTCATCCGAACATGACGATCGGCGGTAGGACGTAGTCCTTGGTCGAACCAAGGTGACCAGTCAAGCTGGTGACGAAGAAGCCGACGTCACAGTTGACCTGCAGTCGAGCCATTGATCCTTTCGCCGATCACACAGCGGAACTCTAAATGAAAGCACCAATGTCGGTGTCAAAACCGGCGGATCTCGGGTAGGGGGTCCCAAGCAGTGTGACTTAGGATCAATGGTAACAGGAAATAAGGGACACGATGTTTTACCCAGGTTCAGGCCCTCTTGATGGAGGTAAAACCCTACGTCCTGCTTGATTGATATTGATGATGTGGGTATTACAAGAGTAGATCTACCACGAGATCAAGGAGGCTAAACCCTCGAAGCTAGCCTATGGTATGATTGTTGTTGTATATTGTATCTCTATCGACTAGCCTGGCCTCGGTTTATATAATGCACCAGAGGCCTAGGATAACAAGAGTCCTAGCCGAATACGCCGGTGGGGGAGGAGTCTTTGTCTTGATCTCCAAGCCTTGTGGAATCTTCCTTGTATGCGGCAACTGTCCGGACTGGCCCATGAGTATACGGCCATGGGGGTCCTCGGCCGAATCCAACTGATCGGGAGACGACGGGTTGAGTACCCCCTAGTCCAGGACACCGTCACCGGGCAGAGGCTTCTCATCAGCCGGAGAAGTGTCCTGACAATAGAACCACGTTTGGTTCCAAGATTTTGGGTGACTCGGCAGCTCAGTATAAGGAAAAAGGAAATCTCTCCGACGCTGGATTGAGATCCCGCCAAGCTCAAGACTCGGCCCGTTGGCATGTTTATTTTGCCGGTTCATATACAAAAGTTCCCTGAACAATAGCAGACTTGGCTCCTCTCCCAGGTACACTTCGCAGAAGACTTGGAAATTGCAGATATTTGACACAGAATTGGGTCCGATGTCTTGAGGTCTAAGGTCAAAGAAATTCAAAACTTCCCTGAAGAATTTTGAGCCGGGAGGGGCAAATCCCCGGCTCATGTGATCCGTAAAAACTATCACCTCCCCGTCATTGGGATGAGGCTTTTCTTCAGATGGGTCAGGGACACGATAAGACATGACCTCCTTTTTTGGCAGGTGTCCAGATTTCACGAACTCAGCCAGTTTACTCTTGGTAAGTGTGGATGGGACCCAATTGCAGGTTACAGGGGCCTTGGCCGCCTTAGGAGCCATGACAACAGTTGGCCTATGATAAAATAAGAAGATCCGGTTCAATTTTAACCCGGGAGAAAAAATCCTCAATTATTCAAGGTGGCGGCTTAATGAGGGGCCTAATGGCGCTAGAAGGAGGGCAAACAATATTTAAGCCGCTGCAAGTACCAAGCGCAGTTCAAAATTCTTCAGGTCATGAGGAGCAACTAAGGTTCTGTGTCATTTATTTAAACCCGACACCTCGACCATTGTGTTTAAGGGTATTTACCAGAGAGAAGTTTTCCGAGTGATAAAAACAAGTTTCACAGATGACAGTTATTCATCAGGATCAAAATATTGCTCTGAAAGGAAAATTTTCTAGACCTAAAAACAGGGCAGAGAAGTTCATACACTCAACGAGGGTTTCCAAACAAGGAAAATGAGATCTATTTCTATGCAAGATCAACACAAACAAGTACCGCAACAGTTCTACGTAGTTTTTACGATCCAAACAGAGCGTTGGAGGTAAGAACTAGCAAGGGTTTGCGTCGGGCGGTGATGAACTCCGACGAACTCGGCAAAGTCCTAATGCAGATCTAAGAAAGGGAAGAAGAGGAACTCACGGATGCGGACGAGCTGCGGACGTTCGCCGTCGATCTCTGATCAAAGTCACGTTGATGCAGCGGCCCGAGTCGATGAAGATGAGGGGTTCGACGGCGGCGGCGGCGGAGCTCGAGAGGAAGAAGAGGAAGAGGACGACTGAGAGGAGGAGGAGTGAAAGACCTAGGTCGCTCTATTTATAAAGGAAGACTGACCGAGATGGCGCGAGAAATGAGGAGACTAAAACATCCAGCGGCCCCGATGCCTCAATTCTTGGGATGGTCAGTAAATGCAAAGATCCGTTGGAAGATATGACGGAGTAAAAATAAGTTTTATTGAAGATGACGTCACGAAGACTTAACCCGGATCCAGATGATGACATCACGGTGGGTTAAAACCTTCATGCAAGACAAAGGACTAAGGATAGTTCCATGAGGTATTTTAAGATTGACATGAACAGGTTCAAATCAATCTGGGGCCTAATGTTGGGGATATAGCTATTTGAGTAAGCCGCCCAGGAGGGGCCGGGTTACGTAAAGAAGACTTACCAGAGAGAAGGCCCAAGACCAAAGCATGAAGATGGCGGTTCATAGAGGGCTTAAGGCCCACAGGCGACTTAAGACCCGTTGTAGTAAACCACCATAATAATATTACTTGTATCATAAGGTAGACTTAACTAGTCACCGAGCCGGACATTGTTTATGAGCCAGCCGGGACTCTGTAAGCCGCAGGGCGTCCACCCGTGTATATAAGGGGACGACCCGCTGGCGGCTTAAGGCAAGAAACAACTCATCGAGAACGGGGCATAGCGTATCTCGCTCCCTGGACATCGAAACATCAATACCAACCCAACTAGACGTAGGCCTTACCTTCACCGTAAGGGGCCGAACTAGTATAAACCCTCTCGTGTCCTTTGTCCCGATTAACCCCTTCAAGCTTCCTAGTTGCGATGGCTCCACAACCAAGTCCTTTCACGAGGACATCTGACGTGACAATTCCACGACAGGTACATGAAGCTCAAGATGCCTGGGCCCAACAGAATTATAATTCTTGCCAGTGATCTGGACACAGCACTCCGGCCCGAAAATAAAACAGCCGCCTTGGCCCTTGAAGCATTGTTCGAAGCCCTCGCGGTCGAATAATTAACTGCATTATGCTCCACAGTGGATAGGGACAACGTGATACTCAATAAGCGATCCAAGTCCACCTCCTTTAAACCAGCGGACGAAATAGTCAAATTCCAAGTCCACCCAACGGATTCCACGAAGACAACATCCATCGGGGCACAGCTGGACCCCACAATCGACGCTGCACTATGGGCGTTCCTACGTGAGAACTAGGATATCTTTGCCTGGCACCCTTCCGATATGTCGGGGATCCCACGTAGGCTGGCCGAACACAGCCTCAACATACTGAAGGGATACAAGTCGGTCAAGCAAACACTACGACACTTTTCAGAACCCAAACGACAAGCTATGGGAGAGGAGCTAGCCAAGTTACTTGAAGACGGGTTCATCAAAGAAATAAAACACCCGGACTGGCTAGCAAACCTAGTGATGGTACCAAATAAGGATAAATCCTGGCGCATATGTGTCGATTTCAAAGACCTCAACAAGGCTTGCCCTAAGGATCCCTTCCCTCTCGTGCACATCAATCAGATTATCAATGCTACCGCGGGACACGACTCATTGTGTTTCCTCGACGCATACTCCGGATACCATCAAATCAAGATGACAGAATCCGATCAGGACGCAACGGCATTTATCACCCCATACTGGCCTTTCTGCTTCAACACTATGCCTTTCGGGCTCAAAACACCAGTGCCACCTACCAACGCATGATTCAAATATGCCCAGAGAAACAAATCGGCAAAATAGTTGAAGCATATGTCGACGATGTGGTCATCAAGACCAGACATGTTGAATCTTTAATAGACGATCTAAGGCTCACATTCGATAACCTCCGAACTTATGACATTAAGCTTAATCCGGAAAAATGTGTTTTCGGCATTCCCGCCGGAAAGCTGCTGGGCTTCATCGTTTCCAACAGAGGAATTGAAGCAAACCCAGCTAAAATCTGAGCTTTGTCACAGTTGGCTACCCCAAGAGATCCCAAACTAATCCAGAAACTAACTGGATCCATGGCAGCTTTAAGCCGCTTTATCTCCAGATTGGGAGAAAAGGTATTGCCAATTTATCGCCTTCTTTGACAAACCGAACACTTCGAGTGGACGGACGCGGCGACGGCCGGACCGGAGGAAATAAAGGCTCTTTTAGCAAGCAAACCAATCCTGGCCGCGTCGAAGGTTGGCGAACCCATGTTGTTATTCATAGCTGCAACACACCAAGTTGTGAGTGCGGTGCTCGTCGTCGAACGAGAGGAGGACGGACAAAAATTTCCGGTTCAGAAGCCGGTATACTACGTATCTACTGTCCTCACACCATGTAAATCCTGGTACCCACATTATCAAAAAATAGCATGCGCGGTCTTCATGGCATCTCGGAAACTACGACACTACTTTCAAGAGTGTTCAATCACGATGGCCTCCGAAGTACCACTAAATGACATAATAAACAAGCGCGATGCCACGGGACAGATTGCTAAGTGGACCATCAAGCTCCTCCCATTCGACATCACATATAAACCACGGCGAGCCATTAAATCCCAAGTACTGGCAGCCTTCGTCGCCGAATGGACAGAGGCCGAACTCCCTAAAGAGTATGATACATACTCCAACTGGATCATGCACTTCGAAGGCTCTAAAATGTTGGCGGGTCTGGGAGCAGGTGTTGTCCTAACATCCCACACTGGAGATACAGTCCAATACGTACTCCAAATATTATACACAGACTCCAACAATGCAGCCGAATACGAGGCTCTGTTGCATTGTCTTTGGATGGCCCCCTCCATGGGCATTCAGCGCCTGGAAGTGCGTGGGATTCAAACCTTGCAAAATCTCAAATAAATGGAGACTTCGATGCGAAAGATCCGAAAATGGCGGCCTATCATAATGCCGTCCTTAAAATGTCAGCCCGGTTCGAGGGGCTCGAATTTCATCATGTGGCTCGAGAAAACAATCAAGCAGCGGATGTCCTCGCCCGCATCGGCGCTAAGCACGACCCCATCCCACCTAACATATTTCTGGAAAGGCTTTTCAAGCCATCGGTGGTGTGGCAAGGGGAGACCGGCAACATCAGTCCGGATCCGACCACAACCCCAGAGTCCGAACACACTGACATAATCGGGGGCTCTGCCACCGAAATAACACCATCAGCCTATCTTATCATGGCTGTTATCGCCCCATGGACTGAACCCTTCTTGGCCTACCATAATAGGCAAGAACTCCCCGAGGATCAAAATGAGGCACACTGCATTGTGCGGCGCTCTAGAGCCTACAAATTCCATGAGGGAGAGCTTTATAAGAAAAGTGCTACCGGAGTACTTCAACGATGTATCTCCGAGGAGGAAGGGCGGCAACTCTTGGCTGAAATTCATGCCGGCCTCGGCGGTCACCATGCTACAACTCGGGCCCTTGTAAGCAAGGCCTTCCGTACAGGTCTCTACTGGCTGATGGCCCGATCAGACGCACAGGACCTCGTCCAACATTGCGTCGGATGCCAGCTTTTCGCCAACCAAAGCCATATGCCACCCAACGCTCTACAAACAATCCCCATAACTTGGCCTTTTGCGGTCTGGGGGCTTGATATGGTCGGACCCCTTAAAGGAGGAAGCCATAAGAAAAAAATACTTGTTGGTCATGGTGGATAAATTCACCAAAGGGATAGAGGCCAAACCAGTTAAAATGGCCGAATCCGGACCCGTGATAGACATCATATCGGGTGTTGTGCACTGTTATGGTGTCCTCCACAGCATCATCACCGACAATGGCTCCAATTTCACAACCGATGAGGTGAAAACTTGGTGTGGCAACATGGGCATTAAGCTCGATTACGCCTCTGTCTATCACCCTCAAACAAACGGTCAAGTTGAACAAGCCAATGGTTTTATTATGAGCAGCATTAAACCCAGACTAGTGCGATCCTTAAAAGAATCAGACACGCACTGGGTTGAGGAGCTTGACTCTGTACTCTAGGGGCTGCGGACCATGCCAAATTGCACTACCGGATACACACCCTTCTTCATGGTGTACGGTGCAGAGGCTATATTGCCCTGTGATATTATTCATGACTCACCTCGAGTGCGCATGTACGAAGAGAGAGAGAGGCCGAGCTCGATCGGCAGGACATTTTAGATGCCCTGGAAGAGGAGCGCGACATCGCAAAAGCCCGTTCTGCATTTTATCAACAACAGGCTCGTAGGTATCAAAGCAGAGAAGTACGGGCCAAGACTTATAATATTGATGAACTTGTTCTTCGTCTACCAAGAAGAAAAAGGAAAAACTCAAGCCCAAGTGGGAGGGTCCCTTCATTATTGACAAAGTTCTCACCGGAGGAGCGTACCGCCTGCGTGATGCATCCGATAATCGCCTCGAGCCGAACCCATGGAATGCGGCCAGACTTTGAAGATTCTACGCCTAGTGCCGAACTCTTTCTTCGTCTCCTTCCCTATGTTTCTTTTTATTTACTTTTTAGCTCTCTTCTCGCTTTTTCTTTTGTAGCTCTAAAGATTTAGTGTGGCTAGACTACACACTTGTGATGCACTAACCTTCAAGTACAGGCGCTTATTATACCTGGGGGCTTCTTATACAGAAGCTTAATATAATTATCTTCCGGGCATCAAGCCCACTGCATATGCATCCTTTTTTCCATATGTACCTTTTTCGCCATTATATGCATCGATATGACTTATGTTTTGGCCAAGCTAGGTTGCCTGGCTCCTGTGCTTATGCCCTACGTTCCCGTTAGTTCGGCTAGGGCATAAAGGGAGCACCTCTGCGATTGTTACTGTTGGGTACTCCGGATGTGTACCTCTGACTGGATGAAGCCAAAAGCTAGCTTTCTTAAGGGAATATTCAGTCGGTGGACTAAAGATGTTTTTACCTATTACAATATGAACCCCCAGATGTTACATATACCGCGCTTTTTGATCGCAGTTCGGACATGCACGTTAATGCATGCGTACCCAGGGAAAGGAACCCTTAACAGAACTATTCTCTTTGGAAGATGTTTCTTACTATCCATGTAATATGACATAGCTAGTTGGGTACTTGTCTGTTCAAGCAACTATGACCCCTGCGCCTGGTCTCCACGCGTACCCCAGTTTATATTACCGAGCGGGTATTCGGAAACACTTCGGACTGTCGGGTCCGGAGGCTGAAGCAAAAAGGTTAGCCATGAAAAATGTTTTACAATCCGACTAGGGACAAATATGTCAATTGAAGTACATAGCCACTTAGACTCAAATGCTTGTTCTTCTATGCCATCCAACAGGTTGTCTAACCTACAATCCTGTTGGAAATATTTTGCGGCTAATCCTACCTTGTCATATACCAAACTAACTGGAATTTCTTTCCCATCTGACCCTACAGGTCCGACCCGGGCCATATGATTCGGATCGAGCTTGGTATACCATGTTTTCACCATGGCCCAAGCTTCCCTCGCACCTTCTCGACAAGCAGATATCTTCCATAGTAGAAAACGCCGCCGCGCTCCCTTGAATATCTGTACAAGCTCCCCCATACTTCCTGGTAGGGAGGCAGATGGCCACAAGGCCTTGGCAACACTCTGCATGACCTGCCGAACTTGCTCGTGCAGTTGCGAAAGCTCTTGAAGCAGATCGCCTGAGGATCCGGGCATCTCCTCTTCGGGACGGCCAGTCAGCATACCTACAGACATAAATTTGTTAGTTCCTTTCTTTGCCGAACTATATAAACATTCGTTTGAGCACATACTAAAAATGCTGCATTGAAGCCTCTTATTTTCCTTCATGGAGTCAGCCAGCTGGGCCTGAACATCTTTCAATTCTTCGCCCAGCTGGGTATTGGCATCTTGGAGTTTGTTTTTCTCCTGAATGACCCGTGTAAGTACACGCTCGCCAGCGGCTGATTGCCTTTGCACTTATTATTCACCCTCTAGTGGGATTCCCGGATTCTGCTCCGGATTATTTGAGGATTTTTTTTCATCAGATATTGTTAGCGTCACTAGTCTATACATACAATATTGTTTTTTCTCAATTCGGGAATACATACCAATGGATGCCTTTTTGGGTCTTGACAGCTCGGCTGTAGCGGCCGTTAGCTGGGTTCGACACTTTTCCAGCTCTTGAGACAACAAGTTGTTCTTTGCTGAGAGCACCTATTAATACAATGATCCTTAAATCAGTTGTACCAACTGTTTCAAGTCTCAGGGGCTACTGATATACATAATTATCAGATTTTCATACTTACCTGTATATCTTTCAAATACTGGTCTCTGGCTCTAGCAAGCCCATCCTCATTGGCTCGGATGTACGCATCACCCGAATTGAAGGCATTAAAAGCCTCTTTTGAAAAATCAGGGTCGCGCAGTGCGACCCGTCGGCGCCGATGATTCATGGCGCTCTCCACTTCAGAATTTGTAATGGACATTCTGTCTGAATCCTATGTATGAGGACAGTCCGGTGTCACTTGTGTGTTGGCCTCCATCCTCGAGACCGGGTCTGGAATTCGGCTAGTAGAGGCACGGCTGGCAGGATCCCCAGACATAGTCCGGCGGATGTTCTTTCTGCTAAAACACAATGGATAGTGTCATACTTTAAGATGACAACCACAAAGCGTGTTTTAGACCATACCTCCTTGATGACAGCTTGGCCATGTTGCTATTCGCCTTCCTTTTTGAAGGCTTACCCGGCACGGGCACCCCTTGTTGGTGAGTTGCCTTGGGTTCGGCATGGCGCGCCGATCGTCTTCCCTTTAGAGCATAAGAATTGTGCGATGGGTGAGACAGAAAAAGTAAATCATTTTCGGAAGATAAGTCTCATGTTTACTTACATGCGATGCAGGGAGGAGGCCGAGATAGTCAGCAATGATGGCCACTTCTATGCCATCACAGCTCGCCTGGTAGAACACCCCTTCCCCAAGCTCCACGAATATATCCGGATCCTCTTGGAATCCGGGGTCAAGGGCCCGGTTATGGTCCTTTGGCTGTGGTGTCGGGCTATGGATCTCCCTGGTTATTTTCCGCCATTCCTATTGTAAATGGACGAAGTGAATATTTATGAAAAAAAGACTCAGGGAATGAATAGAGTAGAGTAATGGATGGCAGCTCACCCAGCTGGGAGGGTTGTACATGGAAAATCCATTCCATGGCTTAATGCAGATGAACTCCTCTCTTTCCCCCTTGTATAAACCGGAGAGTATTTTCACTAGAGCGGTGGTGGAGTCCGGACCCTTCCGACCGCAGCAGGTGGCGTCGTCTTCTCCATTGAAGTGGCACATGGGACGCCCTCGGTACTAGAGTGGCTGAACCCCCCACATTATGGATATCGCCATAACCTCGACTATTGATAGTCTGGACTGAGCGAGCGTTCTTATCTTGCTCATCAATTGAAGGACCTCCCTGCTATCTTCCTCTCTGAGGCTCTGGGGACGCCAGTTGTGGTGTTTCTTCAGCAGAGCGTTTGTAAACTCAGGAAGACCCATATGGATTGGGTCAGGAAGGGAGACATCCTCAATATAAAACCACTCAGAAGGCCATTCTTCGGATGCCTTCTTTAGTGTGCCAGATAAGTATTCGGTCCCGGCGATGCGCCATATCTTGGCTCCACCCACTTGGAATATTGATGCCCCTTGATTACGGGGGACGAGACAAAACAACTTCTTCAATAGCTCAAAATGGGCTTCGCAACCCAAAAATAGCTCACAAAGAGCGACGTAACCTGCGATGTGGAGGATGGAGGCAGGAGTGAAGTTGTGCAGCTGGAGGCCATAGTACTCCAAAAGCCCGCGGAGGAACGGATGGATTGGAAATCTGACACCCCTTAGTAAGTATGAGACAAAGCATACTCGCTCCCCCCAAGATGGGTTGGGAAAGTTCTCCGCTTGCTCCCTGCTATCAAAGGAAGCCAATACGGCTCGAACGGGGACTAGATATGCAGGAGGTAGAAACCCTTGGGTTTGCAACTTCACTAATTGGCTGCGGGATACAGTGCACTTCTCCCAATTGCCCGACTTGGTGCTGTGTGGGCAGGAGGAAGAGCTGCGAGCGCCGGCCATGTTGGAGTGGTTTCGGGCGCGCTCTAATGATTCCTCGCTTGGGGAAGATGGTATGGGTTGAATCTGAAGATCCCCGCCTCTTTAATAGACAATTTATTTACATGGTTAGGGTGGCAAGTGTAAAAATGCCCCGACTTCTCGCATTCTCTAGACACGTGGAAGCTGAGACTGTTAAGGTACGGAAGCCGATGAGCGTAACATTAAATGGAAAGCCGGACACTGCTCTTTATAACAGGTACTTTGAAGAGTTCGGAGAAGGAACCCGTCTTGCAATGCCAAAGAAAATCTGCGTGCTGGACTCATCATCATTGAAATCCTGGTTTGGGGCTACTGAGGGAATCCTGGATTAAGGGGTCCTCGGATAGCCAGACTATATGTGTATTCCGGACTGTTGGGCTATGAAGAGACAAGATAGAAGACTTCGTCCCGTGTTTGGGTGGGACTCTCCTTTTGCGTGGAAGGCAAGCTTGGCGATTTGGATATAAAGATTCCTTTCTCTGTAACCGACTATGTGTAACCCTAGCCCCCTCCGGTGTCTATATAAACCAGAGGGTTTAGTCCATAGGACAAGAACAATCATAATCATAGGCTAGCTTCTAGGGTTTAGTGTAGGATCGAAACTATGTCTAGAGGGGGGGTGATTAGACTACTTGACCAAATAAAAACTTAGCCTTTTCCCAATTTTAGTCTTTGGCAGATTTTAGCAACTTAGCACAAGTCAAGCAATCTAAACAAGATTCAAGCAAGCATGCAAAGAGTATATGAGCAGCGGAAAGTAAAGCATGCAACTTGCAAGAATGTAAAGGGAAGGGTTTGGAGAGTGCAAAAGCAATAGGAGACACGGTTGTTTTTGTCATGGTTCTGATAAGTGGTGCTATCGTACATCCACGTTGATGGAGACTTCAACCCACGAAGGGTAACGGCTGCGCGAGTCCACGGAGGGCTCCACCCACGAAGGGTCCACAAAGAAACAACCTTGTCTATCCCACCATGGTCGTCGCCCACGAAGGACTTGCCTCACTAGGGGTAGATCTTCACGAAGTAGGCAATCTCCTTGCCCTTAAAAACTCCTTGGTTCAACTCCACAATCTTGTCGGAGGCTCCCAAGTGACACCTAGCCAATCTAGGAGACACCACTCTCCAAGAAGTAACAAATGGTGTGTTGATGATGAACTCCTTGCTCTTATGCTTCAAATGATAGTCTCCCCAACACTTAACTCTCTCTCACAGAATTTGGATTTGGTGGAAATAAGATTTGAGTGGAAAGCAACTTGGGGAAGGCTAGAGATCAAGATTCATATGGTAGGAATGGAATATCTTGGCCTCAACACAAGTGTAGGTGGTTCTTTCTCAAAAAATGTAAGTTGGAAGTGTAGGTACATTCTGATGGCTCTCTCCACGAATGAAGAGTGGGTGGAGGGGTATATATAGCCTCCACACAAAATCTAACCGTTACACACAACTTACCAAACTCGATGGGACCGAATTGAGAAACTCGATCGGACCGATTCAGCAAATGATGTGACCGTTAGGATTTTCGGTGGGACCGATATGCAACTCGGTAAGGCTGATATGATTAGGTTTAGGGCATAACGTAATCTTGGTGGGACCGATTACACAAACTCGGTGAGACCGATTTTGGTAATAGACACACAGAGGGTTGGTCAGGCAAGCTCAGTGGGACCAATTCGCTCATCTCGGTGAGACCGAAACATTACGAAAAGGAATCAGAGAGTTTGCATTGCAGTCTCAGTGGGACCGATCACTCATCTCGGTTGGACCAAAACGTTATGACGGGAAGCAGAGAGATTACAATCCCATCTCGGTGAGACCGAGATCCCTATCGGTGAGACCGATTTGCCTAGGGTTTGTGGCAGTGGCTATGACATCTGAACTCGGTGGCGCCAGATGGAAAGAATCGGTGGGGCCGAGTTTGACTTTTTGTTTAGGTCATATGTGGATGTGAGAAAGTAGTTGGGGGCTTTGGAGCATATCACTAAGCATTTTGAGCAATAAAGCCATTAAGCAACACCTCATCCCTCCTTGATAGTATTGGCTTTTCCTATAGACTCAATGTGATCTTGGATCACTAAAATAGAAAATGTAGAGTCTTGAGCTTTGAGCTTGAGCCAATCCTTTTGTCCTTAGCATTTTGAGGGGTCCACTTTTCTCATCCATGCCATGCCAATCATTGAGCTTTCCTGAAATATTTATCTTTAAGTAGCATTAACTCAATGAAATATATGTTGTTAGGAATTACCAAAACCACCCAGGGATAGTTGCACTTTCAATCTCCCCCTTTTTGGTAATTCATGACAACATATAGATCAAAGCTTTGACAAATGATAATAAGATTGAAGAACATTGTCGCTTTGAGAAGTATGTGAAAAGCAAGAGCTCCCCCTAAATTTGTGCATTATTTAAAATTTGCTTTGGACTGCAAATGCACAATGAGTTAGGATTAAGGGTCACTCTTCCATGTCACATACATCTTGGTGGAGCGCTCAAAATGATAATAATTAAATACATGCACTCATCACCAAGCAAAGTGAGTGATCATATGAGAATATAAGAGATAATGTCATCCAACAAGCATTAAGGTAGCATATGATCAAACACATGATCATCCAAGAATCTCACACAAAGCATAGAGTATCTCAAATAAGCAAATAACAAAGTTCAACCACCAAAAAGACAAGAGAGACCAAAAGCAACACTCTCTCTCGAAGCCTATGATCTATACATTTTCTCCCCCTTTGGCAACAAGTTACCAAAAAGTTCATAAAAAATGCATAGTGCTAATCGACTCTCAGGCTTAGTTTTCATGGGATGGTGTAGAGATGGCTCCTTGGACGAAGACTTCTGTTGATGTAGCTGGAGCTGGTGAAGAGGGTGCTGGAGCTCGATGTATTGAAGTTGTAGCTGGTGCAGATGATGTAGCTCTGATGTCTGGAACAGGCACTGCAGCAGATCTCTGTCCTCTGGGCACTCTAGAAAAAGCATCAGTAGTTGACTTGCCCTTCTTCTCCTCCACTTCCTCCTGAATTTGCTCAACTGCAGTTTGGATCTCTATCACTTTGACATCAAGAGCATAGAACTTCTTCTCTATGATTCTCTCCAAGCTCTCCTGGTTTTGAGTTAGGGTGGCCAGGCCCTTCTCAATCCTCAGAGTGGAGGCAATCAAGTAGCCTAGCTGATCTTGCTTGCTCTTCAGGAAGATCTCAGATGCCTCTTCAGTAGTTGGCATCCTTGCGGCCTTCTCAGTCCTTGCCTTCTCCTTCTTCTCTTGTGCTTGTACCGATGATGGTTCATTTTCATCCATCACAATAGTGTTGTCCTCAAAGTCAGGGTAGATGGGCAGGTGTTCCTTGTCCAAGAGATATGTGCCAGTGCCCATATTGGAGTTTATAAGCTCCTGAATCTGTGGGGCATACCCACAACTCCTCTTCTGATCACCAGCAGTCCTTTTGATTGTTTCCACGATCAGGCTCATGACTTTGAACTTCTGAGGCACATCAAATATATGAAGCAAGTTAAATGCATGACCTCTGATCATCATGTGATCACCTGACTTGGGCAGCAAAGCGTGCCTTACAATCCAGTTGATAGTGGGCAGTCCTAGCAACAGATAATATACGGATCCAAACTTGTGTGTGTCAAGTGTAGCATCTGGGATCTCTCTGTACATGTGAGTCATGGAGTTGTGATCTTTCTTCTCCTTGGTATAGCCATCCAAGTCATCCTCATTTTCCTTTGGAGCATTGATCAATTCAGACCATTCCTCAACTATTGATTGGTACCTCATAACCTTAGACATCCAAACTATCCTCCCATCTGGGTAGAAATGAGTTGTGGAGTAGAACTGCATAATGAGCTCATCATTCCAGTTTGTGAGCTTCTGCCCAACTGTCATAAACTCCAGGATAGTGCTCTTCATTTTTCTTGATATAGTCCCAGTCAACCCATATCATATCACAGACTATGGGCTTCTTGTCAAGCAGCACTATCTCATAGAAATCCTGTTGTTCCTTAGTGTGGAACCTGTAGTCCACAACAGTTCTTCTCCTGACAGAATAGGGGTCAGTCAGTCTCCACTGTCTTAGACCTGCATCCTTCGTGAGCTTCATGTCTTCTTCAACTGGGTGAGCATCATTATGATCTGGGATTTTGGGCTTCAACTTCCTCAAGACTAGTGAGTCTTCATCTTCTTCTTCGGCTGCTTCAGGCACTTGGGCCTTGTTCTTCTCTGCAGCTGGAATATTCCTTGTATTCCTCTTGGGTACAAACTTGGGTTTTGGTGCAGCAACCTTAGGAGCATCTTTGGGCTTAGATGGAGCAGCCCCTGATCTTATAGCATCTCCCATTAGCTCTTGAGCTTTAGGTGCTGGTGCAGCAACCTCTTCCTCTTCTTCTTCCATCATTGGGGGCTTTCCAACAACCCTGGCCATGGTCTTCTTGACCCTTTCCTTCCTTTTCTTTTCAGCCACAACTACTTCTTTGGGTTCAGTTCCCAATGTCTCTTGAGTGGATGCTCTCGCCTTTGACATAGGAACTCTCTTGGCAGGAACCTTTGTTCTCATTCCTTGCTTAATGGTAGCAGTTGTGCCATATTCCTTCTTCAACACTTTCTTCTTTGAGGTGGCCTCATCCTCAACAGCCACATAGTCCTCATCCTCGGAATCTGAGGTTCTCTTCTTCCTGGCCCTGGTGGCTGCCTTTGGCAAGTTGCTGGGTGTGCTCCTGCTGCCCTCAGCTGAGGTACTGGAGGGACTAGTGCCCTCACTCATGTGAACTTGCTCCTCAGACTTGTTCTGACTGTCACTCTGATCTGACATGATGCAAACAATGACAGCAGACCCTGTGAATAGATATAGATGAGGTAGAGTAGATGAGCATCACAATGCACAAAGGTTTTTGCAAAAGATTGAGTCAAAAACTTAGTTTTAGTTTTCCACAGAAAGCATTTCGGAGCTACCGATTTGTAAACTTGGTGATACTGAAGCAGCTTTTGGAACCTAAACTAGCGAACTCGGTCAGACCGAGTCACAGTTTGGTGGCACCGAGTCTGCTAGGGTTTCACAAAGTCCTGAACTCGGTCACACCGATTTGCAATTCCCAGTCAGACCGAGAATCACATGTGCACTGGCCTGAGCCAAATCGGTGGGACCGATTTCTACAACTCGGTCGGTCCGAGATGAGTTTGGTGGAAACCTAACCCTAAATTTTCAATCCAAAAACTAATCTACGAAGTGAATTCGCTGGATAGGAAGTTCTCAATCGTGGCAAGATACATGGCAACGCAATGTGCTAGGAATCGGAGTGAGGATAGCACAAAGTTTTCAAATCCATACCCTAGTTCGGCGATGGACTTGCTACGGCGGCTACAACGGAGTAGAATCCTGTTGACGGCAGTGGAGACCAGCGGCTGGAGGTTGCTGGCGATGAGGAGGACGATCCAGAGACCCGAGGAGGCAGAGAAGGCTATGCATGGGCGAAGAGGTTCGGAAAAATTTCCAAAATTTGGCCCAGAGGAATATATAGCCTGACCCTGTCGGTGTGACCGAGTGGAACAACTCGGTGGCACCGAGATGCATAACTGCAAGCAATTACTGCAACTCGGTGCGACCGAAAAGTTCTAATCGGTTGCACCGAGGTTGAAAACTTAGATCAACTTAGTGAACTCGGTGTGACCGAAATGGATTTCTCGGTCAGACTGAAATGCACAAAGAGGTTTTGGAAGGTTTAAGTCTATGACGAATCGGGGACTCTGAGTGCTCCTCACATAGAGTGGTTTGAATCTGACTTGATCAAACTTTATGATGTAGCATGAATAGAGTTTGAGACAAGAGAAGCATAGATAGCTAGAGAAGGTTCTTAGGCATTCTTGTCCATCCACTTGGCAAAATAAGAAGAAACCAAACAATCAAAACTACAAGTGGATGTCCTCGAATGAGTGAATTATGCAACCAACATGCTCACATAATAAAATGGCAAATGAAATATGTGGCAAAGCATGCACAACCAATTCTAGCATCTATCAAGCAATTGGCGATGACTAGGTCATCTATATATGAGTATATTGACTTGGGAGTCTAATGAGAACATTTGATCATAGGTCATACTCATCATTTTAGCACAAGTGGGGTTACCACTTTTACATAAAGCATTGTTGTGTTCACATCATTAGAGTTGCTTTAGCTCAATTCTTTGAGTAAAGCTCCCCCTAGATGTGAGATCCCCCCAAAGAGTGATGAACTAACCTTGGGTTTTGTCGATGATGACTTCATGTAGATGTTGAAGATGTGGATGCTCAATGTTGATGTAGATCATTTGGAGCAGTCCATTTGAGTGAGTTGCACTTTCAATACCTACACGGGTTAGTCCCACAAGGAACAAACAAGGATATCCATAGACATAGAGTGATGCATACACAAGATGATGTCCATGAAAGCATTAGGTTACCTTGTCCCATGTCTTACCAACAAGAGGGTTTGTGACTCCTTGAATTAGTGCAAGATGTGGAAGTTGATTACACTTGTTCTTGCCAAAATGATAAGAGTGAAGTATGTTGGCGAAGTCACCCTCAAGAACTCTCTAGTTCTTCTTCTTAGGAATCCACAACATCTTGATGGGAATCCTTGGGGTTGTAGTTGTACTTGATGAAGTAGACCTTGATGTAGTCTTGGTAACCCACTTGACCAAGGCCTTAGGAGCTTCTTCAAATGCATCAATCTCCTCTTGAAGCTTATCCTTGCCTTTTTGCTTGTGGTCTTGTGGTGGAAGATCATCTTGAGCTTCTGTCCCTTTGAAAGAAGTGGGATCATACTTTTCTTGTTGAGGAACAAACTTCGTCTTGGGGTATTGATCTTGTTCCCACTCAACTCCATTGGCATTGAACTTCCGTGCAAAACCAACACCTTGGTTTTTCCTGTGCCTTCCTTGCTTGCGTACAATTTCCTCGAATTGCTTACTCCCGGCAAGACTCTTGTAAACACCTTTCTCTATGATTCCCTTCAATAAGCTATTTTCTTGCTCAAGTGTAACTTGGCTAAGAGAATCATTAGTGGAATCAAGAGAACTACTAGAAGCAACAACATTGGATTTAGCATGATTATTGTTACTACTAGAGGAAGAATCTTTCTTGTTCTTGTTACTAGACTTGACTTGAGGCCTGTAAGTAGATAAGAGTAAACGATTAGAAATGTAAGAAGAACTTTTCTTGCGAAGATCATCATTGATTTCTTTTAAAAACTCATGTTCTTGCTCAAGGTTGAGCTTTTCAAAGCATAACTTCTCATGAGTCCTTAAAAGTTCTCGATGGTCTCCTAAGATAGTTTCATGAGCTAACTTAAGAATGTTTAGTTCTTTAGTTAGGAGCTCAATCTTCTCCTTATCATTGTCATTCATTTTATCATGATTAGCATGATTAATTGACGTTTCATCATAGTATTCATCACTAGAGTTGTCAACAAGTAAATCATCATCACCTAACAAGTCATCTTCATCACTATTGAAATCAACATACTCGGGGTGTGATACCTTCGGGCCTTTAGCCATGAAGCATCTTCCAAGTCCTTCATTTCGTGAGTCAAATATGTCGTAGGAGTTGGTTGACACAAGTGCTAGACCAGAAACACCTTCATCTTGAGTATGTTCTGAGTCGGAGTGATAGCTTCTCTCGGAGTGATGTTCGGAGTCGGAGCCGGATACCCATTCACCAACATGAGCTAGATGTCTTTGTATTGTGTAGCTTCTTGATGACTTATCCTTCCTTTCCGAATCCTTGCTTCTCCGAGATGTTCTTCGTTCATAACGATCATCTCTACTCCTCATCTCTCTTGGTTGTGATTCTTCTCTTCTACTTCTTCTTTTAGGAGAATCTTCTATTCTTTTGTAGGGTGTCATACACTCATTGGAATAGTGTCCGGGTCTTCCACAATTGTAGCAATTACGCGCACGACTAGAAGATCTTTTATCATTGTAGGACCTTGACTTGGAACTTCTTTCCTTTCTTCTACTCTTGTAGAACTTGTTGAAGTTCTTCACCATTAGGCTCAATTCTTCATTGAAGGTTTGTTTCTCACTTGATGATGTGGGAGCTTCACATGAGGCTTTGTAAGCACCACTTGACTTGTTGTGGAGCTCCTCCTTATCCTTGAGTGACATCTCATGAGCAACAATTCTTCCAATGACTTCCGTTGGCTTGAGATCTTTGTAATTGGGCATCATTTGGATCAATGTGCACATGGTATCATATTTTCCATCCAAGGATCTTAGGATCTTCTTGATGATGAATTTGTCGATCATCTCTTCACTTCCTAAGGCGGCAATCTCATTTGTGATGAGAGCAAGCCTAGAGTACATTTCAGCAACACCTTCACCATCCTTCATTTTGAACTTGTCAAGTTGACTTTGAAGCACATCCAATTTGGATTCCTTGACGGAGTCGGTACCTTCGTGCATGTCAATCAAAGTATCCCAAATTTCCTTTGCATTCTCAAGACAGCTGATTTTGTTGAATTCTTTGGGGCACAATCCATTGAAGAGGATATCACATGCTTGAGCATTGTATTGCAGCATCTTCAACTCTTCCGCAGTAGCTTGATGGTTCGGTTCTCTCCCATCAAAGAATTCACCTTGCAAGCCAATACACACAATAGCCCAAACGGCAGGGTTATGTCCAAGAATATGCATTTTCATCTCATGCTTCCAACTAGCAAAATTAGTACCATCAAAGTAAGGACCTCTACGGTGGTAATTTCCCTCGCTAGACGCCATACTCTCCTAGGTTGTGAAACCAAGGCTATGACCACCAAAAGCTATGGAGATCAAAGCAAATGGAGACCAAAGCTCTGATACTACTTGTAGGATCGAAAGTATGTCTAAAGGGGGAGTGATTAGACTACTTGACCAAATAAAAACTTTTCCCAACTTTAGTCTTTGGCAAATTTTAGCAACTTAGCACAAGTCAAGCAATGTAAACAAGATTCAAGCAAGCATGCAAAGAGTATATGAGCAGCGGAAAGTAAAGCATGCAACTTGCAAGAATGTAAAGGGAAGGGTTTGGAGAGTGCAATCACAATAGGAGACACGGATGTTTTTGTCATGGTTCCGATAGGTGGTGCTATCGTACATCCACGTTGATGGAGACTTCAACCCACGAAGGGTAACGGCTCCGCGAGTCCACGGAGGGCTCCACCCACGAAGGGTCCATGAAGAAGCAACCTTGTCTATCCCACCATGGCTGTCGCCCATGAAGGATTTGCCTCACTAGGGGTAGATCATCACGAAGTAGGCGATCTCCTTGCCCTTACAAACTCCTTAGTTCAACTCCACAATCTTGTCGGAGGCTCCCAAGTGACACCTAGCCAATCTAGGAGACACCACTCTCCAAGAAGTAACAAATGGTGTGTTGTTGATGCACTCCTTGCTCTTGTGCTTCAAATGATAGTCTCCCCAACACTCAACTCTCTCTCACATGATTTGGAATTGGTGGAAAGAAGATTTGAGTGGAAAGCAAGTTGGGGAAGGCTAGAGATCAAGATTCATATGGTAGGAATGGAATATCTTGGCCTCAACACAAGTGTAGATGGTTCTTTCTCAGAAAATGTAAGTTGGAAGTGTAGGTACGTTCTGATGGCTCTCTCCACGAATGAAGAGTGGGTGGAGGGGTATATATAGCCTCCACACAAACTCTAACTGTTACACACAACTTACCAAACTCGGTGGGACCGAATTGAGAAACTCGGTCGGACCGATTCAGCAAATGATGTGACTGTTCGGATTTTCGGTGGGACCGATATGCAACTCGGTAAGGCTGATATGATTAGGGTTAGGTCATAACGTAATCTCGGTGAGACCGATTACACAAACTCGGTGAGACCAATTTTGGTAATGGACAAACATAGGGTTGGTTAGGCAAACTTGGTGGGACCGATTCGCTCATCTCGGTGAGACCGGAACGTTACGAAAAGGAAACAGAGAGTTTGCATTGCAGTCTCGGTGGGACCGATCACTCATCTCGGTTGGACCGAAAAGTTACGAAGGGAAGCAGAGAGATTACGATCCCATCTCGGTGAGACCGAGATCCCTATCGCTGAGACCGATTTGCCTAGGGTTTGTGGCAGTGGCTATGACATCTGAACTCGGTGGCGCCGGATGGAAAGAATCGGTGGGGCCGAGTTTGACTTTTGTTTTAGGTCATATGTGGATGTGAGAAAGTAGTTGAGGGCTTTGGAGCATACCACTAAGCATTTTGTGCAAGAAAGCCATTAAGCAACACCTCATGCCTCCTTGATATTATTGGCTTTTCCTATAGACTCAATGTGATCTTGGATCACTAAAATAGAAAATGTAGAGTCTTGAGCTTTGAGCTTGAACCAATCCTTTTGTCCTTAGCATTTTGAGGGGTCCACTTTTCTCATCCATGCCATGCCAATCATTTTCATGATAATAATGATGAAGATCTAAAAGTGATTGATGTGACTCCAATTAAATCTTTGTTTTCCAATATGAATCTTGATAAATATGGGACTGGATATGAGTTAACTTTATTTAAAAGGTGTCCCAATGATTCAGAGTTTTTAGATCTAGATGCAAAAATTGATAAAAGTGCGATTGAAGAGGTCAAAACTTTAAGTAGCAATGAACCCACTATTTTGGATTTCAAGGAATTTAATTATGATAATTGTTCTTTAATAGATTGTATTTCCTTGTTGCAATCCGTGTTAAATTCCCCTCATGCTTATAATCAAAACAAAGCTTTTACTAAACAAATCATTGATGCTATGATGCAATGTTTTGAAGAAAAGCTTGAACTAGAAGTTTCTATCCCTAGAAAAATTTATGATGAGTGGGAACCTACTATTAAGATTAAGATTAAATATTATGAATGATATGCTTTGTGTGATTTGGGTGCTAGTGTTTCCACGATTCCGAAAACTTTGTGTGATGTGCTAGGTTTCCGTGAATTTGATGATTGTTCTTTAAATTTGCATCTTGCGGATTCCACCATTAAGAAACCTATGGGAAGGATTAATGATGTTCTTATTGTTGCAAATAGAAATTATTTTCCCTTAGATTTCATTGTTCTTGATATAGATTTCAATCCTACATGTCCAATTATTCTTGGTAGACATTTCCTTAGAACGATTGGTGCAATTATTGATATGAAAGAAGGAAACATTGGATTCCAATTTCCGTTAAGGAAAGGCACAGAACACTTTCCTGGGAATAAAATTAAATGGCCTTACGAATCTATTATGAGAGCCACTTATGCATTGCATACCAAAGATGGCAATACCTAGATCTATTCGTGTTTTTATGCCTAACTATGGGCGTTAAACAATAGCGCTTGTTGGGAGGCAACCAAATTTTATTTTTTGTTCTTTACTTTTTGCTCCTGTTTAGTAATAAATAATATATCTAGCCTCTGGTTAGATGTGTTTTTAAGTTTTAATTAGTGTTTGTGCCAAGTAGAACCTTTGGGAAGACTTGGGTGAAAGTTAATTTGATCTTGCTGAAAAAGAGAAACTTTTGCACTCATGAGATTAGTTGTCATTTTTAACATAAGAGGGATTTTAAGTTGATTCTTTGTGCAGAAGATTAATAGAAAAATTCCTCACGTCCACCAATTTTTTCAGAATTTTAGGAGTTATAGAAGTATTCGAGAGTTACAGATTACTACAGACTGTTCTGTTTTTGACAGATTCTGTTTTTTGCATGTTGTTTGCTTAATTTGATGAATCTATGAGTAGTATCGGGGGTATGAACCATGGAGAAGTTGGAATACAGTAGATATTACTACAATATAAATAAATAATGAGGTTGAAACAGTACCTTAAAGTGGTGATTTATTTTCTTATACTAACGGAGCTCATGAGGTTTTCTGTTGAGTTTTGTGTTGTGAAGTTTCAAGTTTTGGGTAAGGATTTGATGGACTATGGAATAAGGAG
The DNA here is from genome assembly GCF_002162155.2 of Triticum dicoccoides. Classification (NCBI taxonomy): domain Eukaryota; kingdom Viridiplantae; phylum Streptophyta; class Magnoliopsida; order Poales; family Poaceae; genus Triticum; species Triticum dicoccoides. The sequence goes on from NC_041383.1 coordinate 614,222,847, forward strand.
TGGCAAGAGCCTAAGCTTGGGGATGCCCAATACACCCCAAGGTAAAATTCAAGGACAACCAAAAGCCTAAGCTTGGGGATGCCCCGGAAGGCATCCCCTCTTTCATCTTCGTCTATCGGTAACTTTACTTGAGGCTATATTTTATTCACCACATGATATGTGTTTCGCTTGGAGCCTCTTGTATGATTTGAGTCTTAGCTTTTTAGTTTACCACAATCATCCTTGTTGTACACACCTTTTGGGAGAGACACGCATGAATCGTGATTTATTAGAATACTCTTTGTGCTTCACTTATATCATTTGAGCTAGACAGTATTGCTCTAGTGCTTCGCTTATTTGTTTTTAGAGCACGGCGGTGGTTTTATTTTATAGAAATTGTTGAACTCTCATTCTTCACTTATATTATTTTTAGAGTCTTTTAGAACAGCATGGTAATTGGCTTTGGTTATAAAATTAGTCCTAATATGATGGGCATCCAAGATGGATATAATAAAAACTTTCATATAAAGTGCATTGAATACTATGAGAAGTTTGATTCCTTATGATTGTTTTGATATATGAAGATGGTGATATTAGAGTCATGCTAGTGGAGTAATTGTGAATTTGAGAGATACTTGTGTTAAATTTTTTGATTCCCGTAGCATGCATGTATGGTGAACCATTATGTGATGAAGTTGAAGCATGATTTATATATTGATTGTCTTCCTTATGAGTGGAGGTCGGGATCGCGTGATGGTTAACTCCTACCAACCCTTACCCTAGGAGCATGCTTGTAGTACTTTGTTTCAATGACTTGTAGATGTTTGTAATAAGTATGTGAGTTCTTTATGACTAATGTTGAGTCCATGGATTATACGCACTCTCACCCTTCCACCATTGCTAGCCTCTCTTGTGTCGTGCAACTTTCGCCGGTACCATAACACCCACCATTACCTTCCTCAAAACAGCCACCATACCTACCTATTATGTCATTTCCATAGCCATTCTGAGATATATTGCCATGCAACTTTCCACCGTTCCGTTTATTATGACACGCTTCATCATTGTCATATTGCTTTGCATGATCATGTAGTTGACATTGTATTTGTGGCAAAGCCACCGTTCATAATTTTTTTTCATACATGTCACTCTTGAATCATTGCACATCTCGGCACACCGCCAGAGGCATTCACCTAGAGTCATATTTTGTTCTAAGTATTGAGTTGTATTTCTTAAGTTGTAAGTAAATAAAAGTGTGATGATGTTCATTATTAGAGCATTGTCCCATGTGAGTAAAGGATGATGGAGACTATGATTCCCCCACAAGTCGGGATGAGACTCCGGATGAAAAAAAATAAAAAAATAAAAGAGGTCATAAAAAAGAGAAGTCCCAAATAAAAAAATGAGAGAAAAAGAGAGAAGGGGCAATGTTACTATCCTTTTTCCACACTTGTGCTTCAAAGTAGCACCATGATCTTCATGATAGAGAATCTCCTATGTTGTCACTTTCATATACTAGTGGGAATTTTCATTATAGAACTTGGCTTGTATATTCCAATGATGGGCTTCCTCAAAGTGCCTTAGGTCTTCGTGAGCAAGAAAGTTGGATGCACACCCACTTAGTTTATTTTTGAGCTTTCATACACTTGTAGCTCTAATGCATCTATTGCATGGCAATCCCTACTCACTCACATTGATATCTATTGATGGGCATCTCCATAGCCCGTTGATACGCCTAGTTGATGTGAGACTATCTTCTCCTTTTTTGTCTTCTCCACAACCACCATTCTATTCCACCTATAGTGTTATGTCCATGGCTCACACTCATGTATTGCATGAAGTTTGAAAAAGTTTGAAAATACTAAAGTATGAAACAATTGCTTGGCTGAAACCGGGATTGCGCATGATTTAAATATTTTGTGTGATGAAGATAGAGCATAGCTAGACTATATGATTTTGTAGGGATAGCTTTCTTCGGCCATGTTATTTTGAGAAGACATGATTGCTTTGTTAGTATGCTTGAAGTACTATTGTTTTTATGTCAATATTAATCTTTTGTATTGAATCTTTCGGATCTAAACATTCATGCCACAATAAAGAAAATTACATGGATAAATATGTTAGGTAGCATTCCACATCAAAAATTCTGTTTTTATCATTTACCTGCTCGAGGACGAGCAGGAATTAAGCTTGGGGATGCTTGATCCGTCTCCAACGTATCTATAATTTTTGATTGTTCCATGCTACTATATTATCTGTTTTGGATGTTTAATAGACATTTATATGTTATTTTATATTATTTTGGGGACTAACCTATTAACCGACGACCCAGTGCTAGTTTCTGTTTTTTTGCCTATTTTAGAGTTTTGCAGAAAAGGAATACCAAACGGAGTCCAAACGGAATGAAAGCTCCGCGATGATCTTTCTTAGACCGAAAGCAAACCAGAAGACTTGGAGATGAAGTCGGAGACGCAACGAGGAAGGTACGAGGAAGGAGGGCGCGCCCAGGGGGTAGGGCGTGCCCCCCACCCTCGTGGGCCCCTCGTGGCTCCCCTGACCTAGTTCCTTCGCCTATATATACTCTTATACCCTGAAAACATCCAGGAGAGCCACGAAACCACTTTTTCACCGACGCAACCTTCTGTACCGTGAGATCCCATCTAGGGGCCTTTTCCGGCATCCTGCCGGAGGGGGATTCAATCACGGGGGGCTTCTACATCAACACCATTACCTCTCCAATGAAGCGTGAGTAGTTTACCACAAACCTTCATGTCCAAAGTTATTAGCTAGATGGCTTCTTATCTCACTTTGATTCTCAATACCATGTTCTCCTCGATGTTCTTGGAGATCTATTAGATGTAATACTCTTTTGCGGTGTGTTTGCATAGATCCGATGAATTGTGGATTTATGATCAAGATTATCTATGAATATTATTTGGTTCTACTATGAATTCTTATATGCATGATTTGATATTTTTGCAAGTCTCTTCGAATTATCGGTTTAGTTTGGCCTACTAGATTGATCTTTCTTGCAATGGGAGAAGTGCTTAGCTTTGGGTTCAATCTTGCGTTGTCCTTTCCCAGTGTCAGTAGGGGCAGAAAGGCATGTATTGTATTGTTGCCATCGAGGATTACAAGATGGGGTTTTCATCATATTGCTTGAGTTAACTCCTCTACATCATGTCATCTTACTTAGTGCGTTACTCCATTCTTTATGAACTTAATACTCTAGATGCATGCTGGATAACGGTCGATGTGTGGAGTAATAGTAGTAGATGCAGGCAGGAGTCGGTCTACTTGACACGGATGTGATGCCTATGTTCATGATCATTGCCTTAGATATCGTCATAATAATGCGCTCTTCTATCAATTGCTCGGCAGTAATTTGTTCACCCACCAATATTTTCTATCTTAAGAGAAGCCACTAGTGAAACTTATGGCCCCCGGGTCTCTCTTCCATATTATTGAATCTCGTTTACATCTTGCTAGTTTTTGATATACTATTTTGCAATCTTTTACTTTCCAATCTATAAACTGAAAATACCAAAAATATTTACTTCATTGTTTATCTATCTCTATCAAGTCTCAGTTTTCCAAGTGACTGTGAAGGGATTGACAACCCCTTTATCGCGTTGGGTTCAAGTTGTTGATTGTTTGTGTAGGTATTCGGTGACTTGTGCGTTATCTCCTATTGGATTGATACCTTGGTTCTCAAAATTGAGGGAAATACTTACGCTACTTTGCTACATCACCGTTTCCTCTTCAAGGGAAAACCACCGCAAGCTCAAGAGGTAGCGCCCTATCCCCCTAGGCGCGCCCCCGTACCTCGTGGCTGCCTCGTGGACCCTCCTGACTTGTTCCCGACGCCAACACCTCTTATATATCCCCAAACTTCCAGAACATAACCAAGATTGGGAGTTTTTCATCCGCAAGCCTCTGTAGCCACGAAAAACCAATCGGGACCCTATTCTGGCACCCTGTCGGAGGGGGGATCCATCACCGGTGGCCATCTTCATCATCCCGGTGCTCTCCATGATGAGGAGGGAGTAGTTCACCCTTGGGGTTGAGTGTATGTACAAGTAGCCATGTGTTTGATCTCTCTCTCCGTGTCTCTCGTGTTCTTGATATGGCATGATCTTGACGTACTGCGAACTTTGCTATTATAGTTGGATCTTATGATGTTTCTCCCCCTCTACTTTCTTGTAATGGATTGAGTTTTCCATTTGATGTTATCTTATCTGATTGAGTCTTTAAGGATTTGAGAATACCTGATGTATGTCATGCATGTGCTTATCTATGGTGACAATGGGATATTCACGTGATCCACTTGATGTATGTTTTGGTGATCAACTTGCGGGTTCGGTGACCTTGTGAACATATGCATAGGGGGTTGGCACACGTTTTCATCTTGACTCTCCAGTAGAAACTTTGGGGCACTCTTTGAAGTTCTTTGTGTTTGTTTGAATAGATGAATCTGATATTGTATGATGCATATCGTATAATCATACCCACGGATACTTGTGGTGACATTGGAGTATCTAGGTAACATTAGGGTTTTGGTTGATGTGTGCCTTAAGGTATTATTTTACTATGAACTCTAGGGCTGTTTGTGACACTTATAGGAATAGCCCAATGGATTGATCGGAAAGACTAACTTTGAGGTGGTTTCGTACCCTACAATAATCTCTTCGTTTATTCTCTGCTATTAGTGACTTTGGAGTGACTCTTTGTTGCACGTTGAGGGATTGTTATATGATCCAATTATGTTATCATTCTTCAGAGAACTTGCACTAGTGAAAGTATGAACCCTAGGCCTTGTTTCGAAGCATTGTAATACGGTTTTCGCTCACTTTTATTACTTGTTACCTTGCTTTTTTATAATTTCATATTACAAAAACCTATATCTACCATCCATATTGCACTTGTATCACCATCTCTTCGCCGAACTAGTGCACCTATACAATTTACCATTGTATTGGTTGTGTTGGGGACACAAGACACTCTTTGTTATTTGGTTGCAGGGTTGCTTGAGAGCGACCATCTTCATCCTACGCCTCCCACAGATTGATAAACCTTAGGTCATCCACTTGAGGGAAATTTGCTACTGTCCTACAAACCTCTGCACTTGGAGGCCCAGCAACATCTACAAGAAGAAGGTTGTGTAGTAGACATCAAAGTTCAACGGAGAAGAGAAGCTAGAGCGTTGCATGGCGTTTGCTGAAACAGACAGAAGATACTTGCGTTTATGTTGTGGTTGAACATTGCGTGCAATTTACTCATTTGTGGGGAGTAAAACGAGCATTGTTTATAAATTTATTTTTTGGCCTGTGGCAACCCACGGGCAGTCTACTAGTCAATATAGAAAATATGAAATTTCTCTACACACATACTCCCTCAGTTCCATAATGTAAGTGTGTTGTACACTAGTGTCAAGAACGCTCTTATATTCTGGGATGGGGGGAGTATGTATGTAAGAGCATCTTCAATTGTGAACCGTAAATTCCCTCCCGCATTCGTCCACAAACAGGGGACCAGTTTGAGGACACGAATGCGGGAGGGGACAACTCAATGCTATCCTGTGTATGTCCATCAGTAAGAGCAATTTAAAATTCAAATTTAGTCCGATCCACACAGCGCACCGGATCGCATGCCCGATCACAAGCAAAAAGTGACAAGTATGCTTAGTTTTTACATGCTCGAACCCAAACGAACATCAGTACCTGCAATTTTCTGCCTACCGGACCAGCTATCACAGTAATCTACTCCCTGACCAAGGTGTCGTCACCGCCGCGTAGACAACCTCTGCCTCCGCCACGTCCTCATTGTCCACCACTATCAACTGATATTTCTTCCACTGCAATATCTGGTAGCGGATAGATTGCATGATCATTTTTGTGTCGGCATCCAAAGAGTCCACATTCAAAGGTCAACATCTTGGCATCATGTGCATCGGCGTCGATCTTCAACTTCTTTTTCTCGAGGGCGGCCTTCCTCTCTTCGATCATGGTCATCCTCTCTTCTAGCTTGAGCTTCTTGTCCGTCGCCTCCATCAACAATTTTAACCTCTCCCTCTTTTTCTCGTCCTTGAGGTCCGAGCGCTTCATGCATGCCTCCTCCTTCTTCGACAACATGTCCTCGAACCTCTCCTTCAGCTTGGCCACCGCACCTTCACATTTTGACCTCTTATCCTCCCACTTCTTCCCACATAAAAATCTTCTAACCTTCATTTGCGGTTCTTGGGTTGGGTTAGTAGGGTCACCGGTTTCTTCCTTGTTGGCTTGGGCGGCGGTCTTGGCTATGAAAAGGTTCCACTTTGGTTTCCCATTCAACTTCAACCAACAATGCATGACAGTGAAGTTTTTCTTCTCCAACTTCTTGTACACCAAACAAGCACAAGAAGGCTACAAAGTGAAACAGTGTCAACACCGCATATTCGGCTAGTGAGCAACAAAACTAAGTGGGTAGTGAGCAACAAAAGTAAGCATACCCGACTAGTGAGCAACAAAACTAAGCATACTTAGCTAGTGAGAAACTAAGCACACTTGGCTAGTGAGCAACAAAACTAAGCATATCCGGCTAGTGCTCAACAAAACTAGGCATATCCTGCTAGTGAGCAACAATACTAGGCATATCCGGCTAGTGAGCAACTTGCTTGGTGATTGGTGCACCGCTAGGGCTCCGTGCGATGAGATGCTTCAAGTGCCCGCAATGCTTGGACACGGCCTCTTGGATGGTGTACCATCAATGGTTGATGGACTTCGATTCGGTTGCGGATGACCGCGTCGGAGTAGGGGGCAAAATGCTTGTGTTCGTGGAACCAAGGTGAATGTTGTTACAATGTTGTCCCCTTTTGCTCTGTGCCATGGATTTGATCGAAACTAGCGGCCAAGCATACATCACACAACAGCTCGTCCTCCTGCATGTTGAAGCTTTCTCCTCTACCATTTATCTTTGGATCACCGGCTGTATCATCTGGATCATCGTCCTTGTCGTCCTCTCGCTTATCCTCCTCCCCTCCTGTTGCTGCTGTCCGGCGGGGCAATGTTGTTGTTGCTGTGTGCCCACGCCGGTCTGGGTGTAGGACTGTTGCATGCCCATTTTGCTTTAGGGCTGCTGCTGCCTGCAGTTGCCAGACTGGGTGGGATCTGAGTCTTCCATCTGCCCATAATCATAGGCACATCCTCCTCCGTCGCCTTCGTCCCGTATGATGTCGAGCATCTCCCTGTCCGGGTCATAGTACGTCGGCTACCCTGCTCTAGGCATTGTAGCGAACAACGTGCGGGCACCCATCTGCTCCCCGCCCACCGTCCACAGCCGGAAGATCTGCGACGAAGAATACTTGGAGAAGAGTGGTGTCACATTTATGTCGAAGATGCAAGGCACCTTACTGGCGGGGGTTCTACTACTTGTGAGCTGCATTGGTATTTCCTCGAAGAGGAGAGGATGATGAAGTACAATCGAGATAAATATTTCCCTTAGTTAAGAACCAAGGTTATCAATCCAGTAGGAGAACCACGCAACACCTCATGAACAGCACCCGCACACAAAAGAACAAATACTTGCACCCAACATGAACAAGGGCTTGTCAATCCCTTGGCGGTTAATTGCAAGGATCAAATCTTGTATAGGTAGATGGATAAATAAAACACAAAATAAATTAGAGCAAATAAAATTGCATCAGGGTATTTTTGGTTTTTTATATATGATGAAAATAAACCCTGGGGCCATAGTTTTCACTAGAGGCTTCTCGCTTTAAAATAGCATACATTGGGTAAACAAATCAATGTTGGGCAATTGATAGAAAAGCAAATAATCATGATGATATCCAAGGCAATGATCATGTATATAGGCATCACGTCTGAGACAAGTAGACCGAAACGATTCTGCATCTACTACTATTACTCCGCACATCGATTGCTATCCAGCATGCATCTAGAGTACTAAGTGCATAAAGAACGGAGTAACGCCTTAAGCAAGATGACATGATGTAGACAAAAGTAAACTCACACATGAATAAACCACATCTTTTTATCCTTAATAGAAATGATACAATACATCATGTCCATTTCTGTCACTGGGATTGAGCACCGCAAGATCGAACCCATTATAAAGCACTTCTCCCATAGCAAGAAAAATCAATCTAGTTGGCCAAATCAAATCAATAGGTCGGACAGAAATACGATAATATAATAATCATGCATAAAAGAGTTCAGAGAAGACTCAAATAATATTCATGGATAATTTGATCATAAACTCACAACTCATCGGATCCCAACAAACACACCGCAAAAAGTGATTACATCAAATAGATCTCCAAGAACATTGTATTGGAGATCAAAGAGAGAGAAGAAGCCATCTAGCTACTAACTATGGACCCGTAGGTATTAGGTAAACTACTCACACATCATCAGAAGGGCAACAAGGTTGATGTAGAGCCCCTCCGTGATCGATTCCCCCTCTGGAAGAGTACCGAAGAAGGCCTCGAGATGGGATCTCACGAGAACAGAAACTTGCGGTGGTGGAAAAAGTATTTCGGGTGGCTCTCTGATGTTAGGGGAATATTTGAAAAATTATAGATGAAAAATTAGGTTAAGTGGTGCCACGAGGGGCCCACAAGCCTGGGGGCGCTCCCCGAGGTGCGCCTCCCGAGCTTGTCGCTCTCTCTTGACTCTTCAGGTCTTCTCCCAAATCTTCTAGGGTCTCTTCTGGTTTAGAAAAAATTAATTGGAAGTTTTTCTATGTTTGGACTCTGTTTGATATTGATTTCCTAAAAAGCCAAAAACAAGCAAAAACAGCAACTGGCATTGGGCACTAAGTTAATAGGTTAGTCCCATAAAATGATATATAATTGCATAAAGTTGCATATAAAACATCCACGATTGATACTATAATAGCATGGAATAATATAAAATTATAGATATGTTGGAGAGGTATCAAGCATCCCAAGCATAATTCATGCTCGTCGTCGAGTTGGTAAATGATAAAAACATAATTTTTTATGTGGAATGTTACCTATCATGTTCAGCATGTAATCACTATTTTGTGGCATGAATATTGTGATCTGAATGATTCAAATCAATAGTCTATAGTTTTACATAAAAACAACAATAGTAAGGCATACTAACAAACAATCATGTCTTTCAAAATATCAATGCTCAAGAAAGTTATCCCTAAAAATCATATAGTCTTGTCATGCTCCATCTTCTTAACACAATGTATTTATCATGCACAACCCCGATGACAAGCCAAGCAATTGGTTCATACTTTTTACACGCTTCAGCTTTTCCAACTCTCATGCAATACAGGAGCGCAAGCCTTGGATATAGCACCATGAGTGGAATAGAGTATGGTGATAGAGGTAATATAGAGAAGACAAAAGGGAGGAAGTCTCACATTGATGAGGCTAATCAATGGGCTATGGAGATGCCCATCCATTGATGTCAATGCAAGGAGTGCAATGTAACGGATGCACTTAGCTATAAGTGTATGAAAGCTCAAAAATAGAACTAAGTGGGTATGCATCTAACTTGCCTGATCATGAAGACCTAGGGCATTTGAGGAAGCCAAACGTTGGAATATACAAGCCAAGTTCTATAATTAAAAATACTCCAACTAGTTATATGAAAAGGAAAGCATATGAGACTCTCTGTATGAAAAACATGATGCTACTTTGAAGCACAAGTGTGGAAAGGATAGTAACATTGCCCCTTCTATCTTTTTCTCTTTTTTGGTTGGGCTCTTTTTGGCCTCTCTTTTTATGGGATCTTTTTGGCCTCTTTTTATTATTATTTTCTCACTTGGGACAATGCTCTAATAATGAATATGACGATCATCACACTTATATTTACATACAACTCGAAAGAAAATTACAACTCAATACTAGAACAAAATATGACTCTATGTGAATGCCTCCGGCGGTGTACCAGGTTGTGAAATGATCTAGCATAACATGTATAAAAATGATGAATAGTGGCTGAGCCACAAGTACTATGTTAGCTATATGATCATGCAAAGCAATATGACAATGATGGTGTGTGTCATAATAAAACGGAACAGTGGAAGTTGCATGGCAATATATCTCGGAATGGCTATGGAAATGCCAAAATAGGTAGGTATGGTGGCTGTTTTGAGGAAGATATAAGGAGGCTATGTGTGATAGAGTGTATCATATCACCTGGTTTGGATGCATCAACAAAGTTTGCACCACATCTCAAGGTGAGAAAGGGCAATGCACGGTACCGAAGAAGCTAGCAAATTGCGGAAAGGTGAGAGTGTGTATAATCCATGGACTCACATTAGTCATAAAGAACTCACATACATATTGCAAAAGTTTATTAGCCCTCAAAGAAAAGTATGACTACCCATGCTCCTAGGGGGATAGATTGGTAGGAAAAGACCATCGTGATAGCCCACAAGTATAGGGGATCGCAACAATTTTCGAGGGTAGAGTATTCAACCCAAATTTATTATTCGACACAAGGGAAGCCAAAGAATATTCACAGGTATTAACAGTTGAGTTGTCAATTCAACCACACCTGAAAGACTTAATATCTGCAGCAAAGTATTTAGTAGCAAAGTAGTATGATAATAACAGTAACAGTGGAAAAAGTAACAGTAGTAGTTTTATAGTGATTGTGACAACAGTAGCAACAAAAGTAACTCAGCAAAGATCAAAATGTGAAAAGCTCGTAGGCATTGGATCAGCGATGGATAATTATGTCAGATGGCATTCATCATGCAACATTTATAACATAGGGCCACACAGAACTAGCTCCAATTCATCAATATAATGTAGGCATGTATTCCGTATATAGTCATACATGCTTATGGAAAAGAACTTGCATGACATCTTTTGTCCTACCCTCCTGTGGCAGTGGGGTCTACAAGGAAATTAAGGGATATTAAGGCCTCCCTTTAATTGAGAACCGAAACAAAGCATTAGTACTTAGTGAATACATGAACTCCTCAAACTACTGTAATCACCGGAAAGAATCCCAATTATTGTCACCTTGGGGTATGCGGATCATAACTTATAATATGTGTGTACAACTTGCAAGATCATATCAAGATCTGAATTCATGGCACTCAGGCCCTAGTGACAAGCATTAAGCATAGAAAAGTCATAGCAACATCACTCTCAGAACATAGTGGATACTAGGGATCAAACTCTAACAAAACTAAATCGATTACATGATAAATCTCATCCAACCTATCATCGTCTAGCAAGCCTACGAAGGAATTACTGACTCCCAATGATGAGCATCATGAAATTTGTGATGGAGGAAGGTTGATGACGATGATGATGGTGACGTATTCCCCACTCTAAGCCCTGAATGGACTCCAGATCAGCCCTCTCGATGAAGAACTGGAGGCGGCGGCGGCTCCATAATGAAAAATGATAATCCACAAGTGCAGGGAATCATTGTAGCAATTCCCAAAGGTGGAAGTGATAAGTATGGAGTGTCGAACCCACAAGGAGCTAAAGGTAAGATCAATATTCTCTCAAGTCCTATCTGCCACTGATATGCCTCTACGTACACCAAACATTTGCTTCCAACTAGAAACAAAAAATAAAACTATGTTGTGGGTATGGAGAGGATAACTTTGCATGATATCAGAGAGCTAAAATCTCAAAGTAGGTGATGTTATCATAAAGTTAGAATAGATTACTAAATATTATAAATAGCGAGTGTGGAATAATGATTGCTCGGTGTGCGGAATTATCCTAGGCAATTGTTAACAAGACCGGTAATCACTATTGCAATTTCATATGAGGAAGAGGCATAAGCTAACATACTTTCTCTTCTTGGATCATATGCACTTATGGTTGGAACCCTAGCAAGCATCCGCAACTACTAAAGATCATTAAGGTAAAACCCAAACATAGCATTAACATATCAAGTCCCCTTTATCCCATACGGAACAACCCCCTTACTCGGGTTTATGCTTCTGTCACTCAAGTAACCCACTATAAGCGAATCATGAATGTATTGCAACACCCTACAGCGGGAATCCCTCACGCTTGCATGACATGGAGGGCACAATAGGACAACACCAAAAAACATAAAACTCATACCAATCTAGATCATCAATCAACCCAAAGACAAAGGATATCTACTCAAAACATCATAGGATGGCAACACATCATTGGATCATAATATGTGGCATAAATAACCATGTTCAAGTAGGGATTACAACGGGGTGTGGGAGAGTGGACCGCATAAAAGAGATGAGGATGGTGATGATGATGGTGATGTTGATGAAGACGATCACCGCGGAGATGATTCCCCTCTCGATAGCACTCCGGCGCCACTGAGAGAGAGGAGGAGAGGTTCTCCCCCTTGTGCTTCATCCTCCATGGCCTCCCCCTGGATGGGGAGAGGTTGTCCCTCTAGTCCTTGGCCTCCATGGCGATCATGGCTGTCGGATATAGGGTTCCGGCAAAACCCTTAAGGTTCGAACTCTGGGGTGCGCACGGAGATCTTCCCCCTGCCGATCCACATCCCAACGCCTCGCTGAGAATCTAAGATACACGATGAACAACACAAGGGACGCAAGGTTTATACTAGTTCGGGCCACCATTGTGGTGTAATACCCTACTCTAGTTTGTGGTATGGTGGATTGCCTCTAGGGCTGATGATGAACAGTACAAGGGAAGAACAGCCTCATGAGGGGTGTTCTTGTGTTGGTGTTCTACTTGGGGAAGGTTCGATTGATTGATCATGAGATGCCCCTCCTACTGTGGTGGCTAGCCCTATTTATAGAGGCCTTGGTCCTCTTCCCAAATATTGAGCGGGAAGGGCTCCAACAACGGCCATTTTGAAGGGGAACATCTAGTACAAGTTATCCTGACTAAAGTTGGTCTTCGACTGCCAAAGGCACTGGCGATGACGCCGTCTTGGGCTCCATGGTGACATCCGTCCTGCCGCTCTGCTGGTCCTGGTCTCGTTGCACCGGAATGGTAACCTTTGTTTGATGCCTCGGTACTCCGCGCCTGCGCTTGCCCCCTTTACACCAAAGAGGAAACAAGGACGTTGCACAGGCCGGCACCCGCCTAGCGCCCGCCTGGTCTCGATCGTCATGGCTTAAGTCACGAGTAGCTCGCGAGGTACCCCTGCCTTGATCTCTCCGCCTCCTCGTGAGCCTGCCTGGTGAGGCCATTCCTGAGGAAGCATTGCGTCGTCCGCCCCGCGAGGCTTGGCCCCTCGCGAGGGTCTTGAGCTTGAGCTGATGAAGATGGGCCGTACTGGGACACCACTTGAGCCACGCTGCAGGCCGCAGGCATGCAAGTCTGTGACCCCCGTTCCCAGAACGCCGACAGTAGCCCCCGGGCCCAAGGCACGCTCAGACTTGACTTAGCAGAGAAGCGAAAGGGCAAGTGCAGAGCACCACGGGCCCCAACAGCCTGCGGCCTTGGGAGTCGCGTGGCGGTTGATTGGACGTGGGCGTCTCCGCTTCCCCACGCTGCCTCGGCAACTGCCCGACTTGACGAGTCCCTGCATGCAAAAATGAGTCATGATTACCTGCGATCGTGGATGCCGACGGTTGGCCTCCTCTGGACTATAAGTACGGAATGGCATGAGCCCTTGCAGTCCATCTCCTCTTGCTCCTCTCCTTCTTCCTTGCTCTTCCTCCATCTGCTTGTTGTGTCCCATGGCGCCTACGAAGAGGTTCTCGGTCGCAGAGGAGGGGAAGGCTCGCCAGGAGGGGCCTGGCTCTCCTCCGCCCAAACGTGGCCGAGGTCGTCCCTGCAAGCACCCCGCGACCCCCGCAGTGGCCGCCCGTGGTCGCGGCGGAGGTCCTTTGCATGGTGAAGGTCACTTGATTGATGGCGGAAGACGTGCCGTGGCTGCGCGGCCTCACCGCCCGCGCTTTCACTCTGCAGAGGTGCTGCCGGAGTTGTCATTTGGTCGGCGGATCCGGCCGGCAACTGGCTTCAGCTCCCCCGCTTCTTCGTTGGCGAACTGCCGGCCAGTGCCACTGGTGGGCTCTGGCTTCAGGTGGACGGCTGCAGCAGCAAAGCCTCCTGGGTTGCGGTGGAGGTTTCCGTTGCCGGAAATGTGGCCTTGGCCCGCGGTTGGCAAACGTTTGCCCGCACGTGTGGCCTGGGCCGGCGGTGCACCCTGCACTTCAAGTTTGACGGCGACACCACCCACTACGTGAGGTTGTTCGTAGAGGATGGCCACCGTGTTCGGTGCTGCCCTGAAGATGATGATGGCGATCAGGTGCTTAGCCTTGGGGACAGCCGTGACGAAGACGAAGGTGGGCCCATGCTTGGTGGGCCCCGCAGCTCGCCAAGCTTCATTGGTTCCCCTTCTGACGATAGCCCCTCCAGCGGCGGCCGTGATCAGCCACCGCACCGTCGTGCTTGCTTCGAGGGGGTAGCAGGTCATCCCGCCGTCGTGCCTCGGTGAAGCGTGAGGAGGGGTCCGATTGAGCTCTGGAGGTCGGTGTGAATCCCCTTCTATGAGCCGTCGCCGGGCAAGCCATGTTTATTTTGTTCTTCTCCTTTTCCTGCATTGAGAGAGAGAGAAAAGTGTGGAGCCCTGTGGGGGCGTGCTGAACTATTGCCTCCAATTATCATGCTATTTTAATTTTTCCCGTGCCGTGTTTCGGTATTGCGTGGTCATGCGTAGGAACAACTTAGCTCGAGGGGATTCGTTGCGGTCTTCGCCTCACAAGGCTCCTGCCTGAGGCCTCGTCGAGCATCTTGAGGCCTGCAAAAATTAGCCGAAGTGACAGCTTCCGAACCCTAGTCGTGAGGGTGACTGGCTCGGGTCCTGCGTTCGTGTCGCATGTCCATGGGGCATGGACTGGGACGAGTGCTCCCGCTGTGAACTTGAGTAGGGAAGCCTCACGAAATTAGGTCAGAAGATACTCGCGAGGGCGCCCGTGCAGCCCCCTCGTGAGGCTTGCGAATGAGAAGACGAGTCTGGCAAGCAACAAAGACAGAGAAACATGGGTCGTGGACGGCAAACAACACTAAAAGCAACTCCAATAAAGCTTCAGACAAAGGTGAACAAGCCAGCTGCAGAAAGCAAACGAAAAGCCGCGTCCGGCACCTAGTCTAGTCTTCAACATCTTCTCACCAGCATGGAGCTAAGTGCTGCCAGTGGGCGTGGGCGGGAGCCCCTGAGGCTCGAGGGCGGCACTCCAGAGACTCCAGGGCGTGTACAGTCCCAATTCTTTATTACGTGAGAGTGTCACGGGCGGCGAGCTTCATAGGCATTGGCCTTCTTCACAGGCACCGGGCCTTTTCTTGGGGCGGCGAGCTTCACAGGCATTGGCCTTCTTCACAGGCATTGGGCCTTTTCTTGGGACGACGAGCTTCACAGGCGTTGGGCCTTCCTTACAGGCACTGGGCCTTACTTCAAGGGTAAGACCTCTGGAGGTGCTGAATGTTCCACGCGTTCGGGATGGGCACCCCCTCCTGGGTCTCCAAGCGCGTGATGCTAGGTCTGGAAACATGAACAACCTTGAACGGGCCCTCCCACATGGGTGAGTGCTTGTGCAGCCCTTCCCTAGAGAGCACCCGCGTGAGCATGAATTCACCTACCTCGAGAGTCCTGGGGCGGATGTTGCGGCAATGGTATCGCCGCAGCGCCTGTTGGTATCTTGCCGCTCGAAGCGGCCTCCCGACGACATTCCTCCCCCAGCACGAGGTCCATTCCCCGCATGGCGTCCTGCTGCGCTTCGTCAAACGCTAGGACCCGCGCGGAGCGACGCCTGACCTCGTGAGGGAGGAACGCTTCTGCTCCGTAGACGAGGAAGAACGGGGTCTCGCTACTTGACTTGGTAGCGGTCGTGCGGATGGACCACAGCACGGACTAGAGCTCGTCGTACCAGCCCCTGCTGCAGGCCTCCAGCTTCTTCTTGAAGGTCCTGGTTTTGAGGCCTTTCAGGACCTCTGCATTGGCATGTTCAGCCTGGCCGTTGCTCCGAGGGTGCGCCACCGAAGCGTAGCATATCTGCGTTCCAAGGTTAGCACAATATGTTTTGAAGAGATTGTTGGTGAACTGTGAACCGTTGTCGGTGATGATGCGATTAGGCACCCCAAACCGGCTCATGAGGCCCTTGATGAACTTGACTACCGAACCAGCTAGGATGGTGCAGACAGCTTCCACTTCCACCCACTTGGTGAACTTGTCAATGGCGACGTAGAGGTAGCGATAGCCCCCTGGCGCCCGGGGAAATGGGCCCAAAATGTCCAGCCCCCAAACCGTGAAAGGCCATGAGAGTGGAATGGTCTGCAGGCCCTGAGCCGACTGATGAATCTACTTGGCGTGGAATTGACAGGCTTCACAAGCCTTCACTAGCTCGATTGTGTCGTTGAGTGTCGTAGGCTAATAGAAACTACTGCGGCCTTGCCGACGAGGGTCCGTGATGACGAGTGGTGCCCACAGTCTCCACCGTGAATGTCCTCCAGCAACTCTTTCCCCTGCTCCCTGGAGATGCATCGCAGGGAAACATCATTTGGCCGCTTCCGCTAGAGCTCTCCGTCTTGGATGCAGTAGGCCGTGGCTTGCTGTGCCACGCGTTCCGCATCCTCCTCCTTCTCTGGCAGAATCCCTTGCATCAGGTAATCCTTGAGTTCCACAGTCCAACATCCCTCCTGAGGCTCCAGCGCCAAGAGCAAACATGATCCTGAGGTCGGGCCACAGGCCGGAGCTCCTAAGGAAGGTGGTTGAGGGAGTTCCTCCTAAGGTTGTGCTGCACTCGATAGTAACGGTGCCGCTGAAGGCTTGAAGAGTCAATCCTCGAAGACGCCGGGCTGTTGAGGCAGCCACCTGGACGCCCTCCTAGCGATGTTGTCAGCCTCTTGATTGGTGCCGTGAGGCACATGCTGCAACTCCAACCCTAGAAACTGCTTTTCCATTCTGTGGACCTCCGCAAGATACGCTTCCATGTGCTCGTCCTTCGGCTCGTACACCTTGTTGGAGAAGTTGATGAGGAGCTGTGAGTCACCTTTGACGATGAGGCGCTTTACCCCCAAGGCCACTGCAGCCTTGAAGCCCGTTATCAGGCCCTCGTATTCTGCTATGTTGTTGGAAACCTTCTCTCCATGATGGAAACAGAGTTGTACGGCGTAATAGAGCTTGTCCTGAGTGGGAGATATAAGCACTGCGCCAGCCCCCGCTCCATGTCGCGAGAACGCTCCGTCTAAGTACATGACCCAGCCGTCTGGCACCTCACTCCTTGGGGAAAGTGACCAATCTTCGCCTGCTTCGAGCCCTGGCGCCTCTGTCCATTCTGCCACAAAATCTGCAAGTGCGGCTCCTTTGACAACCCTCGTCGTGCTGAATTCCAACTGAAACGCTTGCAACTCGATGTTCCATTCGGCGACCCTTCCCGCTGAGTTGGGACTCCTGAGTACCCTTTCCAATGGATATGCCGAGACGACCTTGATGGGCTGACCTTGGAAGTAGAGTCATAGCTTGCACGAGGTCACTAATAGTGCGAGCAAGAGCTTCTGAGGCATGGGGTATCATGCCCTCGCATCCCGCAGCACCGTGCTAACGAAATACACTGGATGCTCGATGAGGGTTGGCGTGCTCGCGAGGTCGGTGCCCTCCGAAGGGTCAGGCGCCTTCTGAGGCGACGGATCCCCCAACTCCTTGCTGCCTGGTGCGGCCTCTTCAACCCTGGGGGCGTCCCCCTGTTGAGGCTGGCCTTCGTCTGCTGCTACCATAGTCTTTGCGAGGCCTTCTTGGTCTTGCGCTGCCGTGGTCGGTCGCGGCGCAGCTTTGACCTAGCGCTCCTCCCGTACCGCCACTAGAGCTGCACTGGCGGAGTAAGGTGTGGCGGCGAGGTAGAGCACCAAGGGCTCCCGAGGGCGCGGAGCCACCATCACCGGAGGGCTGGTCAGGTACTTCTTGAGGTCTTGGAATGCTTTGTCAGCCTATTAAGTCCATTCGAACAGACCCTTCTTCTTCATCGGCTTGAAAAAGGGCAGGGCACCTTCCCCCAGCTTGGAGATGAAGTTCCCTAACGCGGTTACTCGACCGGTGAGCTTCTGCATTTCCCTGAGGGTTTGTGGCGGACTCATGTCCTCGACTGCCTTGACCTTCTCCGGTTTAGCCTCAGTACCTCTGTGGGACACAAGGAAGCCCAGAAGCTTGCCAGAAGGAACACCGAACACGCACTTCTCCAGGTTGAGCCACAGGTCCACCTTGCGAAGGCTTGCAAAGGTTTCTTCCAGGTCCTGAATTAGGGTTTTGTCCTCTCGAGACTTCACCATGATGTCATCGACGTACGCCTCGGCGTTTCTCCCGAGTTGCCGACCCAAGGAGATATGCATCAGCCGTTGAAAGGTTGCGCATGCGTTGCACAACCCGAACGGCATGCAGGTGTAGCAGTACACCCCGCACGGGGTCAAGAAGGCCGTTTTATCCACGTCTTCTACCGCCATTTTGATTTGGTGATAGCCAGAAAAGGCATCCAGGAAGCACAGCAGGTCGCACTCGGCGGTGGAATCGACGATCTGGTCAATGCGAGGGAGCGGGAACAGGTCTTGAGGGCAGGCTTTGTTGAGGTTGGTGAAGTCGACGCACATGCGCTCCTTTCCCCCTTCTTTGGCACAACAACAGGGTTGGCCAGCCATTCAGGATAGCGAACTTCGGGAATGACACCCGCAGCTTCAAGCTTACGGATTTCTTGGACGATTAAGCCCGCTTCTCGGTGGACTGTCTCCTTGCCTTCTGCTTCACGGGGCGCACGTTGGGGCACATGTTCAGATGATGCTCAATCACCTCCCTCGGAACCCCTCCTAACTGCTTGGGCTCCCACGTGAACACCTCCTTGTTCGCACGCAGGAACTTCACCAATGCCTCTTCTTGGTCAGGGTTGAGATTAGCGCCTATGGTGAAGGTGGCGCTGGAGGATCCATCCTCATCGACTGGCACTTGCTTGGTTTCCGTCTTGTCTTGGGTGAACAGTTGGTTCTTCTTGGTTGGCCTGAGCGCTGGCGGGTTGCGCCGCGGCGGCCGCCTTGAAGGTGAGCCTGAGCGCCTACGGGGCATCTTTTGTATCTTCGGACATGGTGAGGACACCGCTGCTCCCGGGCATCTTCATGAGGTTGTAGGCCGGGTGAGTCGCTGCCATGAACTGGGCCAAGGCAGGGTAGCCAAGGATGGCGTTGTACGGGAGGCCGATGGGGGCGATGTCGAAGTCGACCAGCTCCATACGGAAGTTGTCGTGGGTGCCAAAGGTCACCGGGAGGCGGATCTGCCCTAGGGAGCCGGTGGAACTGCCTCCAACGCCCGAGAAGGGCTTGTTGGGCTGGAGTCGCTCCAGCGGCACGTGGAGGAGGCTGAAGGCTTCCACCAAGAGCACGTTGAGGCCGGCACCATCGTCGATGAGGGTCCTGGTGACGGCCACCTAGCAGATGTGGGGGTGCATAGCATTGGGAGCGCGCCCGAGCAGGCAGTGTTGGGGGTGATTGTCCGAGCTGAAGGTCAAGTCGGCCTTGGGCGCCACCCAGCCCGGGGGGGGGCTTCGTGGAGCTTGAGGGCGGCACCGATCTGGCAGACAAACAGCTTGACGTGGCGGCTCGAGGGCGGGGCTTGCGAGCCGCCCAGGAGAGCTGCAACGACCGGGGGCGCCGGCGCATCATAATGGGCAAGGAAGAGGGTGCGCAGCTCCTCCCAGGAGGCCACCGAAGCCGCGGGTAGGTGGAGCAGCCACATGCGCGGGACGCCGGTGAGGGCCATGGGCAGCCAGTTAGCCATGACCTTGTCATCGCCCCGGGCCTTGTGGACGGCCTCCTCATACGCCAACAGGAAAGCCAGCGGATCCGCCACGCCGTCGTAGCGCGGCGGCATGTCTGGCTTGAACTTGTTAGGCCACCACACCTGTCGCAAAGCGGGGGCCAAGGCTCGGAGCCCCCTGGCCCCAGTGCCGGCATCGGTAGCCGGAGCGGGCGGCGCGTTGTCTGCCATGAGGGCGAAGCACGGTGTTGACGAAGAGCGGGTCGACGGAAGGGAGAGCTCTGGTGCACCCCTACCTGGCGCGCCAAATGTCAGATATCGGGTTTCGGCAAAACCCTTAAGGTTCGAACTCGGGGGTGCGCACGGAGATCTTCCCCCTACCGATCCACGTCCCAATGCTCGTTGAGAATCTAAGCTACATGATGAACAACACAAGGGACGCAAGGTTTATACTAGTTCGGGCCACCGGTGTGGTGTAATACCCTACTCTAGTTTGTGGTGTGGTGGATTGCCTCTGGGGCTGATGATGAACAGTACAAGGGAAAAAACAGCCTCGTGAGGGGTGTTCTTGTGTTGGTGTTTTGCTTGGGGAGGGTTCGATCTATTGATCATGAGATGCCCCTCCTACTGTGGTGGCTAGCCCTATTTATAGAGGCCTTGGTCCTCTTCCCAAATATTGAGCGGGAAGGGCGCCAACAACGGCCATTTTGAAGGGGAACATCTAGTACAAGTTATCCTGACTAAAGTTGGTCTTCAACTGCCAAAGGCACTGGAGATGACACCGTCTTGGGCTCCACGGTAACCTCCTTCCTGCCGCTCTACTGGTCCTGGTCTCGTTGCACCGGAATGGTAACCTATGCTTGATGCCTCGGTACTCTGCGCCTGCGCTTGCCCCCTTTGCACCAAAGAGGAAACAAGGACGTGCACGGGCTGGCGCCCGCTTGGCGCCCGCCTGGTCTCGATCATCATGGCTTGCGTCACGAGCACCTCGCGAGGTACCCCTGCCTTGGTCTCTCCGCCTCCTTGCGAACCTACCTGGTGAGGTCATTCCTGAGGAAGCCTTGCATCGTCTGCCCCGTGAGGCTTGGCCCCTCGCGAGGGTCTTGAGCTTGAGCTGATGAAGATGGGCCGTACTGGGCCACCACTTGAGCCACGCCGCAGGCCTCAGGCAGGCAAGTCTGGGGACCCCCGTTCCCAGAACGCTGACAATGGCCCCTTCGGGATCCTCCCCCATGGCCTCCAGTGATGATGGCCCCCTCCGGGAGGGTGCTAGAGAGGGCCTAGATTGATTTCTTGTGGCTACAGAGGCTTGCGGCGGCGGAACTTCCGATCTCTCTTCTGTTCTGGGGTTTTCTCGATTTATAGGAGGGGTTAGTGTTGATTTCACGTCAAGGGGGGCCATGGGGAGTCCAAGAGGCAGGGGCGCACCCTAGGGGGCTGGGCGCGCCCTCCACCCTCGTGGTGCCCTCGGTACTCCCCTCCAGTAGATTTTCGTTCCAGTATTTTTTATATTTTCCAAAAAAAATCTCAGTTGATTTTCATCGCATTCCAAGAACTTCTATTTTTGCACAAAAACAACAACATGGTAGTTCTACTGAAAACAGCGTCAGTCCAGGTTAGTTCTAGTCAAATCATACCAAAATCATATAAAACTATTGTAAACATGGCATGAATACTTCATAAATTATAGATACGTTGGAGACGTATCAGCATCCCCAAGATAATTCCTGCTCGTCCTCGAGTAGGTAAATGATAAAAGAAATAATTTATGAGTCTGAATGCTAGCAAGTGCTTAAGTTTGATTAATGATAGTTTGAATCACTTTTTCTAGCATCATTATATATCATAATAGTAGCTTCACTTATAAAATTTCTCATGATCAAGTAACAAGCTATTCACATGTTAAAGTATAGATCATAAACTTTCTTGAAAACTAACAAAGCATGCTCTTAGTCATCAAACAATTGCAATTCGTCTTATTTTTGGGAAGGGTCTATGTAAGAGCTTTGATTCAGCAAACTCCACATACTCAACTATCATTTAATCTTTCATAATTGCTAACACTCATGTGATATTGATGGGTTCAAAGTTTTAATTGGACACAGAGAAAGATAGGGGCTTATAGTTTCGCCTCCCAACCTTTTACCTCAAGGGTAATGTCAACAATAATACTTTATAAAAATCTACATCCAAGTGGATATATATATCCGGATCGCTCCAACACAAAGTGCTTGCCAAAGGAAAAAGTGTAAAAAGGGAAGGTGATGATCACCATGACTCTTATATAAGGGTAGAAGATAAAAGTAAAAGATAGGCCCTTCGTGGAGGGAAGCCGAGGTTGTCATGCGCTTTTACGGTTGGATGCACAAAATCTTAATGCAAAAGAATGTCACTTTATATTGCCGCTTGTGATAAAGACCTTTATTATGCAGTCCAATGATTTCATTTCTTCCCTATCACAAGTTCATATAAAGCTTATTTTCTTCACACTAATAGATCATACATATTTAGAGAGCAATTTTTATTGCTTGCACGGATGACAACTTACTTGAAGGATCTTACTCAATCCATAGGTAGGTATGCTGGACTCTCATGGCAAAACTGGTTTAGGGGATGTTTGGAAGCACAAGTAGTATCTCTACTTGGTGCAAAGAATTTGGCTAGCATGAGAGGGAAAGGCAAGCTAAACATGTTGGATGATCCAAGACAATATAACGTCTATTCGGATATAGAAAAACATAACCCATTAAGTTGTCTTCCTTGTCCAACATCAATTTTTAGCATGTCATATTTTAATGAGTGCTCACAATTACAAAATATGTCCTATATAGTATATTTATATATGAAATCTCTCTTCCTTCAATATTCTTTCATGACTACGTTTGCTAACTTTCAATAAATTTACCACATATACTTATTATGTGTGAAGTCATTACTCCCCATGGTATAAGCATATGAAACATTTATAAATTCAGATTTATGATATTCAATTCATTTACTCATAGGATATATGTGAAGCACGTGTGTAAATGACAAACTACTCCAAAAAGATATAAGTGAAGAACACTCAGTAGTCAAATTATTAACTAGCCATATGAGGATTCTGTTTCATTCAAGATTTCAGATCCAATGATTTTATTTAATAACAAGTAAAATTGAAAATATGCTCCAAGCAACACACATATCATGTGACGAATAAAAATATAGCTCCGAGTAAGGTATACCGATAGTTTTGAAGACGAAAGAGGGATGCCTTCTGGGGCATCCCCAAGCTTAGGTGCTTGAGTCTTCCTTGAATATTACCTTGGGGTGCCTTGGGAATCCCCAAGCTTAGGGTCTTTCCACTCCTTATTCCTTCATCCATAGTGATCTTACTCAAAACTATAAAACTTCAGCACACAAAACTCAACAAAACCTTCGTGAGATCCATCAGTAGAACAAAGCAAATCACTACTTTAGGTACTATTGTAAACCCATTCATATTTTATTATTTCAAAGACATACTATATTTAAACTTCTCCATGGCTTTTACCCCCTATACAATCCACAGTTTCATCAAAACAAGCAAACAATGCAATGAAAACGGAATTTGTCAAAAACAGAACAATTTGTGGAAACCAATTATGCTCATACTTCTGTAACTCTAATTTTTTTTTGAAAAATTAGAACATTATGGTAAATTTGTATATCAATCATGTGTAAAAAATGCAGTTCATAAGCACGTTTAAGTGAATTTTAAAAATTATGTTACTAGGCACAAAAGGTTCTGTTTTTTAACATAATCAAATCAACTATCATCCAAATCATCCCAAGGCTTTACTTGACACAAACACTAACTAAAACTCAAAAACACAACCATAATAATAGCATAATCGTGTGCACACACAAAAATTCAAATGATAACTATTGGGTTGTCTCCCAACAAGCTCTTTCTTTATAGCCATCAAGATAGGCTTGAGATTTTATTGATGCTCACACGAAAGATAATAATTGTAACGCAAAGAGAGCATCATAAAGCATGTGACAAACACATTTAAGTCTAACATAATTCCTATGCATAGGCATTTTATAAGCAAACAAATTATTAAGGCAAGAAACATTTAGCATATGCATGGAAGAAAAAAGAAACAATAGCATTCTCACAATGAAAAGATGTAATTTAATGACATGAGAATTTATAAAACAATATTTCCCTCTCTGATAATAATTACACGTGGGATCGTATTCAAATTCAACAATATAGCTATCACGTAACATATTTTCTACATGATTCACATGCATGCAAAGTTGACACTCTTCCAAAATAGTGGGATTATCATCAACTAAAGTCATGACCTTGCCAAGCCCACTTTTATAAATTTCATAAGATTGATTATTCTCCAAAGAAGTGGGATCATTATTACCTAAAGTTGACACTCGTCCAAACCTACTTTCAATATTATTGCAAACATTATTATCAATATCATATTCATCATGAGGACTAAATAAATTATAAAGATCATAAGAAGCATCATCACCCCAATCATGATCATTGCAATAAGTAGTGGACATAACAAAATCATCATCCTCAAGCTTGTAGCATTGCATATCATTAGCACAGTTGTCATTCATAGAATTTAGAATAACATCATTGTACTCATGCTTTTCATTCAAGTACCTATCAAGTGTGGGTGCAATAGCAATAATTTTATTTTTAACATAAGGAACTATTGCAAGTTCATCATCATAAGCATAATTAATATTGGCTTCGTGTCCATAAGAATATTAAGCATCATGTTCATCAAGAGGGGATAATTCAATTAAATCAACGGAATCATAATTATCTATAGATTCATGCATATCATTATTCTCTTCCAAAGAAACATATATTCTCTCAATAATTTCTTTAACATAGGCATTATGAGCACAGTTTTCATAGCAATATTTAAGTATGTCAAAAAAATTAGATTTGTAGAGAGTAACATCATACTTTTCAATAAAAGAAGCAACTTTATAAGCACCCTTAAAAGCAACAAATTCTTCAATTTGTTCAATATCATAGTAATTATAAACACCCTTAGCATAAGAAGACAAGATTTCATTATCATTAAACTCACAAAGGTAGGGAAGGTGTTTTATAGGGTTCTTAGAATAACAAGTAAAATCATAAATTTCACATAGATTCCAAGCATAGCATAGCAAAGAATTTATTGTCTCCATAAGAGTCTCCCCTTTTGTGACAAACAGCGACGCACAAAATGAGCATGCTCATCCAACGATTTTCCCTCAACTAAACTAGTTGGGGATTTAGCACGAAAGCAAATAGATCAAAGATGATCCAAGTAGAAAACTTTAAGTAGATCCATAGTCATCTTCAATTTTTTCTTTCATTTTCTGCTTTTTAAGTATGCACACATGAAGGCAAAAAAGCAAGCAAATGAGCAAAAAGGCAACAAAAAAAATTGTGAAAACATTTCAGAAGTGGGGGAGATGAAAATGAGAGGCAAATGACAAATAATGCAAATGTAAGGAGATGAGAGTTTATGTGTAGGTACTTGATAGATGTTGATGATCTCTCCCCGGCAATGGCACCAAAAATACTTCCTGCTGCTTGTGAGTTGTGTTGGGATTTCCTCAAATAGGAGAGGATGATGCAGTATAGTACAGATAAGTATTTTCCTCAGTTAAGAACCAAGGTTGTCAATCCAGTAGGAGAACCACACAACACCTCGTGAACAGCACCTACACATGAAATAATAAATACTTGCACCCAACGCGAACAAGGGGGTTGTCAATCCTTTGGTGGTTAATTGCAAGGATCAAATCTTGTATAGGTAGATGAATAAATTAAGCATAAAATAAAATAAAGCAAAGAAATTTCATCAAGGTATATTTGGTTTTTTATATATGATGAAAATATACCCCGGGGCCATAGTTTTCACTAGAGGCTTCTCTCTTGAAAATAGCATACGGTGGGTAAACAAATTACTGTTGGGTAATTGATAGAAAAGAAAATAATCATGACGATATCCAAAGCAATGATCATGTATATATGCATCATGTCTGAGACAGGTAGACCGACACGATTCTGCATCTACTACTATTACTCCACAAATTGGTCGCTTCCAGCACGCATCTAGAGTATTAAGTTCATAAAGAATGGAGTAACGCCTTAAGCAAGATGACATGATGTAGACAAAGTAAACTCACGCATGAATAAGCCCCATCTTTTTATCCTTAATTGCAATGATACAATATGTGTCATGTCCATTTATATCAGTGGGATTGAGCACCGCAAGATCGAACTGTAGGTACGAAGTATGTCTACTAGAGAGCGGGTGAATGGGAGTTTTAGAATTTCAATCATTCAAGTCAATGATTCACACTGATGACATATAATCCATTGAGATTGTAGTGCAATCATTCATAACTTTTGACAATAATTCCACCTGCAAAACAAATGTTGTGGGAGAAATGGTGCAACATGCGTGGTTATTAACATTACATCATCGAAGTTTTACTTCATAGATCAGATAGTCTTTGAACCATAAGTTTCAAACTCACACGAAACCAAACCAAAAAAACAGAGAAAGAAAAACTATCGAACTCGATGTAACTCTCCCCCTTTTTTTCAACTAGACTAAAAAGGGTGACAAATAACATGAGTGCAAAAGTGGAGAACTTGGTTCACTCGGAGGCATCGTCAGAAGAACTATCCGAGGAGAGTTCGGCTTCGGAAGTAACTAGAGTTACTTTGTCTTCAGCAGCATTAGATTTTCTTTCAGGAATGGCAGCTTGAGGCTGAGAGGATGAAGGAATATTGGGGTCAGCCACATGAGGAACTCGTGATAACACATTGCCTTCGGCAGGTTTCTTTGTCGGTGAGGTGGCTTCAGACTCATCGAGCAATTTGTGGAGCTTGAGATGCGGAAGATCAGCAATTGGCTCACGACTCAGCAGAGAAGGGGTACTCCGATCTTTGAAATCTTTGAGAGTGAAGCCTTTGTCAATGTAATCATAGAGCTCTTTGAGATTAACATTTAGGAGTTGTTTCTCGGTAAAGTATTTGCATAGTAATTTTGAGAGCCTCTTCTTATTCTCTTCTGCAATCAAGTGTGTGATTTTGGTTCGATTGTTGATAACATTAAGCTCGGAGGCAAGATGATCTTTTCTCTTCGATCCTCGGCAATGTGCTGGAGTAGCAATTGTTGCGTATGCAAACTGGCTTCGAGTTGTGATGGAAGCAGAGGTGAAATCTTTCAGCCGTGTTGAGGCAGACGTGGCCCATCAAAGTGCTTGTGATAATCATGAGGGCTTTGATACGTATCCAACGTATCTATAATTTTTTATTGTTCCATCCGATTATATTAATTGTTTTGGATGTTTAATGGGCTTTAATATGCTCTTTTATATTATTTTTGGGACTAACCTATTAACTGAAGGCCCAGTGCCAGTTTCTGTTGGCTATTTTAGAGTTTTATAGAAAAGGAATACCAAACGGAGTCCACACGGAATGAAACTTTTGTGAGGATCTTTCTTGGACCAAAAGCAATCCAGAAGACTTGGAGTAGAAGTCTGGGACTCCACGAGGAGGCCACGAGGAAGGAGGGCGCGCCCAGGGGGGTAGGCGCGCCCCCACCCTCATGGGCCCCTCGTAGCTCCACCGATGTACTTCTTTCGCCTATATATACTCTTATACCCTAGAAACATCAGGGAGAGCCACAAAACCACTTTTCCACCACCGCAACCTTCTGTACCCATGAGATCCCATCAAGGGGCCTTTTCAGGCGATCTGCCGGAGGGGGAATCGATCATGGAGGGCTTCTACATCAACACCATTGTCTCTCCGATGAAGCGTGGGTAGTATACCACAAGCCTTCGAGTCCATAGTTATTAGCTAGATGGCTTTTTTCTCTTTGTTTCTCAACACAAAGTTCTCCTTGATGTTCTTGGAGATCTATTTGATGTAATATTCTTTTGTGGTGTGTTTGTCGAGATCCGATGAGTTGTGGATTTATGAACAGATTATCTATGAATATTATTTTGTTCTTCTCTGAATTCTTATATGCATGATTTGATATCTTTGCAAGTCTCTTCGCATTATCGGTTTAGTTTGGCCTACTAGATTGATCTTTCTTGCAATGGGAGAAGTGCTTGGCTTTGGGTTCAATCTTACGGTGTCATTTCCCAGTGACAGTAGGGGTAGCAAGGCACGTATTGTATTGTTCCCATTGAGGATAAAAAGATGGGGTTTATATCATATTGCTTGAGTTTATCCCTCTACATCATGTCATCTTGCTTAATGTGTTACTCCGTTCTTATGAACTTAATACTCTAGATGCATGTTGGATAGCGGTCGATGTGTAGAGTAATAGTAGTAGATGCAGAATAGTTTCGGTCTACTTGACACGGACGTGATGCCTATGTTCATGATCATTGCCTTAGATGTCTTCATAATTATGCACTTTTCTATCAATTGCTCGGCAGTAATTTGTTCACCCACCGCAATACATGCTATCTCGAGAGAAGCCACTAGTGAAACATAACGCCCCCGGGTCTCTTTCCTATTATATTACATCTCTTTTGTTTACATCACATCTCATTTACTATTTTGCAATCTTTACTTTCCAATCTATACAACAAAAATACCAAAAATATTTACTTTACTATCTCTATCAGATCTCACTTTTGCGAGTGACCGTGAAGGGATTGACAACCCCTTTATCGCGTTGGTTGCCAGGTTCTTGATTGTTTGTGCAGGTACTAGGTGACTTGTGCGTCCTCTCCTACTGGATTGATACCTTGGTTCTCAAAACTGAGGGAAATACTTACACTAGTTTGCTGCATCACCCTTTCCTCATCAAGGGAAAACCAACGCATGCTCAAGAGGTAGCAAGAAGGATTTCTGGCGCTGTTGCCGAGGAGATCTACGCCAAGTCAAGACATACCAAGTACCCATCATAAACTCTTCTTCCTCACATTACATTATTTGCCATTCGCCTCTCATTTTCCTCTGCCCCACTTCTAAAACAATTTTTGAAAACCTTTGCCTTTTCTTCGCCCTCTTTCCGTTCGTCTCTTTTCGCTTGCTTCTTGTGTGCTTGTGTGTTTGATTGATTGCTTGCCACGATGGCTCAAGATAATACTAAATTGTGTGACTTCTACAATACCAACAACAATGATTTTATTAGCACTCCGATTGCTCCTACTATCGATGCTGAATCTAGTGAAATTAATACCGCTTTGTTAAATCTTATTATGAAACATCAATTTTCTGGCCTTCCTAGTGAAGATGCCACAACCCATCTAAACAACTTCGTTGATTTGTGTGATATGCAAAAGAAGAAAGATGTGAATAATGATATTGTTAAATTGAAGCTATTTCCGTTTTCTCTTAGAGATCGTGCTAAAACTTGGTTCTCTTCTTTGCCTAAAAATAGTATTGATTCATAAGTGCAAAGATGCTTTTATCTCTAAGTATTTTCCTCCCGCTAAGATCATCTCTCTAAGAAATGATATTATGTATTTTAAGCAACTTGATCATGAGCATGTTGCACAAGCTTGGGAGAGGATGAAATTAATGATACCTGATTGCCCTACACATGGTTTGAATTTGTGGAGGATTATACAAAAAAAATGCTGGATTGAATTTTGCTTCTAGAAATCTTTTAGATTCGTCCATGGGAGGCACTTTTATGGAAATTACTTTAGGAGAATCTACTAAACTCCTAGACAGTATTATGGTTAATTATTCTCATTGGCAGACCAAAATATCCACTAGTAAAAAAAGTTCATGCAATTGAAGAGATTAATGTTTTGAGTGGAAAGATGGATGAACTTATGAAATTGTTTGCTAATAAAAGTGTTTCTTCTAATCCTAATGATTTGACTTTGTACACTTTGATTGAGAATAATAATGAATCTATGGATGTGAATTTTGTTGGTAGGAACAATTTTCGTAACAATGCGTATAGAGGAAATTTTAATTCTAGGTCGTTTCCTAGTAATTCCTCTAATAATTATGGTATTCCTACCACAACTCTTATGGAAATTTTAATAATATTCCCTCTGATTTTGAGAATAGTGTTAAAGAATTTATGAGTTCGCAAAAGAATTTCAATGCTTTGGTTGAAGAAAAATTGCTTAAGATTGATGAGTTGGCTAGGAACGTGGATAGAATTTCTCTAGATGTTGATTCTTTTAAACTTAGATCTATTCCACCTAAGCATGATATCAATGAGTCTCTCAAATCCATGAGAATTTCCATTGATGAGTGCAAAGAAAGAACCGCTAGGACGCGTGCTAAAAAAGATTGGTTTGTGAAAGCGTGTTCTTCTAGTTTTCATTATAATAATGATGAAGATATAAAAGTGATTAATGTGACTCCTATTAAATCTTTGTTTTCTAATATGAATCTTGATAAAGATTGGACTGGAGATCTGGAGATGAGTCAACTTTAGTTAAAAGGTGTCCCAACGATCCAGAGTTTTTAGATCTAGATGCAAAAATTGATAAAAGTGGGATTGGAGAGGTCAAGACTTTAAGTAGCAATGAACCCACTATTTTGTATTTCAAGGAAATTAATTATGATAATTGATCTTTGATAGATTGTATTTCCTTGTTGCAATCCGTGCTAAATTCTCCTCATGCTTATAATCAAAATAAAGGTTTTACTAAACATATTGTTGATGCTTTGATGTAATCTTATGAAGAAAAGCTTGAGCTAGAAGTTTCTATCCCTAGAAAACTTTATGATGAGTGGGAACCTACTATTAAGATTAAGATTATAGATTATGAATGCTATGCTTTGTGTGATTTGGGTGCTAGTGTTTCCATGATTCCAAAAACTTTGTGTGATTATCTAGGTTTCCGTGAATTTTATGATTGTTCTTTAAGTTTGCATCTTACGGATTCCACCATTAAGAAACCTAGGGGAAGGACTAATGATGTTCTTATTGTTTCAAATAGGAATTATGTGCCCGTAGATTTCATTGTCCTTGATATAGATTGCAATCTACATGTCCAATTATTCTTGGTAGTCCTTTCCTTAGAACGATTGGTGCAATTATTGATATGAAAGAAGGAAATATTAGATTCCAATTTCTGTTAAGGAAAGGCATGGAACACTTTCCTAGTAAGAAAATTAAATTGCCTTATTAATCTATGATAAGAGAAACTTATGGATTGCATACCGAAGATGGCAATACCTAGATCTATTCTTGTTTTTATGCCTAGCTAGGGGCGTTAAATGATAGCGCTTGTTGGAGGCAACCCAATTTTATTTTTGTTCTTTGCTTTTTGCTCCTGTTTAGTAATAAATAATTCATCTAGCTTATGGTTAGATGTGGTTTTATGTTTTAATTAGTGTTTTTGCCATGTAGAACCTTCGGGAAGACTTGGGTGAAGTCTTTGCGATCTTGCAGGAAAAAACAGAAACTTTTGCGCTCACAAGAATAGCTGTCATTTTTTACTGGAGAGTGATTTTAGGTTGATTCTTTTTTAAGATTATTAAAAGACAAATTCCTCACGTCTACCAATTTATTTCAGAATTTTTAGATTTACATAAGTATTCTAAAGTTACAGATTTCTATAGACTGTTCTGTTTTTGACAGATTCTGTTTTTCGTGTGTTGTTAGCTTATTTTGGTGAATCTATGAGTAGTATCGGGGGCTATAAACCATAGAGAAGTTGGAATACAGTAGTTTTAACACCAATATAAATAAAGGATGAGTTCATTACAGTACCTTAAAGTGGTGGTTTGTTTTCTTATACTAACGGAGCTCATGAGATTTTCTGTTGAAATTTTGTGTTGTGAAGTTTTCAAGTTTTGGGTAAAGATTTGATGGATTTTGGAATAAGGAGTGGAAAGAGTCTAAGCTTGGGGCTTCCCAAGGCACCCCAAGGTAATTCTAGGACAACCAAAACCCTAAGCTTGGTGATTCCCCGGAAGGCATCCCCTCTTTCATCTTTGTCTATCGGTAACTTTACTTGAGGCTATATTTTTATACACCACATGATATGTGTTTTGATTGGAGCCTCTTGTATGATTTGAATCTTTGATTTTTGGTGTACCACAATCTTCCTTGTTGTACACACCTTTTGGGAGAGATACGCATGAATCGTAATTTATTAGAATACTCTATGTGCTTCACTTATATCTTTTGAGCTAGATAATATTGCTCTAGTGCTTCACTTATCCTTTTAGAGCACGGTGGTGGTTTTATTTTATAGAAATTATTGATCTCTCATAATTCACTTATATTATTTTGAGAGTCATTTAGAACAGAATGGTAATTTGCTTTGGTTATAAAATTAGTCCTAATATGATGGGCATCCAAGATGGGTATAATAAAAACTTTCATATAAAGTGCATTGAATACTATGAGAAGTTTGATTCTTTATGATTGTTTTGAGATATGGAGATGGTGATATTAAAGTCATGCTAGTTGATTAGTTGTGAATTTGAGAGATACTTGTGTTAAAGTTTGTGATTCCCATAGCATGCACGTATGGTGAACCTTTATGTGATGAAGTTGGAGCATGATTTATTTATTGATTGTCTTCCTTATGAGTGGCGGTCGGGGACGAGCGATGGTCTTTTCCTACCAATCTATCCCCCCTAGGAGCATGCGTGTAGTACTTTGTTTCGATAACTAATAAATTTTTGCAATAAGTATGTGAGTTCTTTATGACTAATGTTGAGTCCATGGATTATACGTACTCTCACCCTACCATCATTGCTAGCCTCTCTAGTACCGCGCAACTTTCGCCGGTACCATATACCCATCATATACTTTACTCAAAACAGCCACCATACCTACCTATTATGGAATTTCCATAGCTGTTCCGAGATATATTGCCATGCAACTTTCCACTGTTCCGTTTATTATGACACGCTCCATCATTGTCATATTGCCTTGCATGATCATGTAGTTGACATCGTATTTGTGGCAAAGCCACCGTTCTTAATTTTTCATACATGTCGCTCTTGAATCATTGCACATCCCGGTATACCATCGTAGGCATTCATATAGAGTCATATTTTGTTTTAAGTATTGAGTTTTAATTCTTTAGTTCTACGTAAATAAAACTGTGATCATCTTCATTTTTAGAGCATTGTCCCATGTGAGGAAAGGATGATGGAGACTATGATTCCCCCACAAGTCGGAATGAGACTCCGGACTAAATAAAAAAAGAGGCCATAATTAAGAGAAAAGGCCAAAATAAAAAAATGAGAGAAAAAGAGAGAAGGGACAATTCTACTATCCTTTTACCACACTTGTGCTTCAAAGTAGCACCATGATCTTCATGATAGAGAGTCTCCTATGTTATCACTTTCATGTACTAGTGGGAATTTTTCATTATAGAACTTGGCTTGTATATTCCAATGATGGGCTTCCTCAAAAGTGCCCTAGGTCTTCGTGAGCAAGCAAGTTGGATGCACACCCACTTAGTTTTCTTGTTGAGCTTTCATACACTTATAGCTCTAGTGCATCTGTTGCATGGCAAACCCTACTCACTCACATTGATATCTATTGACTCTCCATAGCCCGTTGATACGCCTAGTGAGACTATCTTCTCCTTTTTGTCTTCTCCACAACCACCATTCTATTCCACATATAGTGTTATGTCCATGGCTCGCGCTCATGTATTGCGTGAAGATTGAAGAAGTTTAAGAACATCAAAAGTATGAAACAATTGCTTGGCTTGACATCGGGGTTGTGAATGATTAAATACTTTGTGTGATGAAGATAGAGCATAACCAGACTATATGATTTTGTAGGGATAACTTTCTTTGGCCATGTTATTTTGAGAAGACATGATTGCTTTGTTAGTATGCTTGAAGTATTATTATTTTTCTGTCAATATTAAACTTTTGTCTCGAATCTTTCAGATCTGAACATTCATGCCACAATAAAGAAAATTACATTGATAAATATGCTAAGTACCAATCCACATAAAAAATTCTATTTTTATCATTTACCTACTCGAGGACGAGCATGAATTAAGCTTGGGGATGCCAGATACGTCTCCAACGTATCTATAATTTTTTATTGTTCCATGCTATTATATTATCTGTTTTGGATGTTTAATGGGCTTTAATATGCTCTTTTATATTATTTTTGAGACTAACCTATTAACTGGAGGCCCAGTGCTAGTTTCTGTTTTTGCGTATTTTAGAGTTCTACAGAAAAGGAATACCAAACGGAGTCCAAACGGAATGAAACCTTTGTGAGGATCTTTCTTGGACCAAAAGCAATCCAGAAGACTTGAAGTATAAGTCTGGGACTCCACAAGGAGGCCACGAGGCAGGAGGGCGCGCCCCCACCCTCGTGGTCCCCTCATAGCTCCACCGGCGTACTTCTTTCGCCTATATATACTCTTATACCCTAGAAACATCAGGGAGAGCCACGAAACCACTTTTCCACCGCCGCAACCTTCTGTACCCATTTGATCCCATATTGGGGCCTTTTCAAGTGATCTGCCGGAGGGGGAATCGATCACGGAGGGCTTCTACATCAACACCATTGCTTCTCCGATGAAGTGTGAGTAGTTTGCCACAAACCTTCGGGTCCATAGTTATTAGCTAGATCGCTTTTTCTATCTCTTTGATTCTCAATACAAAGTTCTCCTCGATGTTCTTGGAGATCTATTCGATGTAATATTCTTTTGCGGTGTGTTTGTCGAAATCTGATGAATTGTGGATCTATGAACAAGATTATGTATGAATATTATTTGGCTCTTCTCTGAATTCTTATATGCATGATTTGATATATTTGCAAGTCTCTTCAAATTATCGGTTTAGTTTTGCCTACTAGATTGATCTTTCTTGCAATGGGAGAAGTGCTTAGCTTTGGGTTCAATCTTGCGGTGTCCTTTCCCAGTGACAGTAGGGGCAGCAAGGCACGTATTGTATTGTTGCCATCGAGGATAAAAAGATGGGGTTTATATCATATTGCTTGAGTTTATCCCTCTACATCATGTCATCTTGCTTAATGTCTTACTCCATTCTTATGAACTTAATACTCTAGATGCATGTCGGCTAGCGGTCGATGTGTAGAGTAATAATAGTAGATGTAGAATTGTTTCGGTCTACTCAACATAGACATGATGCCTATGTTAATGATCATTGCCTTAGATGTCTTCATAATTATGCACTTTTCTATCAATTGCTCGGCAGTAATTTGTTCACCCACCGTAATACATGCTATCTCGAGAGAAGACACTAGTGAAACCTATGGCCCCCGGGTCTCTTTCCTATTTTATTACATCTCTTTTGTTTACATCGCATCTCATTTACTATTTTGCAATCTCTACTTTCCAATCTATACAACAAAACTACCAAAAATATTTACTTTACTATCTCTATCAGATCTCACTTTTGCGAGTGATCGTGAAGGGATTGACAACCCCTTTATCACGGTGGTTGCAAGGTTCTTGATTGTTTGTGCAGGTACTAGGTGACTTGTGCGTCGTCTCCTACTGGATTGATACCTCGGTTCTCAAAACTGAGGGAAATACTTACGCTACTTTGCTGCATCACCCTTTCCTCTTCAAGGGAAAACCAATGCATGCCCAAGAGGTAGTAGGCTTGACGCGGGTGATTTGCTCGAAGAGAAATCTTCCAAGACTTGTAAAGTATCCCGAATGGGAGGAATGAAGCTTTTGTGACTTTGCTTAGCCGGATAAACTGTGTGCATGGCGTGATCAACAACTTTCTAGATCCATGGCGCAAACACTTTGAGGACATATCGCTTAGAGATTGCATAGATAGCATTGCGAAGAACATCTGAAATGGACCTATCTATGTTCATTCCATCCAGAGGGCAAGTGATGTAGGTGAGCATGTGGTAGATATTCTGATTCTCGAATGTTAAGTGCTCAGGTATGGGAGGACCAGTATAGTCGCGAATCTTATCTTCATCCATAGTGCATCGAAAGGTTTCATCTGAAATAGCATAAATGTTATGCACCTGAATATCATTGTCATCATGCTCGAAGCGAGGGAAATGAAAGTGCGAGACAAAATCTGTGCAAGTACACTTGATGTGTTTTCCTTCAGTCATCCATTCCATGATCCATTTGGAGCTATCAGATTCATCACCAGAAATGTGCCTAGTGGCATAGAACTGAAGAATAATCTCTTTGTTCAAAGGATGCTCGAAAGCAAATACATTGCTGAGATAGAAATCTTCAAGATCTTGCAGCACCTAATTAAAGCAACCAATATTCTTCCTAGCTGGGATGTCTAGGAATTCATGCAAAAAAATCTTCTTGCTATCATAGAAGACTTGAGAATAATATATAGTCTATTGTTGTGTCCAGAAGCAAGGTGATTCAGAAGTGCGCGGCCCATCATACGGACTTTGCTAAAAGAAGTGGGGGTGCGCATTCTGACAGGATAGAATTGAGGTCTAAGAGCGATTCATTACCCATATGCTCATGAGACAAACACAATCAATTCACTTCATTCAATAGCACACAAGGTTCACACAAACGATCTAACCTATGATTACAAACTCGGTCGTTGCTAACAACTGGGAGGAATACTACTAGTTACATGGTGGTCATCTAGAAATTTACATCAGAGGAAGACTCCATAAAATCTGCTCCAGCTTCGTCAACGTAGTCGTCTTCACTGTCATCACTTGTATCACCATCCGTGTCGGTGTCGTCCAGGATGATGTAGTCCTCCAAACAGATCTCTGTTGCTGGTTCTCGCTTGTGATTCTCCACTGGTAGTCCTACCTTCCTCTTCAGGTCTTCATGCTTCTCTAGTATTACGGCAATCTCTTCCTCATATCCATCGCGTGTATACTTGAGTTCCTCTTCTAGCTCGTTGTTTCTCTTCATCAGCTTCTTGATCTTCTTCATGTGGATTATTTGATGATTCTCTTGTCGATGAATATGATCTCCCATCTCTTGGATGTAGGATGCAATTGATCCATCCCTCCTAGTACGAATCATCTCCCATTCTTCATTTCGGCAGCCACTGTAGCAACCAGACCTCAAACGGTCAAGTCTCTATGCATCAGTGTCATCCCTGGATCAGTAATGCTGACCCCAACTCAAATCCCAATTAAAAGTATTATCATTAACTCAAATCAAATTAATTGAAGTAACATGATGAGATCACATCAATAGATTCAAGTACTAGATACTCAAGATGTCCATAACCAGGGACACGGCTAACCATGATTAGTTTGTACACTCTGCAAAGGTTTGCGCACTTTTCCCCACAAGACTCGACTACATCCATGATCGGATGATCGAGACATAGACTTTCTGAAGCATTAACTCTCCACTCCGGGCGGACTGGTACACCTACTTTCCCCTACATCTGCTAGCCCACCTCTTCAAGAGCTCACGCAACTTACTCAACTATGTCAGAGCCCATAATGGCTTGTGGCTGCACACGGAAGTTTCTAGCATAAATAATCTTCTGATCCCTTTGAGCCTAGGTGGCGAACCATAGGAAGAATCACATGGGTACTCCAGGATTTTCCAAATAAGCATCACTGGGTTCCCCAGGTGCCTGCAACCAATCCACCCAGATGTATATTAAAGTTGCCACCTTAATGTTATCCTTGATTAAAATAACTCTCAACTTCCATGTGTGAATCACGATCCAATCCCCGCCTACGAGCATGGCTAAGCAATAAATAAGCATAATGTATACTCCTGGGGTGATCCAAAGCTATTAGGTTCCTACCTCAAGCACTACAACAAAAACCACATGTTCCCAGTCCTACTAATGCAAATATTTGAGGAATAATACTAATGGATAGTAAAAAGTGGGTATAAAAGAGTATGATCAAAGTGTAACTTGCCTTGCTGACGATCTGCAAACTCTAGAGATTCGTAGTAACAAGCTTCACACTCCGGGAATCTAGTGTAGACAAAAAATAGCATACATAAGCTATCACTCAAACGAAACATGGGAAGAATCGAGAAAAGATCCAAATCGAACACGAAACAAGCAAAGGGCTTAAACTAACAAGATTCAAACCTAATAGCATTATTAACATGTGAATTAGATCTTAATAGTAGGTATAAGTGATTAGCTACGATTAGCAAAAAGATTCAACTCAAACGGAGCAACAAAACTCCAAATACGGAAGAAACAAGATCGTTTACTAATCTGGACTAAACTCAATTTTTACAGTACCAAAATCATGTTCAAGTGGGTTAACTGAAAAGAACAGAACGATACGAAGATTTAGGCGCTGGTTTCATCTAATTTGGATAAACGAGTA
This sequence comes from Triticum dicoccoides, assembly GCF_002162155.2. Taxonomy (NCBI): domain Eukaryota; kingdom Viridiplantae; phylum Streptophyta; class Magnoliopsida; order Poales; family Poaceae; genus Triticum; species Triticum dicoccoides. The sequence continues at coordinate 614,260,768 of NC_041383.1, forward strand.
AAATGTTATGCTAGTTTAAAGATGAGGGACTAAATCGCGATAAAACTATTTGTGGATAGGTCCCTGGCCGAAAATAAACTAAAAGGAAAAATCCTACGGCGTGAACGTTCGCTAATAGAACTTATACGGCAAAAATCGTTCGTTAAAACGAATGAACGAACGGACGTTCATCAGACAATAAAACCTAAAAAACCGATCTAAACAACCGAACCGAACTAAAAATAAACCGGAGAAAAAACCAGGTTCATACCGGTTCGACGGCAACGGCGATGGTGGCGAGTCGGCGGTAGCGGGCGGCGGCGCGGCGGCGGGAGGTGGCGCGGGCGGCGATGCGGCTGCGGCAGAGGGCTTCGGCGGCAGCGCGGGCGGCGGCGGCAGAGGGTTTCGGCGGTGGAGGGCGGCTGCGGCGGCAGGTTTTGGCGAGGGGGAAAACGGAGGCGGGGCGGCGGCTTTTAAAGGGGGGGCTCGGCCCCGACTTGGTGCCCAAGTCGGCCAGTGGCAGCGCGGCTGATACGGACTCCATCGAGTCTGATCCCCGCACGGGAGGGTGAGGCGGTGGTGGCGCGGGCCTGCCTACTCGTCTGGGGCTTCGGCCCAGTCGGACGGGAAGTTTTTTTTTAAACAATTCCATCCGAAAGAAAAATTCCTAATGAAATATAAAGAAAAATTCCAAAAATGCCAAAAACAATTTTCACCGTCTAAATAAAATATTTAGAACGAAGTGAGCATTTTTCTGGCCTAAAAATGCAATTTTCGAAAATGCATATTTTTTCTAGTTCATAGAATGCCAAATAAAGCATAGTTTGATTTTAAAATTCTTTCTCCAATATTTCTCTCAGTTTGAAGAAGTCATATTATCTTCTCTCATATATTTTTAATATTAGAAATATTTGGAGAGAAAATAATAGAATCAAAATGATCCTTTCTTCAAATTTGAAACAAATTCCAATATGAATTTTGTGAAACCTCCAACTCTCTCCTTGGGTCCTTGAGTTGCATAAGATTTCTAGGATCTCAACAAAATGCAAGAATAAATACGATATGCATATAATGATCTATGTATAACATCCAAATTGAAAATTGGGATGTTACAAACCTACCCCTCCTTAAGATGAATCTCGCCCTCGAGATTTGGGTTGGTCAGCAAAAAGGTTTGGGTAGTCTCTACGGAGATCTTCTTCTCACTCCCAGGTGGCTTCCTCCTCCGTATGGTGGCTCCACTGAACCTTGAAAAACTTGATAACCTTGCTGCGAGTAACTCGACTGGAAAATTCAAGAATCTTGACTGGCTTCTCTTCATAAGTCAAATCACTGTCTAATTGAATTGCTTCCAGTGGTACTGTATCCCTCAAAGGAATATCGGTCATCTCTGCGTGGAACTTCTTCAACTGGGAAACGTGAAACACATCATGAACTCCTGACAATCCTTCTAGCAATTCCAGCTTGTATGCAACTTCTCCCATGCATTCCAAAACTCTGTATGGTCCCACAAAACGTGGTGCTAGCTTTCCCTTGACTCCAAAATGCTTAACTCCTCGAAGCGGGGACACACAAAGATATGCTCTATCTCCGACTTCATAAACTATCTACTTGTGTTTAGTATCCGCATAACTCTTCTGCGTGGACTGGGCTACCTTGAATCTGTCGCAAATCAACTTAACCTTCTCTTTAGAGTCTTTGATTAAATCTGGTCCGAACAACTGTCGATCTCCAACTTCATCCCACGATAATGGTGTCCTGCACCTCCTTCTGTACATGGCTTCAAAAGGAGCCATCTTTAAACTGGCTTGATAATTGTTGTTATAAGAGAACTCTGCATACGACAAATTTTCATCCCAACTAGATCCTTAATCTAGCGCACAAGCTCTCAACATGTCCTCTACAATCTGATTGACTCTCTTGGTCTATCCATCTGTCTATGGGTGAAAAAGGTTGTACTGAACTCTAGCCTGGTATCCAAAGTTTCATGCAACTGATTCCAAAACTTTGATGTAAACTAGGTTCCTCTATCCAATACAATGGTCCTTGGAACTCTGTGCAGACATACAATCCTAGTCATTTATATCTTTGCCAACTTAGCACTCGTATACATTGTCTTCACCGGGATGAAATGAGCTACTTTCGTCAAATGATCGACTACAACCCAGATAGAGTCATAGCCTGAACGAGTCCTGGGTAATCCAGTGATAAAATCCATGCCAAGCTTTTCCCACTTCCATTCGGGTATCGGCAATGGTTGTAACAATCCGGCTGGCTTCTGATGCTCTGCCTTGACTCTCTAACATACATCACATACTGCTACATACTCGGCTATATCCTTCTTCATTCCTATCCACCAGAAACTCTCCTTCAAGTCCAGATACATCTTGGTGTTTCCTGGGTGAATCGAATTCGACGAATCATGGGCCTCCTGCAGAATCAACTTCCTGATCTCGGGGTCATTAGGCACATATATGCAATCCTCAAACCATAAGGTGTCATGCTCATCCTCACGAAATCCTTTAGCCTTTCCTTTACTCATCCTTTCCTTTATCTCGGCAATCTCCTTGTCAGTTTTCTGGGCTTCCCTGATCTTACCCAAAGAGTGGACTTAATTTCCAATGCCGCAACGTAACCTCTCGGAACTATCTCCAAACATAGCTCTCGAAGGTCATCTGCTAACTCCTTAGGTAATCCTCCGGTTATGAGTGTGTTAACATAACTCTTGCGGCTTGACGCATCTGCTACGACATTGGCCTTTCCAGGATGATAATGTAATTTCATATCATATTCCTTGATGAGCTCCAACCATCTCCTTTGCCTGAGGTTCAATTCCTTCTGCGTGAAGATGTATTTCAAACTCTTACAATCCGCGTATACCTCACAATGGTTTCTGATGAGAAAATGTCTCCATGTCTTCAGCGCATGCACTACGACTGCTAGCTCCAAATCATCTGTAGCATAATTTAGCTCATGGGGTTTAAGCTGTCGTGAGGCATATGAAACAACTCTCCCTTCCTGTATGGGTACAGCTCCAAGTCCTCGGCGTGAAGTGTTGCAATATACTTGGAAATCCTTACGTTGGTCTGGGAGAATCAACACTGGGGCTATAACCAAATGTTTCTTCAACTCTTGAAAACTGACTTCACAATCCTCAATCCTTTTAAACTTGGTGTCCTTCTTCAATAACTCCGTCATGGGCTTTGCAATCCTGGAGAAATTCTCAATGAACCTCCGATAATAACCCGCGAGTCCAAGGAAACTCCTGATCTCTCCAACTAATGTGGGTGCCACCCATTTAGTAACAAAAGTAACCTTGGTAGGGTCTACTGATATTCCTTCTTCGGATATAACATGTCCGAGAAATCCAACTTCCTTTAGCCAAAACTCACATTTGCTGAACTTGGCGTACAACTGATGTTCCCTGAGCTTCTCAAGAACTAAACGCAAATGCTCCTTATGCTCCTCTTCGTTCTTCGAGTAGACCAATATATCATCAATGAACACAACAATTAACTTATCCAAAAACTTCATAAACACTTTGTTCATCATGTTCATGAAATAGGCAGGTGCGTTAGTTAGATCAAATGACATAACGGTATACTCATATAGCCCGTACCTTGTGGTAAAAGTTGTCTTAGGTATATCCTGCTCTCAGATCTTCAACTGGTGATAACCTGATCAAAGAACCATATTTGAGAAAACTTTAGCTCCTTGCAAGTGGTAAAACAAATCATTGATCATCGGTAGAGGGTATTTGTTCTTGATCGTCACCTCATTCAACGCACGATAATCAACAACCAACCTTAAACATCCATCCTTCTTCTCCACTAGAAGCACTAGGGCTCCCCAAGGTGATGAACTTGGTCGAATGTAACCTTTATCCAGTAATTCCTTTATCTGTTTCTTAATTTCCTCCAGATCTTGTGCGGGCATCCGATACAATCTCTTTGATATTGGCCCGGTGCCTGGCAAAAGCTCAATCAAAAACTCAATGTCTCTATCCGATGGCATGTCTGGTAACTCCTCCAGAAATACATCAGGGTAGTGCTTCACCACTGGTACTTCCTCCTGTACAATTCTTGATAAGGAATTTACTTGAGTCCTCCTCGGCACATGCCAGGATACATACTTGATCCTCTTTCCTTCTGGGGTGGTGAGAAGAATTGATTTACTGGCGTAGTCGATGTTTCCTTCAAACTTGGATAACCAATCCATTCCCAGTATCACATCCAATCCATGTGACTCCAGAACAATTAGGTCAGTGGGGAAAACATGTCTACCTATGGTTACTGGCAACTGATAGCATCCCCTACTAGCCATATACTTTGCTCATTTGGAACTTACTAACATAGGTGACTTAAGGGCTACAGTTGGCAGGTTATACTTATCCACAAATCCCCTTGATATGTATGAATTCGATGCACCAATATCGAAAAGAACAAGTGCGGTAAATGCATTAATCAAAAACTTACCGACAACTACATTGGGTTGATCCTCAATCTCCCCCACGCTGACGTGTTCACCTGACCTTTGGTGAAGGGGTTGGACTTCTTGGTAGAACCTCCATTGTCATTTCCATTGTTAGCTTCAGGACATTTAGTAGCATAATGTCCGGTCTTCTGGCACTTGAAATAGGTAATGTGGCTCAGATCCCTCTTGGATGGTGTTGAAGGGTTGGAATGGTTCTCGCTGCTACTTCCTCCATTCCCATTGCCATTCTTGGGGCCACTGTGGTTATGCGAACATGCTCCACTGTGCGTATATCCTCCATGGTTATGGCCTCCATGGTTGTGGTTATGTCCTCCCGAGTACGGGGAATAGCGGGGTTTCTGTTGTGCTCCTGAAGTGTACCTCCCCTGTCCATACTCCCTCTTGCGATTATCGATATGTTGCTGCTTGCCTTCAATCATGAGAGCCCTGTCCACCAACTCCTGGTAGTTGTTGAATGTTGCCACCATCAACTGCATGCTCAGCTCGTCATTCATTCCTTCCAGAAACTTCTCCTGCTTAGCGACATCTGTAGCTACGTCATCAGGGGCATATCGTGCTAACTTGCTAAACTCATCCACATACTGGCCCACTGTACGTCCTCCTTGGTGCAAATTGCGAAACTCGCGCTTCTTCATGCTCATAGCTCCTGCTGAGACATGGGCAGTGCGGAAAGCCTGCTGGAACTAATCCCATGTAACAATGTCAATTGGGTAAGTGACTGTGAAATTCTCCCACCAAGATGCTGCGGGTCCATCAAGCTGATGTGCGGCAAAACGCACTCTCTCCGCATTAGTGCATCCTGAAGTGGTCAGCTCTCTTCCAATCTTGCGGAGCCAATCATCTACAACAATCAGCTCGGTGCTGCTAAAAAACACCGGTGGATTCAACCTTAGAAAATGGGCTAGGTGATCAACATGGGGTGGTGGTGGTGGGTTGTTGTTGTTGTTGCCTTGGTTCTGGTTCTGAACTAGTATCTGCATCAAGGCATTCTACTACTGGATCAACTAAGTGAGCTCAGGTGGGAAGGCAAATCCATTGTCACGTCTCGGAGGCATCTGATAGTTTAGAAGGGGTGAGAAAACAGAATAGAATGGGGTCTAAGAGAGATTCACTACCCATAATGCTCATGAGACAAAAACAATCAATTTCACTTCAATCAATAGCACACAAAGATTACACAATAGGTCTAACCTATGGTTACAAACTCGATCATTGCTAACTACTTGGAGGGAAATACTACTAATTACAATCATGGGCATCTAGAAATTTTCATCAGGGGAAGACTCCATGATATCTGCTCTAGCTTAGTCAATGTAGTCATCATTGCTGTCATCGTTTTCATCACTATCCGTGTCGATGTCGTCCAGGATGATGTAGTCCTCTGAACGGATCTCCATTGCTCGCTTGATATTCTCCACTGATATTCCCATCTTCCTCTTCAGGTCTTCATGCTTCTCTAGTAGTACAGGAATCTCTTCCTCGTATCCATAGCGTGTCGACTTGAGTTCCTCCTCTAGCTCATTATTTCTCTTCACCAGTTTCTTGATCTTCTTCATGTGGATAATTTGTTGATTCTCCTATCAACGAATATGATATCCCATCTCTTGAATGTAGGCTGCAATTGATCCATCCCTCCTGGTACGAATCATCTCCCATTTATCATCTCGGCGGCCACATATCTGGTAAATGGTATTCTCCACCTCCTTGTGATACACCTCACATATGCGTCCAAAGGTGATATGTGCTGCCAAGCTCTTTCCTATACTCCAGCTTGGTGCATCCAGGTAGAAATCAATAGGCTCCATTGTTGGCGCAAACGTCCTCCCAGGTACCCAGACTTTAATCTTCCAATGCTCCTCTTCTGGTACTGATGTATAGAAAGTCCCCGTGAAGCTTGGTAGTCCGATGTTCAAATACTTAGTGACTTCTTCAAGTGTTTCCCCGAAAGGGGTGTCGTCATCCAACTGAGTGAACTTGTTCCAGGGATCCGCCATCTATAGAGGAGAATTAGAAATGAGTAGAGAAGAGAAATCTTGTGGCTTATTCTAGTGATCACGTTCTACAGTCAGCGTGTGCTCTGATACCATCTTGTAGCGACCAGACCTCAAACAGTCAAGTCTCTGTGCATCAGTGTCGGTAATGCTGACACGCATAGTACTCGAGGAATTATAACAGAGTTTCAATCACACACTTATTACATCGAGTCCTCATAAAGAGTATGATTACACAAAACAATATCATGGTTCAAGGCCATCTAAACCAAATAACTGCGGAAGCTTCGAAAGTAAATGAGTCCATCAACTCCAAGGGCATAGCTGAGTGCAAAACAATGACCTATCGCACCTTAATCGTCGTTTGAGTAGTCTGCAACATGAGATGTTGCATCCGTGTAGGTCAGCACATTGAATATACTGGCAGAGTTACACTATAAAGTAATGAAATGCAAGAACTGTATCTACATGCAATATTTGGCTGGTGGAGGCTGTAAGTTTATGATTTTGCATAAAGCTAGTTTTTCCCAACAACAAAGGAATAAATTTATTTAACTACTCCCATGTTGCCCATTATTTGAGAAGGTAACCCCAACTCAAATCCCAAGTAAAAGTATCATAATTAACCCAAATCAAATTAATTAAAGTAACATCATGAGATCACATCAATAGATTCAAGTACTAGATACTCAAGATGTCCATAACCAGGGACACAACTAACCATGATTAGTTTGTACACTCTGCAGAGGTTTGCGCACTTTTCCCCACAAGACTTGACCGCATCCATGATCGGGTGATCGAGACATAGTCTTTCTGAAGCATTAACTCTCTACTCCGGGTGGATCGGTACACCTACTTTCCCCTACATCTGCTAGTCCACCTCTTCAAGAGCTCACACAACTTACTCAACTATATCAGAGCCCATAATGGCTTATGGCTGCACACAGAAGTTTCTAGCATGAATAATCTTATGATCCCTTTGAGCCTGGGTGGTGAACCATAGGAAGAATCACACGGGTACTCCGTGATTTTCCAAAATAGGCTTCACTGGGTTCCCCAGGTGCTTGCAACCAATCCACCCAGATGTATATTAAACTTGCCACCTTAATGTTATCCTTGATTAAAATAACTCTCAACTTCCATGTGTGAATCACGATCCAATCCCCGTGTACGAGCATGGCTAAGCAATAAATAAGCATAACATATGCTCCCGAGGTGAACCAAATGTATTACGTTCCCACCTCAAGCACTACAACCAAAACCACATGTTCCAAATCCTACTCATGCAAATATTTGAGGAATAATACTAATGCATAGTAAAAACTGCGTATAAAAGAGTATGATCAAAGTGTAACTTGCCTTGCTGACGATCTACAAACTCTAGAGATTTGTAGTAACAAGCTTCGCACTCCGGGTAATCTAGCGTAGACAAATAATAGCATACATAAGCAATCACTCAAACGAAACACGGGAAAAACCGAGAAAAGATCCAAATCGAACACGAAACAAGCAAACGGCTTAAACTAACAAGAGTCAAAGCTAACAACATTATTAACATGTGAATTAGATCTTAACAGTAGGGACAAGTGATTAGCTACGATTAGCAAAAAGATTCAACTCGGAGCAATGAAACTCCAAATGCGAAAGAAACAAGATCGTTTACTAATCTGGACTAAACTCAATTTTTGCAGTGCCAAAATTATGTTCAAGTTAGTTAACTAGAAATAATAGAACGATACGAAGATTTAGGCCCTGGTTTCATCTAATTTGGATAAACGAGTAAAAAGCTATGCTAGTTTAAAGATCAGGGACTAAATCGCGATAAAACTATTCGCCGATAGGTCCCTGGCCGAAAATAAACTAAAATAAAAATCTTACAGTGCGACTGTTCGCTAACAGAACTTATACAGCGAATACGGTTTGTTAAAATGATGGAACAAACAAACGTTAATTAAATTATAAAACCTAAAAAACCTATCTAAACAACCAAACCGAACTAAAAATAAACCGGAGAAAAAACCCGGTTCATACCGGTTTGACCGCAACAGCGACGGCAGCGAGTCGGCTGCGGCGGGCGGCGGCGCGGCATCGGGAGGTAGCGCGAGCGGTGGCGTGACTATGGTAGAGGGATTCGGCGGCAGCACGGCAGCGGGGCGGTGGCAGCGCGAGCGGCGGCGACGGCGGCAGAGGGTTTCGACGGTGGCGGCAGAGGACGGCTGCAGCGGTGGGGTTTGGCGAGGGGGAAACGGGGGTGGGGCGACGGGTTTTAAAGGGGGGGCTCGACCCCGACTTGGTGCCCAAGTCGTCTGGCGGCGACGCGGCGGATCCGGACTTCGGCGACTCCAATCCCCACACACGAGGGCGAGGCGGTGGCGGCGCGGGACGGCCTGCTCGGCTGGGCCTTTGGCCCAGTCGGGCGGGAAGTTTTTTTAAAAAAAAATTCTGCCCGAAAGAAAACTTCCTAATGAAATATAAAGAAAAATTCTAAAAATGCCAAAAACAATTTCCTATGTCTAAATAAAATATTTAGAACGAAGTGAACATTTTTATGGCCTAAAAATGCAATTTCCAAAAATGCATATTTTTTTCTAATTCAAATAAAATGCCAAATAAATCAAAATTTGGTTTTAAAATTCTTTCTCCAATATTTCTCTCAGTTTGAAGAAGTCATATTATCTTCTCTCATATATTATCTTCTTTCTCCAATATTTGTGAAACCTCCAACTCTATCCTTGGGTCCTTGAGTTGCATAAGATTTTTAGGATCTCAACAAAATGCAAGAATAAATATGGTAAGCATATAATGATCTATGTATAACAACCAAATTGAAAATTGGGATGTTACAGCCAAATATTTGATAAATGGTGTTCTCCAGCTCTTTGTGATACACGTCACATATGCTCTTTCCAGGTACCCTCTGCCATGCTCTTTCCTAAACTCCAGCTTGGAGCATCCAGGTAGAAATCAATAGACTCCGTTGTTGGCGCAAATGTCCTCCCAGGTACCCAGACTTTGATCTTCTAGTGCTCCTCTTCCGGTATAGTTGCAGAAAAGTCCCCGTTAAGCTTGGTAGTCCGATGTTCAGGTACTTAGTGACTTCCTTCAAGTATCGTCCGAAAGGGGTGTCTTCATCCGGCTGAGTGAACTTGTTCCTGGGATCCTCCATGTATAGAGGAGAATTAGAAATGAGCAGAGGAGAAATCATGTGGCTTATTCTAGTGGTTGCGTCCTATAGTCAGTGTGTGCTCTCATACCATCTTGTAGAGACCACGATCCAATTGGACCGAAGTCTCTATGCATCCGTGTCATCCCTGGATCAGTAATGCTAACACACACAATACTCGAGGAATTATAACAGAGTTCAATCACACACTTATTACATCGAGTCCTCATAAAGAATATGATTACACAAAAATATCATGGCTGAAGGCCATCTAAACTAAATAACTGCGGAAGCTTCGAAGGTAAAATGAGTCCATCAAATTCAATGGCATAGCTAAGTGCAATACAATGACGTATCGCACCTTATTCGTTGTCCGAGCAGTCTGCAACATGAGAAGTTGCAGCCGTGTAGGTCAGCACATGGAATATGCTGGCAGAGTTACACTGTAAAGCAATGAAATGCAAGAACTATATCTACATGCAATATTTGGCTAGTGGAGGCTCTAAGTTTATGATTTTGCAAAAAGCTAGTTTTTCCCTACAACAAAGGAATAAATTTATTTAACTACTCCCAAGTTTCCCAATATTTGAGAAGGTAACCCCAAATCAAATCCCAATTAAAAGTATCATCATTAAACCCAATTCAATTAATTAAAGAGTGATGAGATCCACAGTAATAATTCAAATACCAGATACTCAAGATGTCCATAACCGGGGACACGGCTAACCATGATTAGTTTATACACTCTGCAAAGGTTTGCGCACTTTTCCCCACAAGACTCGACTGCATCCACGATCGGATGATCGAGACATAGTTTTTCTGAAGCACTTACTCTCTACTCCGGGAAGACCGGCACACCTACTTTCCTGTACATCTGCTAGTCCACCTCTTCACGAGCTCACGCAACTTACTCAACTATGCTAGAGCCCATAATGGCTTGTGGCTGCACACGGAAGTTTCTAGGCATGAAATATCATATGATCCCTTTGAGCCTGGGTGGTGAACCGAAGGGAAAATCATACGGGTACTCCGGGATTTCCTTAAATAGGCAACACTGGGTTCCCCAGGTGCCTCAACCAATCCACCCAGATGTATATTAAAGTTGCCACCTTAAAGTTATCCAAGATTAATAACTCTCAAACTTCCATGGTTAAATCACGATCCAAATCCCCGTCTACGAGCATGGCTAAGCAATAAATAAGCATAACATATATTCCTGGGGTGATCGAAAGGTATTAGGTTCCTACCTCAAGTACTACAACCAAACCACATGTTCTCAATCCTACTCATGCAATTATTTGAGGGGTAATACTAATGCATAGTAAAAATGGGTATAGAAAAGTATGATCGAAGTGTAACTTGCCTTGCTGACGATCTGCAAACTCTAGGGATTCATAGTAATAAGCTTCGCACTCCGGGTAATCTAGCATAGACAAACAGTAGCATACATAAGCAATCACTCAAACGAAACAACGAGAAAACCGAGAAAAGATCCAAATCAAACACGAAACAAGCAAACGGCTTAAACTAAGATAAGTAAAACCTAACAACATTATTATCATGTAGATTTGATCTTAATAGTAAGTACATGTGACTAGCTATGATTTGCAAAAAGAAACAACTCAAACAGAGAAACAAAACCTAAAATACGAACGAAACAAGATCGTTTACTAATCTGAACCAAACTCAGATTTTACAGTATCAGAATCATGTTCAAGTAGGTTAACCGGAAAGAACAGAATGTTCCGAAGATTTAGGCGTTGGTTTCATCTAATTTCGACAAATGAGTAAAAAGTTACGCTAGTTTTAAGATCAGGGGCTAAATCGTGAGAAAACTATTTGCAGATAGGTCCCTGGCCAAAAAATATACTAAAAAGGGAAAACTAGGGCGCGAACGTTCATTAACAGAACTAATCTAACAAAAACTGTTTGTTAAAACGAACGAATGAATGAACGTTCGTTAAATAACTAAAATAAAACCGAAAACCAATCTATCCTAATAAACCGAGAAATCCTAAAAAACTGAGACGGTTCGGCGGTTATACCGGTTTGCCAAAATAAACCGTCGGCTCGGTGGATCAGATCGGATCGACAGCGGCGGCGGCTCCGGCGAGGCGGCGAGGCCCGGCGACGGCGGCTTGGCGGCGCTGAGGCTCCGGCGAGGCGGGGCGGCGGCGGCGGCGGCGACTAGTAGTAGCAGCGACGGCGGGGCTAGGCGGTGAGCGGCGCGATAGGCGGCGGCAGCGGCGGCTGCAGTGGTGGCGGGTGGCGGCGGTGTTTGATGAGGAGAGGAGGGATGGGGGCGGCGGCTTATAAAGGGAGGGGTCGGGCACCTCCGACTTGGTGGAGGGATCGGGTGGCGCGGCGGCGCGAACCCGGACTCCAACGAGTCCGGTTCCCGCACGGGGAAGAAAGGCGGCGGCGCGACGGGCCGGCTGGGCTGCAGCTCAGTCCGCCCGAAAGACTTATTTAAATAATTTCGCCGTGAAGGAAAAATCCTAAATAAATATAATAAATTTTTAAAAAATTCCAGAAACAATTTTCACCGTCCAAACCTAAAATTTAGGACAAGATGAACATTTTTCTGGACTAATATGCAATTTTCAAAAATGCAATTTTTCCCTAATTCAAAAAAATAGCAAATATAATACCAATAAAGTAATAATTTGATTTTAAAATTCTTTCTACAATATTTCCGTGAGGTTGAAAAAGTCATATTATCTTCTCTCATTATTTTTGTTACTGGAAATAATTGGAGAGAAAAATATTAAAATCAAATTGATCCTCTCTTCAAATTTGAAATAAATTCAAATATGAATTTTGGTGAAACCTCCAACTCTCTCCTTGGGTCCTTGAGTTGCTTAAGATTTCTAGGATCACAACAAAATGCAAAATAAATATGATATGCATGTGATGATCTATGTATAAAATGTAAAGTGAAAATTGGGATGTTACAAACCTACCCCCCTTAAGAAGAATCTCGCCCTCGAGATTCGGGTTGGTCACCAAAAAGGTTTGGGTGGTCTTTGTGGAGATTCTCTTCTCGCTCCCAGGTGGCTTCCTTCTCGGTATGGTGGCTCCACTGAACTTTGCAAACTTGATAACCTTGCTGCGAGTAACTCGACTGGAAAACTCAAGAATCTTGACTGGCTTCTATTCATAGGTCAGATCACCATCTAACTGAATTTCTTCCAATAGCACTGTATCTCTCAGAGGAATATCGGCCATCTCTGTGTGGCACTTCTTCAACTGGGAAATGTGAAACACATCATGAACTCCAGACAATCCTTCTGGCAATTCCAGCTTGTAGGCAACTTCTCCCATGTATTCCAAAACTCTGTATGGTCCCACAAAACGTGGTGCTAGCTTTCCCTTGACTCCAAAATGTTTAACTCCTCGGAGTGGGGATACACGAAGATATGCTCTATCTCCGACTTCATAAACTCTCTTCTTGATTTTAGTATCTGCATAACTTTTCTGCCTGGATTGGGCTACCTTGAGTCTGTCGTGGATCAACTTAACTTTCTCTTTAGAGTCTTTGGTTAAGTCTGGTCCGAAAAACTGTCGATCTCCAACTTCATCCCATGATAACGGTGTCCTGCACCTCCTTCCGTACAAGGCTTCGAAAGGGGCCATCTTCAAACTGGCTTGATAACTATTGTTATAAGAGAAATCTGCATATGGAAAATTGCCATCCCAACTTGATCCATAATCTAGCGCACAAGCCCTCAACATGTCTTCCAGAATCAGATTGACTCTCTCGGTCTGTCCATCCGTATGAGGATGAAAGGCTGTACTGACCTCTAGCCTCGTACCCAAAGTTTCATGCAACTGATTCCAAAACTTTGAAGTAAACTGGGTTCCTCTATCCGATACAGTGGTCCTCAGAACTCCATGCAGAAATACGATCCTGGTCATGTATATCTTTGCAAACTTAGCACTCGTATAAGTTGTCTTCACCGGGATGAAATGAGCTACTTTCGTCAAGCGGTCAACTACAACCCAGATAGAGTCATAGCCTGAATGAATCCTGGGTAATCCGGTGATAAAAACCATGCCAAGTTTATCACACTTCCATTCTGGTATTGGCAACGACTGTAGCAATCCTGCTGGCTTCTGATGCTCTGCCTTGACTCTCTGACATACATCACATACTTCTACATACTCAGCAATATCCTTCTTCATTCTTGTCCACCAGAAACTTTCCTTCAAATCCAGATACATCTTAGTGTTGCCTGGGTGAATCGAGTAAGGTGAATCATTGGCCTCCTGCAGAATCAACTTCCTGATCTCAGGGTCATTAGGCACATATATGCGATCTTCAAACCATAAGGTGTCGTGCTCATCCTCACAAAATCCTTTAGCCTTTCCTTTACTCATCCTTTCCTTTATCTCGGCAATATCCTTGTCAGTCTTCTAGGCTTCTCTAATCGTACCTAACAAGGTGGACCGAATTTCCAATGTTGCAACATAACCTCTCGGAACTATCTCCAAGCATAGCTCTCGAAGGTCATCTGTTAACTCCTTGGGTAATCCTCCGGTAATTAGCATGTTAACATAACTCTTGCGGCTCAACGCATCTGCTACGACATTTTCCTTTCCTGGATGATAATGCAATCTCATGTCGTAATCCCTTATGAGCTCCAACCATCTCCTTTGCCTGAGATTTAACACCTTCTACGTGGAGATGTATTTCAAACTCTTATGATCTGTGTATACATCACAATGGTTTCCAATGAGGAAGTGTCTCCACGTCTTCAGCGCATGCACTACGGCTGCTAACTCCAAATCATGTGTAGCATAATTCAACTCATGAGGTCGAAGTTGTCGTGAGGCATATGAAACAACTCTTCCTTCTTGCATAAGCACACCTCCATGTCCTTGGCGTGAAGCGTTGCAATATACTTGGAAATCCTTGCGTTGGGCTGGGAGAATCGGCACTGGGGTTGTAACTAAACGTTTCTTCAACTCCTGAAAACATGCCTCATAATCCTCAGTCCATTTAAACTTGGTGTCCTTCTTCAATAACTCCATCATGGGCTTTGCAATCTTGGAGAAATTCTCAATAAACCTTCGGTAATAACCTGTGAGTCCAAAAAAACTCCTGATCTCTCCAACTGAGGTGGGTGCCAACCATTTAGTTACAGAAGCAACCTTGGTAGGGTCTACTGCTATTCCTTCTCCGATATAACATGTCCGAGAAATCCAACTTCCTCTAACCAAAACTCACATTTGCTGAACTTGGCATACAACTGATGTTCTCTGAGCTTCTCAAGAACCAAACGCAAATGCTCCTTATGCTCTTCCTCATTCTTCGAGTAGACCAATATATCATCAATGAACACTGAGGGAGTCCTGGTTTAAGGGGTCCTCGGACAGCCAGACTATATGCTTATGCCAGACTGTTGGACTATGAAGATACAAGATTGAAACTTCGTCACGTGTCCGGGTGGGACTCTCTTTTGCGTGGAAGGCAAGCTTGGCGATTCGGATATGTAGATTCCCTTCTCTATAACCGACCTGATGTAACCCTAGCCCCCTCCCGTCTCTATATAAACCGGAGGGTTTAGTCCGTAGGACAACAACAATCATAATCATAGGCTAGCTTCTATGGTTTAGCCTCTACGATCTCGTGGTAGATCAACTCTTGTAATACTCATATCATCAAGATCAATCAAGCAGGAGTAGGGTATTACTTCCATAGAGAGGGCCCGAACCTGGGTAAACATCGTGTCCCCCACCTCCTGTTACCATTAGCCTCAGACGCACAGTTTGGGACCCCCTACCCGAGATCCGCCGGTTTTGACACCGACATTGGTGCTTTCGTTGAGAGGTCCACTGCGACGTCGAAAAAAAGGTTTGATGGCTCGCCTTGTTATCAAGGACAACATCACCTCCGGGGGAGCCCTGGCCTCAGGCCAAACCTCCGACTAGGCGACTTCGTCATGAACACCCATTCAGCCGCCGTGCCGACGATGATTTCTCGGGTCAAAGAAAATAGCCTCCACGTCAGCTTGGAATATGCCGAGTGGATGGATCCTATGGAGCTATAGTCCTTGAAGGAACTCCTAGATCACATCGCCGCTTTGGGAGTCGCTACGGACTATGATCAGATTGGGCTTAAACCCGATCAAAGAGAGATTAACTCTTCGCCGATCACCCATCAAATAGCAGTGGTGGAGGAGCAATGCAGCAACTCTTCCTCTATATTGAGGACGAACTATGTCTGGATTCCTGAGCTCACTGAGCCGGATACCCGCTCGCGGGAGAACATGCCCCAGACTTCAAATTTAGAATCTGACAGCGGGCCGGAAAAATTGGATAACATCCCGGAGCCCAAACTACTAAGTTTGGAACCTCCCCAGCCTCTGGGTCCTGAATCGGGTCAGGGTTTGGACTTAAATCCACCCACCCACCCAGATACAAGCGATCTTTCCCACATCAGACAACAATCCCAAGAGACAGTACATCACCTTTGGGATAGATTCCTCCTTGTAATGAGCAAGGTTAAGGACTGTCGCGAGGAAGACGCAATCTCATTCTTTTGCAAAAATTGCACGGACAAGGGAATCCTTAACGCCATAAGTCGCCGTGATATATCACACTTCACTGACTTGGCGGCAATAGTATAGAAGTACTATGCGAATGAAAGCGCCTGGAAAACCCAGGCATCATTCTGGGATCCTCTTGCTCTCACTAACCCCCTCGTCCGAATGAAAAGGGTGCACTCTCGCAAGTCACCTGATCCAATCATGAAGAAACCAAAGCCCACTACAGGGCGTGGAACCATATTGGAGGGATGGCTCAATAGGCCATGCAAAATTCACGCCACACCGGATACTGTACCAACACACAGCCTTAGAGCATGTTGGATACTTCGGCAGGTGGCCAAGAGCGGCGAGGATCTCCTCATTAACAATACCGCAGAGCATCATCCTGCAGAAAACAACAATACAATGTTGATAGTCTTTGAGACTTTCGCCTCGAATAATAGACGCAAGAGAGCACTCCGCGGCCTCGCTGAAGTCTGCCATGTTGCAGCAACAAATCCTTGGAACGACAAGGCTATAACCTTTAATGCTAGTGACGAACCTCAATTCTGAACAGTCCGAGCACCAGCCGCTTTGGTCCTTAGTCCAATTGTGGATGGCTTCTGGCTTACTAAAGTGGTCATGGACGGTGGCAGCGGACTAAACCTCATCTACGAGGAAACTCTCAACAAAATGGAGCTGCATTAAGTAAAGCAGCATGACCTTCCAAGGAATTATCCCTAGTCGGGAGACACGATGTGCGGGAAAAATCACACTTGATGTGGTATTCGGCACGCGGAAAATTACAGGTCCGAAGAGATAACATTCCATGTGGCCCCTTTCAGTAGTGGCTACCACGCCCTTCTAGGGTGGGACGCTTTCGCGAGCTTCCAAGCTCTACCCCATTATGGGTACATGAAGCTCAAGATGCCCGGGCCAACGGAATCATCACTCTAGCCAGTGATCCGGACATAGCACTTCGCGCCTAAAATAAAACCAGCGCCCTGGCCCTTGAGGCATTACCCGAAGCCCTCGCGGCCGAAGAATTAACTGCATTACGCTCCATAGTGGATAGGGATGACGTGATACTCGATAAGAGATCCAAGTCCACCTCTTTCAAACCAGCGGATGAAATAGTCAAATTCCAAGTCCACCCAATAGACTCTACCAAAACAGCATCCATCGGGGCACAACTAAACCCCACAATCGATGCCACACTACGGGCGTTCTTGCGCGAGAATTGGGACATCTTTGCCTGGCACCCTTCAGATATGCCGGGGATCCCATGCAGGCTGGCCGAGCATAGCCTCAACATATTGAAGGGATACAAGCCGGTCAAGCAAACACTATAGCGCTTTTTGGAGCATAAACAACAAGCTATGGGAGAGGAGCTAGCTAAGTTACTCGAAGCGGGATTCATCAGAGAAATAAAACACCCGGATTGGCTAGCAAACCTGGTGATGGTACCAAAGAAGGATAAATCCTGGCGCCTATGTGTCGATTTCAAGGACCTCAATAAGGCTTGCCCTAAGGATCCCTCCCCCCTCCCCCGCATCGATCAAATTATTGATGCTACCGCAGGACACGACTCATTGTGCTTCCTCAAAGCATACTCCGGATACCATCAAATCAAGATGGCGGATTCGCTTCAAGCCGCGACGGCATTTATCACCCCATATGGCCCCTTCTGTTCAACACCATGCCTTTCAGGCTCAAAAACGCCGGTGCTACCTACCAACACATGATTCAGACATGCCTGGAAAAACAAATCGACAAAACAGTTGAGGCACACGTGGACGACGTGGTCATCAAGACCAGACACGTTGAATCTTTAATAGACGACCTGAGGCTCACGTTTGATAATCTCCGAACATATGACATCAAGCTCAATCCGGAAAAATGTGTTTTCGGCGTTCCCACTGGAAAGCTGCTGGGCTTCATCGTTTCCAATAGAGGAATTGAAGCAAACCCGACTAAAATCCGAGCTTTGTCATAGTTGGCTACCCCAACAGACCTCAAAAAAATCCAGAAATTAACCAGATGTGTGGCTGCCTTAAGCCGCTTTATCTCCCGATTAGGAGAAAAGGCACTACCTCTTTATCGCCTTCTTCGATGCACCGAACACTTCGAGTGGACGGATGCAGCGACGATCGGACTGGAAGAAATAAAAGCCCTCCTGGCCAATAACCCAACCTTGGCCGCACCAAACATTGGCGAACCCATGTTGTTATAGCTGCAACACACCAAGTTGTAAGTGCAGTGCTCGTCGTCGAACGAGAGGAGGACGGACATAAGTTCCCGCTTCAAAAGACGGTATACTATGTATCCACTGTCCGCACACCATGCAAGTCATGGTACCCCCATTATCAAAAGATAGCATACACGGTCTTCATGGCATCTCGGAACCTATGACACTACTTTCAAGAGTGTTCAATCACGGTGGCCTCCGAAGTACTACTCAATGACATAATAAATAACCGTGATGCCATTGGCCAGATTGCTAAGTGGGCCATCAAGCTCCTCCCGTTTGACATTACATATAAACCACAGCGAGCCATTAAATTGCAAGTACTGGCTGACTTCATCGCCGAATGGACAGAAGCTGAACTCCCTAAAGAGTACGGCGCATACTCCAATTGGATCATGCACTTTGACGGCTCTAAAATGCTGGCTGGTCTGGGAGCGGGTGTTGTCTTGACATCCTCCACTGGAGATACAGTCCAATACATACTCCAAATACTATACACAGACTCCAACAATGCAGCCGAATACGAGGCGTTGTTGCATGGTCTTCGGATGGCTGTCTCCATGGGCATCCGCACCTAGAAGTGCATGGGGATTCAAACCTCACAATATCTCAAATAAATGGAGACTTCGATGCCAAGGATCTGAAAATGGCGGCTTATCGTAATGCCGTCCTCCAAATGTCAGCTCGATTCGAGGGGCTTGAATTTCATCATGTGGTTCGAGAAAACAATCAAGCGGCGGATATCCTTGTCTACATCGGTGCTAAGCGCGACCCCGTCCCACCTAACATCTCCCTAGAAAGGCTGTTCAAGCCATCCGTGGTGTGGCACGGGGAGACCGGCAATACTAGTCCGGATCCGACCAGAACCCCAGATTCCGAACACACTGACATAATCGGAGGCTCTGCCACCGAAATAACCCCTTCGGACCATCTGATCATGGTTGTCATCGCCCCATGGACCCAACCCTCCTGAGCCTACCTGAATAGGCAAGAACTCCCCGAGGATTAAAATGAGGCACGCTGCATTGTGTGGTGCTCTAAAGCCTACAAGGTCCACGAAGGAGAGCTTGCTACCGGAATACTTCAAAGATGTATCTCCGAAGAGGAAGGGCGACAGCTCTTGGCTGAAATTCATGCTGGACTCCGTGGCCACCACGACGCAGCTCGGGCCCTTGTAACCAAGGCCTTTCATACAGGTTTCTACTAGACGACAGCCCGAGCAGACGCACAGGACCTCGTCCAACATTGCGTCGGTTGCCAGCTCTTTGCCAACCAAAGCCATATGACGCCCACCGCTCTCCAAACAATCCCCATAACTTGGCCCGTTGCGGTCTGGGGGCTCGATATGGTCGGACCCCCTAAAGGAGGAAGCCATAAGAGAAAATACCTGTTGGTCATGGTGGATAAATTCACCAAATGGATAGAGGACAAACTAGTTAAAACAGCCGAATCCGGACCAGTGTTACACTTCATATCAAGGGTCGTGCACCGCTATGGTGTCCCCCACAGCATCATCACGGATAATGGCTCCAATTTCATAGCCGATGAGGTGAAAACTTGGTGCGGTAACATGGGCATTAAGCTCGATTATGCCTCTGTCTATCACCCTCAAACAAACGGTCAAGTCGAACGAGCAAACGGTCTTATTATGAGCGGCATCAAACCCAGACTAGTGCGATCTCTGAAGGAATCAGACATGCACTGGGTTGAGGAGCTTGACTCCGTACTATGGGGGCTGCGGACCACGCCGAATCGCACTACCGAATACACACCCTTCTTTATGGTGTACGACGCAGAGGTGGTATTGCCCTGCGATATTATTCATGGCTCACCTCGAGTGCGCATGTATGAAGAGAGAGAAGCCGAGCTTGATCGGCGGGACAATTTAGATGCCCTGGAGGAGGAGCGCGACATTGCAAAAGCCCGTTCCGCATTTTATCAGCAACAGGCTCGCAGGTATCAAAGCAGAGAAGTACGGGCCAAAACTTATAACATTGGCGAACTCGTTCTATGCCTACCAGAGAAGAAAAAGGACAAGCTCAAGCCCAAGTTGGAGGGTCCCTTCATCATTGATAAAGTTCTCACTGGAGGAGCGTACTGCCTGCATGATGCATCAGATAATCGACTCGAGCCGAACCCATGGAACGCGGCCAGACTCCAAAGATTCTACGCCTAGCGCTGAACTCTTTGTTCGTCTCCTTCCCTCTGCCTTTTTTTACTTTCTAGTTATATCCTCTCTCTTTCCTTTTATGGCTCTAAAGCTTTACTGTAACTCGACTACACACTCGTGACGCGCTAATCTTCAAATATGTGCATTCATTATACCTGGGGGCTTCTTATACAAAAGCTTAATATAATTATCTTCCGGGCATCATGCCCACTGCGTATGTGTCCCTTTTTCATATGTACCTTTTCTTCACCATTATATGCATCGATATGACTTAAGTTTTGGCCAAGCAGGGTTGCCTAGCTCCTGTGTTTATGCCCTACATTCCTGTTAGTTCGCCTAGGGCATAAGGGGAGCACCTCTGCGATTGTTACTGCCGGGTACTCCGGACGCGTACCTCAGACTGGGTGAAGCCGAAAGCAAGCGTTCTTAAGGGAATATTTGGTCAATGAACTAAAGATGTTTTTTACCTATTACAATACAAACCCCCAGATGTTGCATATACTGCGTTGTTGCGCATAGTTAGGACATGCACATTAATGCATGCGTACCCAGGGAAAGGAACCCTTAACGGAACTATTCTGTCTGGAAGATGTTTCTTACTATCCATGTAATATAACATAGCTAGTTGGGTACTTGTCTGTTCAAGCAATTATGACCCCTACGCCTGGTTTCCACACGTACCCCGGTTTATATAACTGAGCGGGTATTCGAAAACACTCCGGACTGTCGGGTCCGGAGGCTGAAGCAAAAAGGTCAGTCATGACAAATGATTTACAATCCGTCTAGTGACAAATATGTCAATTGAAGTACATAGTCACTTAGACTCGAACACTTCTTCTTCTATGCCATCCAACATGCTGTCTAGCCTACAATCCTGTTGGGAATACTTTGCGGCTAATCCTACCTGGTCATATACCAGACTAACGGGAATTTCTTTCCCATCTGACCCTATAGGTCCGACCCGGGCCATGTGATTCGGATCGAGCTTGGTATATCATGTTATTACCACGGCCCAAGCTTCCCTCGCACCTTGTCGGCAGGCAGATATCTTCCATAGTCAGAAACGTCGCCGCGCTCCCTTGAGTAGCTGCACAAGCTCCCCCATGCTTCCTGGCAGGGAGGCGGATGGCCATAAGGCCTTGGCGACACCTTGCATCACCTAATGAACTTGTTCGTGTAGTTGCGAAAGCTCTTGCAGCAGATCGCCTGAGGATCCGGGCATCTCCTCTTCGGGACGACCGGTCAGCATACCTACAGACATAACTTTGTTAGCCCGTTTCTTCACCGAACAATATAAAGGTTTGTTTGAGCACATACTAAAAATGCCGCTTTGAAGCCTTCTATTTTCCTTCATGGGGTCAGCTAGCTGAGCTCGAACATCTTTTAATTCTATGCTCAGCCGGGTATTGGCATCTTGGAGATTTTTTTTCTCCCGCCTGACCCATGTAAGTACACGCTCGCCAGCATCTAGTTGTCGTTGAGCTCTTTGTTCATCCTCTTGTAGGATCTCCGGATTCACTCCGGGATTATCTGCGGAATCTATTGTCAGATCTGCAACGTGCCGAACACTAAATGGTACACGTAATTACATTTTTTTCTCGATGGAGAGAAATATTACCAGATGAGGCCTTCTCGGATTCCTCCATTTCGGCAGCTGCGGCCCTTACCTGGGCTTGACACTTCTCCAGGTCTTGAGACAAAAGGGTATTCTTCTCTGTAAGAACCTGTTCATAAAATGATCCTTAAATCAGTTGTACCAACTATTTCAAGTCTCAGAGGCTACTGATATACATAATTATCAGATTTTGCTTACCCATATATCTTTTAAATACTGGTTTCTGGCTCTAGCAAGCCCATATTGAGCAGCTCGGACATACGCGTCTCCCGAGTTGAAGGCATTGAAAGCCTCTTCAGAAAAACTAGGATCGCAGAGTGCGGCCCGCCGACGTGGTTCATAGCGCTCTCCACCTCGGAATTGGTAGCGGATATTCTATCTGAATCCTCTATAGGAGGACCTTCCGGTGTCGTCCCCACGTTAGCCTCTACCCTCAAAACCGGTTCTGGAATCCGGCTGGTAGAGCTGTGACAGGCAGGATCCTCGGATATAGTCCGGCGAATGTTCTTTCTGCCAAGACACAGTGGATGTTGTTATATTTTAAGATGAAAATAACGGAGCATGCTTTAAACCATACCTCTTCGATGGCGGCTTGGCCATGTCCCTGCTCGCTTTCCTTTTTGAAAGCCTACCCGGCTTGGGCCCGCAGTGACTCACCAACAAGGGGCGCCCTAGCTTATGTCACATCCCTAGCTTCTGGCAATGCACTAGGCTAGCCTCATGAGTGTCATCATGTTTAAGTTTCAAATGAATTTGAAATGGGGATTGCCTAAACCCTAGCATCAAAGGAATTCACTAGGTTCACCTAAAATATTTTTAGTAAATCCGAATGGCTTTCAAAAATGTTCATCATTTATGGAAAATAATGTAAACAGTAACCAGAGGTGATGCACATTTTTCCATGACATATTTGGGCTCTGAATTAAATCATACTCTATTTGCATTTGGTCATTTAAATGCTATAAAATATTTTAAATTCCCAAATAATCATGAACTGAAATGTTTACTGTAGGATATATTTCCAACAGTGGTCATGAGCAGTTTCATGATTTTTGGGGTTGATTTAGTATTTTTAGAAAAGCCACAAAGATTACAGAAAATAGAAAAAAACAGAAGAAAATTAGAAAAGACACGAAACTACCTAACTTACCTTTGCAGCCCACCTCACCGGCCCAGCACTGCAGCTGTGCGGCCCAGCCCACCACCGCCTCCTCCCCGGTTGCCTTCCTCCTCTGCCAGGAGGACGCGCATGTGGCCGACGCGCGCACGCACGCGCCCCGGCCACTTCCTCCCTCCCAGACTGCCTGGCTCCCCCTCGTCGTGCCTAGATGACGTCAGTGCAACGCCTGGACGCCCCCTCCCTCTCTCCCCCAAACGCTCTCCCCCTCCTCTGCTCTCCCCACCGAGCGCAGCCATCGCCGCCGTTCACTGTTGCTGCAGCCACCGTCTCCTCCTGGCCTCGCCAACGTGTCTGCGAGCTCCGCCTC
>NC_041383.1:614284767-614379386 GCF_002162155.2 Triticum dicoccoides
CGGAGATGCTCCGTCGTCGTCAAGCCTCCCCCAAGCTCTTAGTATGCATCGGCCGACTCCCCGTGAGCCACTGACCCTCTCCCCTCCGTCTGTTCCTTCGCGCGCGCCCCGTAGCCGTTGCCCCGCGAGCACCCGAAGCCGTCGCCCGCCATGGCAGGCGAGCTTTGTGCCCCCGAGCACCTCCGCCTCGCGTAGAAGCTCCGACATTCTCCTGCTGCCCTTTAGGTGCTGCCCAGCACCTCCGTTCACTAGCCTACGAGCTACAGCACCGCGCTCGTGCTTAGCCGAGCTCCGGTCACCGCTGTCGCCCTTGCCGTCGCAGTTGTAGTCCACCATGGCACCACCCACGGACACCACCCGATGCGCCTCGATGCGCTGCATCCGTAGAGCCCAGCCGCGTGAGCTCTCGTCGCCGGAGATGGCCGGATGAGTGGTGCCGCCGCATCCAGCTTAGCGCCGACGGCTAATCGCCGGTTAGCCCACATGGCAGTCATTAGATTAGGAGGTAACTAACACTTCTAGTTTAACACTAAACGCTAACAATGGGACCCATTTATTAGTTTACTACTTAAACACAAATAATTAGATTAGTTACTAAAATCAGTGGGCCCACGCGTCAGTTTTGACCAAGCTGACGCGGACGTTGACCAGGCCCACATGTCAGCGACTCTAACCAGCCCGAGTCATTGACCAGTGGACCCCACTGGTCAGGTTTGACCTGGACCGTGTCAGTTGACCTGCTGACATCACCCTGACGCATTAAAGCTTTTTCTGGAATTAAAATAAATCAGAAAATAATTAGAAATTCCAGAAAATAGTCTAAACTTCAAAAATTCATAGAAATTCAACCATAACTCCAAATGAAATAATTTATATATGAAAAATGATCACAAAAATCCAATCTATCCATCTGTACTAGTTTCATGCATGATAGAACAACTTATGACTACTGTTTAGTACAAATCATATGAATGGCATTTAAATAACCACATGTGGAGTTTGAATTTGAATCTTGGATTCAAACCAACTTCATTTAACTTGTTGCTAGCTGCATTAGCTCAAACCACAGCATATTGCCATGTCATGATCATGCATCATACTATCGCATTGCATTGATTGTGTCTCCTCTCTGTTGCCGGTGTTTGTCCCCTCCCAATGGATGAAGCACCGACGATGTGATTGATGACACCGATGAAGAACTATACTATCTTCAGAAGTGCCAGGCAAGCAAAACCCCCTTGTTCATTCCGATACAATCCCACTCTCTCACTCCTGCTCTCTTTTACTGCATTAGGACAACAACGATTCATCGGTTTCATGCTGCGGTAGTTGAACCCCTTTTCCTCTGCATGACCTGTCATTGCCACAGTAAATAGATGAAACTCACTAGCATGAGTAGGAGTTGTTTGAGCCTTGTTGTGCCTACTCATTCATGCTTGTTTGTCATGCCTACTACTACTTAGAGTTGAGTCAGGTCTGATTCATCGGGGATGAATTGGGATGTTGTGAACATGTCCTACCATGTGTGAGCTAAGTGTGTGAACACGATTTGGTAAAGGTAGCGATGAGAGGCCATGTAGGAGTACATAGTGGGTTGTCTCATTGAAGCCGTCCTCAGGAACTGAGTTTTGTGTTTGTGATCCATGAACAGCTACTACCACTCATTGGGCTCCTTAATTGACCCTCTCGGCTTCTTAACCATCCTTGTCCTCTGTCCAGGAGTTGCAAGTAGTTTCTAGTGTTTGTAGTATGCTGGAGGGTGCGCAGCGCTGACCCCAGGGGTGGGCTGTGATGCGATAGGCACGTGGCCGGGTATGCCGGGCGCCCATTTGGTGTCGCGAAACCCTGTACACATCGTTCGAGGCCGTATGTGGAAACCTCGGCCGGACTCCCTGCGAATGGAACCTGAATAGGCGATAAACATGGACTAGAGACTTGAGTGTTTAGGTGGGCCGTGGCCGACACCCTCGTTGGGCTTTCGCTTGAAGGTTGTCGAGTACATGTCGTGTAAACGACGGTAAGTGGTGAGAGCGTGTGTGAAGAAGTACACCCCTGCAGAGTTAACATCATCTATTCGAATAGCCGCGTCCGCGTAAAGGACCTCTGGGTTGCATATTCAGTTCATAGACAAGTGAAAGTGGATACTCTAAAATACGCAAGATAAGCGTGAGTGCTATGGATGGCGTTCTCGTAGGGAGACGGGAGCGGATCCATAGTGGTGTATTGATATGGTGAATATGTGGACTCGTGTGCGCCACCTCAAAAGAATTACTTGCAGTCGTAGTTCAGTATAGCCACCGAGTCAAAGCTGGCTTGCTGCAGTTAAACTCCACCACCCCCTTTGTTGACAATGATGCATATGTAGTTAGTTCTGATGTAAGTCTTGCTGGGTACATTTGTATTTATGTTTTTGAAGAGAGACTTCAGTCTCACTAGTAGTTCTGCGTGGACTTCGACGTTTAGCTTGTTACCTCAGCTACGATCTTGTGCCCTCGGCAGGATCTGGTAGATAGTCAGGCTTCTCAGCCTTTTCATTTGTAGATGTCTGTACTCAGACATGTTAAGCTTCCGCTTGTGTTTTGACTTGTATGCTCTAAATGTTGGGTCATGAGACCCATATTTATAATATCTCACTCCTCGGAGCCTATTGAATAAAATACTTGAGTTGTAGAGTTATGTTGTGATGCCATGTTGTATTTGCACATATCGAGCATATTGTGTGTATGTTATTGAAATCCTTTGTATGTGTGGGATCTGACTATCTAGTTGTTTATCCTTCGTAGCCTCTCTTACCGGGAAATGTCTCCTAGTGCTTCCACTGAGCCTTGGTAGCTTGCTACTGCTCCGGAACACTTAGATTGGCCAGCATGTGTCCTTCTTCGTTCCTGTGTCTGTCCCTTCAGGGAAATGTCACGCGGTGTCTACCGGAGTCCTATTAGCCTGCTACAGCCCGGTTTACCGGAGTCCTGCTAGCCCAGTTTCTATAGCCCGGATTCACTCGCCGGTGACCGACACGTTCGTTGCTGGGTTATGTATGCCTGTCCCTGTAAGTTAGTGCCACTTTGGGTTCACGACTAGCCATGTCAGCCCGGGCTCCTTGTCATATGGATGCTAGTGACACTATCATATATGTGTGCCAGAAGGCGCAAACGGTCCCGGGCCTGGTAAGGCGACACCCGTGGGGATACTGTGTGTGGCCGCAAAGTGATATGAGGTGTTACATGGACTTCCGACATAGCACCTGCGGCATTAGGATTCTAAGATTTGAAGATTCTCCCTTCTCTTACGTGAAATTCCCCTCTTAATGGAATGGCTCTCTTAGTTACGCTGTGCCCCGACCCGAGTCCCCACGTCCGCTTTTATTCGCCCGCTTTTTCTTCCAAATATTTTTACGAATACGCTTTTTTGACATTGAAGTACGTTTTTTTGGAACTGCCATAGAAAGATGCGCAACTCAATACAGAACCAGGAAGCGTGTTGCCAAAAATGTTGGAGGTTAGATCGGTGTGGCATTGAGTCGGGGTCCTGACAGGTGGGTAAGGTGGAAAGAGTGAATCCTTTTCGGAAGATAAGTCTCCTGTTTACTTACATGTGATGAAGGGATGAGGTCGGGATAATCGGCAATGATGGCTACCAAGGTAACATCATAGCTCGCCTGGTAAAACACCCTATCGTCAAGCTCCACAAATATGTCTGGATCCTCTTCGAGTCCGGGATCGAGGGCCCGGTTGTGGTCCTCTGGCTGTGGAGATGGGTTGTGGATTCCCTCATAGCTTTCTGCATTTCCTGTTATGGACTAGTTAGGTAAGTATTTGTGATGAAAGACTGCGGGAATGAATAGAGTTGAGTAAGAGATAGCAACTCACCCAGCTAGGGGGATTGTACATGGAAAATCCATCCCGTGGCTTAATGCGGACGAACTCCTCTTCTTATCCATTGTATAAATCGGACAGTATTTTCGCTAGAGCGGTGGTGGAGTCCGGACCTTTCCGACCATAGCAGGTGGTATCGTCTTCTCCGTTGAAGTGCCACATGGGATGCCCTCGATACTGGAGTGGTTGTACCCCTCGCATTATGCATATTGAAATAACCTCGGTTTTTGTCAATCCAGATTGGGTAAGCGTTTTTATCCTGCCCATCAATTGAGGGACCTATCTACTATCTTCCTCCTTGGGGCTCCGGGGACGCCAGCTACGGCGTTTCTTCAACGGGTCATTTGTGAACTCAGGAAGACCCATTCGGATGGGGTCAAGAAGGGAGACGTCCTCTATGTAAAACCACTTGGAAGGCCAATATTCAGATGTCTTGATCGGGGTGCCGGATAGGTATCCGGTCCCGGCGATGCGCCATATCTCGGCTCCGCCCACTTGGAATATTGATCCCTCTTGATTACGATGGGCGAGGCAGAACCATCTCTTCCATAGCTCGAAATGAGCTTCGCAACCCAGAAATAACTCGCAAAGGGCAACATAACTTGCGATGTGCAGGATGGAGGCAGGGGTAAAATTGTGCAGCTGGAGGCTATAGTACTCCAGGAGCCCTCGAAGGAACGGATGGATTGGAAATACGATGCCCCTCAGCAGATAAGGGACAAGGAACAATCGCTCCCCCCTGGATGGGTTGGAAAACTCTCCGCTTGCTCCCCACCGTCAAAGGTGGCTAATCCGGCCCGAACGGGGACAAGATATGCAGGTGGAAGAAACCCCTGGCTCTGCAACTTCACCAATTGGCCGTGGGGTACGGTACACTTCCCCCAATTACCTGGCCTGGCGCTATACGGGCGAGAAGAGGAGCTGCGGTGGTCGGCCATGATGGGATGGTTTTTTCGGGTGTGCTCTGATGAATCCTCACTTGGGGAAGATGGTGTGATTTGGATCTGAGGATCCCCGTCTCTTTAATAGACGATTTATTTACATGGTCAGGGTGGCAAGTGTAAAAATGCCTCGGCTTCTTGCATTCGCTCGACACGTGGAGGCAAACACTATTAAGTACAGAAGCCGATGAGTGTAACATTAAATGGGAAGCTGGACACTGCTCGTTACAACAGGTACTCTGGAGAATTCGGAGAAGGAACCTGCCTTGCAATGCCGAAGACAATCTGCGTGCCGGACTCATCGTCATTGAAAGCCTGGTTCGGGGGCTATTGAGAGAGTCCTGGATTAAGGGGTCCTCGGACAGCCGGACTATATGCTTATGCCGGATTGTTGGACTATGAAGATACAAGATTGAAGACTTCGTCCCGTGTCCGGGTGGGACTCTCCTTTGCGTCGAAGGCAAGCTTGGCGATTAAGATATGTAGATTCCCTTCTCTATAACCGACCTGATGTAACCCTAGCCCCCTCTAGTGTCTATATAAACCGGAGGGTTTAGTCCGTAGGATAACAACAATCATAATCATAGGCTAGCTTCTAGGTTTTAGCCTCTACGATCTCGTGGTAGATAAACTCTTGTAATACTCATATCATCAAGATCAATCAAGTAGGAAGTAGGGCATTACCTCCATAGAGAGGGCCCGAACCTGGTTAAACATTGTGTCCCCCGCCTCTTGTTACCATTAGCCTTAGACGCATAGTTCGGGACCCCCTACCCGAGATCCACCGGTTTTGACACCGACAAACACCACGACGAACTTATCCAAAAACTCCATAAACACCTTGTTCATCATACTCATGAAATATGCAGGTGTGTTAGTCAAACCAAATGACATAAATGTATACTCATATAGCCCATACCTTGTTGTAAAGGTTGTCTTAGGTATATCCTGCTCTCGGATCTTCAACTGGTGATAACCCGATCGAAGATCGATCTTGGAAAAAACTTTAGCTCCTTGCAACTGGTCGAATAAATCATTGTTTATCGGCAGAGGGTATTTGTTCTTGATTGTCACCTCATTCAGCGCATGATAATCAACAACCATCCTCAAATATCCATCCTTCTTCTCCACTAGAAGCACCGGGGCTCCCCAAGGTGATGAACTTGGTTGAATGTAACCTTTCTCTAGTAACTCCTTTATCTGCTTCTTAATTTCCTCCAGATCCTTTGCTGGCATCTGATACGGTCTCTTGGATATTGGTCCGGTGTGAGGCAATAACTCAATCAAAAACTCTATGTCTCGATCTGGTGGCATGCCTGGTAACTCTTCTAGAAATACGTCGGGATAATCCTTCACCACGGGTACTTCCTCCTGAACAACTCCTGATAATTAAGTAATTCACCTGAGTTCTCCTCGGCGCATGCCGGGATACATACTTGATCCTTTTTTCCTTCTGGGGTGGTGAGAATAATTGATTTACTAGCGCAATCGATGTTTCCCTCAAACTTGGATAGCCAATCCATGCCTAGTATCACATCCAATCCTTGTGACTCTAGAACAATCAAGTCGGTGGAGAAAACATGTCTACCTATGGTTACTGGCAACTGATAGCATCCCCTATTAGCCATATACTCCGCTCCTGGGGAACTTACTAACATAGGTGAATTAAGGGCTACGGTTGGCAATTTATACTTATCCACAAATCCCCTTGATATGTATGAACGCGATGCACCAATCGAAAAGAACAAGTGTGGTATATGCATTAATCAAAAACTTACCGACAACTGCGTCGAGTTGATCCTCAATCTCCTCCACACTGACATGGTTCACCTAACCTTTGGTGAAGGGGTTGGGCTTCTTTGCAGAACCTCCGTTGCCATTTCCATTCTTTGCTTCAGGACATTTAGTGGCATAATGTCCGGTCTTCTGGCACTTGAAACAAGTAATGTGGCTCAGATCCCTCTTGGCTGGGGTTGCAGGGTTGGAACGGTTCTGGCTGCTGCTTCCTCCATTCCCATTGCCATTCTTGGGGCCACTGTGGTTGTACAAACTTGCTCCATTCTGTGTATGTCCTCCATGGTTGTGGGTATGTCCTCCTGAGTACAGGGAATAGCAGGGCTTCTACTGAGCTCCAGAAGTGTACCTCCCCTGTCCAACTTCCTCTTGCGATTATCAATCTGTTGCTGCTTGCCTTCAATCATGAGGGCCCTGTCTACCAACTCCTGGTAGTTGTTGAATGTTGCCACCATCAACTGCATGCTCAGCTCATCATTGAGTCCCTCAAGAAACTTCTCCTACTTAGCGGCACCTGTGGCTACATCATCTGGTGCATAGCATGCTAACTTGCTAAACTCATCCACATACTGGCCCATGGTACAACCTCCTTGGTGCAAGTTGCGAAACTCGCACTTCTTCATGCTCATAGCTCCTGCTGAAACATGGGCAGTGCGGAAAGCCTGCTAAAACGGATCCCATGTAACTGTATCAATGGGGCAAGTGGCGATGAAATTCTCCCACAATGATGTTGCGGTTCCATCCAGCAGGTGTGCGGCAAAGCGCACTCTCTCCGCATATATGCGTCATATAGTGGTCAGCTCTCTTCCAATCTTGCGAGCCAATCATCTGCAACAATCGGCTCGGTGCTACTAGAGAACACCGGCAGATTCAACCTTAGGAAACGGGCTAGGTGGTCAACAGGGGGTGGTGGCGGTGGGTTGTTGTTGTTCTTGTTGCCTTGGTTCTGGTTCTGAACTAGTATCTGTATCAAGGCATTCTACTGCTGGATCAACTGAGTGAGCTTCGGTGGAAATGCAAATCCATTGTCACGTCTCGGAGGCATCTGATGGGTTAGAAGGGGTGAGAAAACAGAATAGAATTGAGGTCTAAGAGAGATTCATTACCCATATGCTCATGAGACAAACACAATCAATTCACTTCATTCAATAGCACACAAGGTTCACACAAATGATCTAACCTATGGTTACAAACTAGATCGTTGCTAACTACTTGGAGGAATACTACTAGTTACATGGTGGTCATCTAGAAATTTTAATCAGAGGAAGACTCCATAATATCTGCTCCAGCTTCGTTAATGTAGTTATCTTCACTATCATCACTTGCATCACTATCCGTGTCGGTGTCGTCCAGGATGATGTAGTCCTCCGAATGGATCTCCGTTGCTGGTTCTCGCTTGTGATTCTCCACTGGTGGTCCTAGCTTCCTCTTCAGGTCTTCATGCTTCTCTAGTAGTACGACAATCTCTTCCTCATATCCATCGCGTGTATACTTGAGTTCCTCTTCTAGCTCATTGTTTCTCTTCATCAGCTTCTTGATCTTCTTCATGTGGATAATTTGTTGATTCTCTTGTCGACGAATATGATCTCCCATCTCTTGGATGTAGGCTGCAATTGATCCACCCCTCCTAGTACGAATCATCTCCCATTCTTCATTTTGGAGGCCACATATTTGATAAATGGTGTTCTCCAGCTCCTTGTGATACACCTCACATATGCGTCCAAAGGTGATATGGGCAGCCATGCTCTTTCCTAAACTCTAGCTTGGTGCATCCATGTAGAAATCAATAGACTCCGTTGTTGGCACAAATGTCCTCCCAAGTACCCAGACTTTGATCTTCCAGCGCTCCTCTTCCGGTACAGTTGCAGAGAAAGTCCCTGTGAAGCTTGGTCGTCCGATGTTCAGATACTTATTGACTTCCTTCAAGTGTCGTCCGAAAGGGGTGTCGTCATCCGGCTGAGTGAACTTGTTCCTGGGATATGCCATCTATAGAGTAGAAATAGATGAGAATTAGAAATGAGTAGAGAAGAGAAATCTTGTGCCTTATTCTAGTGGTCGTGTCCTACAGTCAGAGTGTGCTCTGATACCATCTTTTAGCGACCACGATCCGAATGGACTGAATTCTCTATGCATCAGTGTCATCCCTAGATCGGTAATGCTGAGACGCATAGTACTCAAGGAATTATAACAGAGTTCAATCACGCACTTATTACATCGAGTCCTCATAAAGAGTATGATTACACAAAAATATCATGGCTGAAGGCCATCTAAACTAAATAACTACGGAAGCTTCGAAGGTAAAAATGAGTCCATCAACTCCAACGGCATAGTTGAGTGCAAGACAACGACCTATCGCACCTTATTCATCGTCTGAGTAGTCTGTAACATGAGACGTTGCAACCGTGTAGGTCAGCACATGGAATATGCTGGAAGAGTTACACTGTAACGCAATGAAATGCAAGAACTATATCTACATGCAATATTTGGCTGGTGGAGGCTCTAAGTTTATGATTTTGCATAAAGCTAGTTTTTCCCTACAACAAAGGAATAAATTTATTTAACTACTCCCAAGTTGCCCAATATTTGAGAAGGTAACCCCAACTGAAATCCCAATTAAAAGTATCATCATTAAACCCAATTCAATTAATTAAAGATGTGATGAGATCAACATTAATAATTCAAATACCAGATACTCAAGATGTCCATAACCGGGGACACGGCTAACCATGATTAGTTTATACACTCTGCAGAGGTTTTCGCACTTTTCCCCACAAGACTCGACCGCATCCATGATCGGATGATCAAGACATAGTCTTTCTGAAGCACTTACTCTCTACTCTGAGCAGACCGGTACACCTACTTTCTTGTACATCTTCTAGTCCACCTCTTTAAGAGCTCACGCAACTTACTCAACTATGCCAGAGCCCATAATGGCTTGTGGCTGCACACGGAAGTTTCTAGGCATGAAATATTATATGATTCCTTTGAGCCTGGGTGGCGAACCGAAGGGAAAATCATACGGTACTCTCGGATTTCCTTAAATAGGCAACACTGGGTTCCCCAGGTGCCTCAACCAATCCACCCAGATGTATATTAAAGTTTCCACCTTAAACTTATCCAAGATTAATAACTCTCAAACTTCCATGTGTAAATCACGATCCAAATCCCCGTCTACAAGCATGGCTAAGCAATAAATAACCATAACGTATATTCCTGGGGTGATCAAAAGGTATTAGGTTCCTACCTCAAGTACTACAACCAAACCACATGTTCTCAATCCTACTCATGCAATTATTTGAGGGGTAATACTAATGCATAGTAAAAATGGGTATAGAAAAGTATGATCAAAGTGTAACTTGCCTTGCTGACGGTCTGCAAACTCTAGGGATTCGTAGTAATAAGCTTCACACTCCGGGTAATCTAGCATAGACAAACAATAGCATACATAAGCAATCACTCAAACGAAACAACGAGAAAACCGAGAAAAGATCCAAATCAAACACGAAACAAGCAAATGGCTTAAACTAACATAAGTAAAACCTAACAACATTGTTATCATGTGGATTTGATCTTAATAGTAAGTACATGTGATTAGCTATGATTTGCAAAAAGAAACAACTCAAAAGGAGAAACCAAACCTAAAATACGAACGAAACAAGATCGTTTACTAATCTGAACTAAACTCAGATTTCACAGTCTCAAAATCATGTTCAAGTAGGTTAACTTCAAAGAACAGAACTTACAAAGTTTTAGGCGTTGGTTTCATCTAATTTGGACAAACGAGTAAAAAGTTACGCTAGTTTTAAGATCAGGGGTTAAATCACGAGAAAACTATTCACGGATAGGTCCCTGGCCGAAAAATAAACTAAAAAGAAAAAACTACGTCGCGAACGTTCATTAACAGAACTAATCTAACGTTCGTTAAATAACTAAAATAAAAACGAAAATCGATCTATCCTAATAAACCGAGAAAACCTAAAAAACCAAGACAGTTCGCGGTTATACCGGTTCGCCAAAATAAACCGGTGGCTCGGCGGATCGGATCTGATCGACGGTGGCGGCGGCTCCGGTGAGGCAGCGAGGCTCCGGCGACGGCGAGGCTCCGGCGAGGCGGGCCGGCGGCGGCGACGACTAGCAGCAGCTACGGCGGCGGGGCTAGGCAGCGAGCGGCACGGTAGGCGGCGGCGCGAGTGGAGGCGGCGGCGGCGGTTGCAGTGGAGGCGGGCGGCGGCGGCGTTTGACAAGGAGAGGAGGGGTGGGGGGGCGGCTTATAAAGGGAGGGGCCGGGCTCCCCCGACTTGGAGGAGGGGTCGGGCGGCACGGCGGCGTGAACCCGGACTCCGGCGAGTCCGGTTTCTACACGGGGAAGAAAGGCGGCGGCGCGACAGGCCGGCTGGGCTGCGGCCCAGTCCGCCCGAAAGACTTTTTTTAGATAATTTCGCCGCGAAGGAAAAATCCTAAATAAATATAAAAAAATCTAAAAATTCCAGAAACAATTTTCATCGTCCAAACTTAAAATTTAGGACAAGATGAACATTTTTCTGGACTAATATGCAATTTTCAAAAATGCAATTTTTTTCTAATAAGCAAATAAAATACCAATAAAATAATAATTTGATTTTATACTTCTTTCTACAATATTTCCCAGAGGTTGAAGAGGTCATATTATCTTCTCTCATTATTTTTTTTATTGGAAATAATTGGAAAGAAAAATATTAAAATCAAATTGATCCTCTCTTCAAATTTGAAATAAATTCAAATATGAATTTTGGTGAAACCTCCAACTCTCTCCTTGGGTCCTTGAGTTGCTTAACTTTTCTAGGATCACAACAAAATGCAAAATAAATATGATATGCATGTGATGATCTATGTATAACATCCAAATTGAAAATTGGGATGTTACATGGTGCTAAGTAGTGAGCTTGTGTTTGTTTTCCTTGAAGAGGAAAGGGTGATGCAGCATAGTAGCGTAAGTATTTCCCTCAGTTTTTGAGAACCAAGGTATCAATCCAGTAGGAGGCTCCTCACAAGTCCCATGCACCTACACAAACACACAAGAACTCGCAACCAACGCAATAAAGGGGTTGTCAATCCCTTCACGGCCACTTGCGAAAGTGAGATCTGATAGAGATAATATGATAAGATAAATATATTTTTGGTATTTTATAACATAGATTGGAAAATAAAAGATGCAAATAAAAGTAGATGGCAAACTTATATGATAAGAGATATACCTGGG
Source organism: Triticum dicoccoides (assembly GCF_002162155.2). NCBI lineage: Eukaryota > Viridiplantae > Streptophyta > Magnoliopsida > Poales > Poaceae > Triticum > Triticum dicoccoides. The sequence continues at coordinate 614,296,614 of NC_041383.1, forward strand.
GGCCATAGGTTTCACTAGTGGCTTCTCTCAAGATAGCATAACTATTACGATGGATGAACGAATTACTGTCGAGCAATTGATTGAAAAGCGAATAATTATGAGATTATCTAGGCATGATCATGTATATAGGCATCACATCCGTGACAAGTAGATCGAAACGATTCTGCATCTACTACTATTACTCCACACATCAACCGCTATCCAGCATGCATCTAGAGTATTAAGTTCATAAAGAACAGAGTGACGCATTAAGAAAGATGACATGATGTAGAGGGATAAACTCATGCAATATGATATAAACCCCATCTTTTTATCCTCGATGGCAACAATACAATACGTGCCTTGCTGCCCCTGCTGTCACTAGGAAAGGACACCGAAAGATTGAACCCAAAGCTAAGCACTTCTCCCATTGCAAGAAAGATCAATCTAGTAGGCCAAACCAAACTGATAATTCAAAGAGACTTGCAAAGATAACTTAATCACACATAAAAGAATTCAGAGGAGATTCAAATATTTCTCATAGATAAACTTGATCATAAACCCACAATTCATCGGATCTCGACCAACATACCGCAAAAAGAGTTACATCGAATAGATCTCCAAGAAGATTAAGGAGAACTTTGTATAGAGATTCAAAGAGAGAGAAGAAGCCATCTAGCTAATAACTATGGACCCGAAGGTCTGTGGAAAACTACTCACAACTCATCAGAGAGGCCTTGGAGATGATGTAGAGGCCCTCCATGATCGATTCCCCTCCGGTAGAGCACCAGCGAAGGCTCCAAGATGGGATCTCGCGGATACAGAAGGTTACGGCGGTGGAACTAGGTTTTCGTGGTTGCTTATGATGTTTTCGGGGTACATGGGTATATGTAGGAGGAAGGAGTACGTCGGTGGATGCCCGGGGGGCCCACGAGGGTGGGGGGCGTGCACACCTGTAGGGGCGTGCTGGGCACCCTCGTGGCCGCCTCCTTTGTTTCTTGACTTCCACTCCAAGTCCTCTGGATCACGTTTGTTCCAAAAAGATCACTCCCGAAGGTTCCATTCCGTTTGGACTCCATTTGATATTCCTTTTCTTCGAAACACTGAAATAGGCAAAAAAACAGCAATTCAGGTTGGGCCTCCGGTTAGTAGGTTCGTCCCAAAAATGATATAAAAGTGTAAAGTAAAGCCCATAAACATCCAAAACGGGTAATATAATAGCATGGAACAATAAAAAATTATAGATACATTGGAGACGTATCACATGACACTTGAACTTTCTTCACATCAGGTTTGGGAATGATCTTGATAGGTGGTTTTGAAGCCAGTGGCTGAGTCAACATTGGAGCAAACTTAGCACTCTTCTCCTTTGGAGCAGCAGCAGCTTGAGGAGCACTTTGCTCGACAACAGGGGCCATGATTTTTTTCACATCAGGTTTGGGAATTTGCTCACCAGCCTTGGCAGTGCTCACACGAGCATCAACAACCAAATCCTTCAAGTCAATAGCATCTGGATGAGGTTTTGTGTCACATGTTGTTTCATAGTGACAGTGGTACAAGGAGTTTTCCTTTGGATGATCTTCTGTAGTAGTGTTTTAGGAACAACCGGAGCATGAAGATCAGGCAAGACGGTTGAGGTGGTGATGTTCACTTACTCACTAAGAGTAGTAGCAACTTCATCCTTAGTAATAGGAGGATCATCTTTATCTGATGAATTGCTTTTAGCAGAGTCATTTACTTGTTCAGCTAATTTCTTCTTCGGAGCACTCTTCTTCTTTAATGCAGCACTGTATCATGCTTTCGTTTAGAACGAGCTTCAACTTTTCCCTCAACCTTTTTATTTTCGACGTCATCCTTGAGAAGGTGACGGTTTTCCTATTCATGAGCCCTTTCCTTTTCAGCCTTCTTGGCTCGCTTGATGGCATTTTTCTGACGCTTAGCAAGCTCATAAGGATATGATTCGGGTGTTCGAAGGGAAGACTCATGAGCATTTAGTGGTGATAGCGGTCTAACTTGGGGATCATTTGGCTTGATGAGGCCAATTTCGGTAGTCACCCCATGGTGGATGGAATGCAAAGTTCTAAGCAAATCAAGGATGAATCATTTCATAGTTGAACCATTTTTGAATCCAGAGGCGTTGAATCCATTGCAAACGCTTATTACTTTGTTGCTTGGTTTCTCCAGGAGTAGTGTTGTAACGATCATGAGAAATGTATTCTGTTGTGTTTGTGTAAGGTTGTCTTCCACCTCGCTTTTTCTTTGGAGCATCTTCTTGCTCGTCGGCATTTTGCTAGGAGCATTTGCGATTGCTAGTTGTTGGGCCTACCGTTGGGCCCTATGCATTCGGAGCCATGGACTCATCTGTTGTGCCCAAAATAATGTCTTCTCCATCAGCCATGCTCACTGGACGAGCAGAATCCTCAACAGACTGCATACACCTGTGAATAAAGATAGATGCGAGGGGGGACAGGGTTACGAATGCTCACAACAAAGTTTTGCAAATGAAAATATTTTGAAGAAGAGTTAGATGCAGACTTTGAGAAACGTTTCGTATGAAGGAAATGTGCAGAACAAACTAGTTGGTTTGAACAATAACTAGTTAACGTGCTAAGCATTCCATCCGTACGAGACATAACACAAACCCTAGATCTGAATTTTTTCGGATGCGAGGAACATCTACAAACCACATCCACACAAGTTACCTAGTAGTAAGGATATGAGAATTGTAGTAAATACAAGTAATTTCTACCACGAATGAACTTGAATGCGATGGAGGGAAGAATGAGTTCGCACTGGACATACCCTAACTCGGTGATGTCCAGCAGCTACGGTGACGCAGAGAGGAAGATGGTCCGCGACGGTGATGAAGGACTCCGGCGACCTCTTTCCGCCAGCGAAGCGGTGAAGACGATCGTCGGTATCGAGCTCAAGGTGGAGCAGCATGGTAGGGCTTTGGTGGAGAGGAGGAGGAATGGTATGAGGAAGACGGCAAAGCGGTATTTATATGCGAAGGGAAATAACCGCTTCCTGTGAAACAGATCGCATGACCACAGACCGAGGACTTCTCCGAATTAGACATGCCAGATTAAATAGGACTTGTTGAGAACCACGTGGCAACCATCATCAAAGATCGTGGTCCAGACTTGGGCGGGAAACTCAAAATTTGGATGGCTTTCGCCAAAATAGATTAAGTTCGGACCGAAACTTTAACGTGGTCAAGGACACCAGATAAAGTTTTGCTACCAGATGAAACTGAGCATTCATAACGGAACAACATAGACTAGAAGAGATAGAATAGAGGGAAAATAGGGTCCTAGGCATTACACTCACACAGAGAAACACACACACTTGAGAGAAAAACTATGAGTGAAATACATTCAGACTTTACACAAGATCCTTCAAATGAAAGGCAACTCAATAAGAGAAAATTGTGGTGGCATGACCCATCGTATAAGAACTCTATGACCCCAAGCGTTGCACAATTATCGTGGCACCCGCTTACTCTAGTTCTTCGTTAATGTATTCACTCTCAAAAAGAAAATTTCACTTTGTCAAAATTTTCAAACCCTTCGAGTGTTATGTACACATTCCTTCTAAGATGTGGAATTGATGGTACGGGTGCCTAGTCCATCTTACTGCATTTTTGCGGAATCTAGGATATTTAGTTCACACCATAATGCACAAAATCTTTTCTCGTCGAAAGGCTTGGTGAAGATGTTAGCAAGATTATCTTCAGTACTAACGTGATCAATAACAATATATCCTCGAGCAACATGATCAGGAATGAAATGATGTCTGATGGAAGTGTGCTTTGTTAGAGAATGCGACACTGGATTGTGTGCAATTTTGATCATCCTCTCATTGTCACAATATAGAGGAATGTTCTTGACCTTGATGCCATAATCCTTCAGAGTCGGTTTCATCCAGAGCAATTGAGTGCAACAAGCGCCAGCATCAATATATTCGGGCTCAGCCATAGAGAGTTAAACACAATTCTGCTTCCTTGATGACCAGCATACTAAAGATCTACCGAGGAAATGACTTGTCCCCGGAAGTAGATTTCCTATCAACCAAGTCACCTGTGTAATCTGAGTCGGAATATCCAACAAGATCAAATTGTGCTCCTTTAGGATACCATAAACCTAAGGTGGGGGTGTGAGCCAAATATCTTAGAGTACGCTTGACCGCTTGGTGATGCGATTCTTTCAATGTAGCCTGATAGCGGGCACACATACAAACACTCAGCATAATATCAGGTCTGGACGCACATAGGTAGAGTAAAGAACCAATCATCAAATGATAAGCTTTCTGATCATAATCCTTACCATGCACATCTCCATCCAGCTTACCATTCATGGGCATTGGAGTTTTGTAGCCCTTGAGTTTGCAATCTTGCATTTTAAACTTCTTCAGACAGTCTCTCAGATATTTCTCCTGAGATATAAAAATTCCATTGTCCCATTGACGTATTTGTAATCCAAGAAAGAACTTAAGTTCACCCATCATAGACATTTGATATTTCTCGGACATCATTCGCCCAAACTCCAAGCTGCAATCACTGTTAGTACAGCCGAAAATAATATCATCCACATAAATTTGACACACGAATAGATCACCATCAATAGCACATGTCAAAAGAGGGAATCAGTGGATCTTGGCTTGAATCTTTTGTCGAGAAAAAACCTCTTCAAGGTATCATACCAAGCTCGAGGGGCTTGCTTCAACCCATATAGAGCCTTTTTCAACTTGAAAACTTTGTTAGGAAACTAAGGGTTTTCAAAGCCAGGTGGCTGCCTAACATAAACTTCCTCATTGATTACACCATTGAGGAAAGCACTTTTCACATCCATTTGATAAAGTAGGATATCATTATAGTTTGCATAAGCGAGAGGAATAAGAATTGCCTCAAGGCGAGCAACAGGAGCATAAGTTTCACCGAAATCAATACCTTCTACATGTGTATACCCTTGAGCAACAAGCCGCGCTTTCTTTCTCACAACAATGCCATTTTCATCTTGCTTACTCCTGAATATCCATTTAGTGTCGATGATATTGTGCTTCTTAGGATTTGGTTTGTCAACCAATTCCCATACATCATTCAATTCGAATTGCACCAACTCTTCTTGCATAACATTCATCCAATCGGGACCATTCATGGCTTCTTCATACTTGGTAGGTTCTACCAATGAGACAAAGGAGAAACCGCCACAATTGTTAGCCAAATGAGTGCAAGAATGAGTTGTGGGTCGATATCCTGGATTCTCGAGTTCTTCAAGAATTAATGTTGGATCAACACGATTAGCCACTCGAGGGTGAGGATTATCATCCTGAAGATCATTTTCACTCTCTTTAGCATCAACACCGGGATGAGAATTTGTGTCGGCATTTACATCGGGATTGCCGTTGAGATTGGCATTTGCATTCTGGTTGCCATTTGTGTTCGGAGAGTCATTTTCTTCGGCAGTGGCTTGGCGTATTCTGCTGCGAGTCATGGGGGCATCATGATCGGTAGAGTGCGGTACATTTCCTTCAACTGGCTTGACGCTCCCAATAGCCATTTTCCAAATAGCATTCGAAATAGGTGGTTCATCTATCACATCAGGCAGGTGCTCCTTGTGGGAGCCATTAGATTCATCAAACCGCACATTTACCGTTTCCATAACTTTCCCATGATGATAGTATAGACACGAGAAGTATGCGAGTTCGAGCCATGACCAAGAACAAAACCTTCATGTGCCTTAGGTGCAAACTTGGAATTATGATTCATATCACGAATATAACAAGGTGTACCAAAAACATGTAAATAAGAAACATTCGGTTTCTTGCCAGTGATAAGCTCATATGAAGTTTTCTTAAGGAATTTGTGAAGATAAACACGATTGATAACATGACAAGCAGTGTTAATAGCATCAGCCCAGAAACGAATAGGAGCTCACTGAGAATTGTTCTCGCCATTTTGGTGAGAGTTCTATTCTTTCGCTCAACAACTCCATTTTATTGGGGGAGTGTATGCAGCAGAGAACTCATGAGTAATACCATTTCCATCGAGAAAATCCTTGATGTCAGTATTTTTTAACTCAATACCATTATCTCTTCTGACATGCTTAATTCACACATCATATTCATTCTGGGCTTTATTAGCGAATCTCTTGAAGATGTCTTGGGTGCAGGTTTTGTCTTCAAGAAAGGACACCCAAGTATATCGAGAGAAATCATCCACTATAACCAGACCATAATGACTGCCTCTAAAACTAGCATAGTTTTGAGGCCCGAATAAATCCATATGAAGAATTTCCAGAGGTCTAGTGGTGGTGATGATAGTCTTTGATGAATAATGCTTCTTGGCCAATTTACCAACCTCGCACGCAACACAGAGACGATCCTTGTCAAACTTTACATCAGGAATGCCACGGAGATGATTTTTCTTCACGAGAGTGTGCAAATTTCTCATACCTGCATGACCAAGTCTTCGGTTCCACAGCCAACCTTCGGTTGCTTTTGCAAGAAAACAAGTTTGGACCAAGGGACCCTTAGATAAATCCACAATGTATAAATCACCCTTTCTATTTCCCTCAAAGATGAAGGAAGTGTCAGAGGCCATAAAGACTATGCATTTGGATATGGAAAATAGAACTAGCATGCCTAGATCACATAGCTTGTGAATTGACATGAGATTGAATCCAAGAGACTGAACAAGTAAAACATCATCGATAGTCTTGTCTCTAGATATAGCAATTTTACCTAACCCAATTACCTTTCCTTTGTTGTTGTCGCTGAAATTAATATCCTTCCGAGATGAAGCAATTAAGTTGGGGTCGAAAAACAATGACTTGTCTCCGGTCATATGACTAGTGCATCCACTATCCATTATCCATTCGGTACACCCGGAGATAGTCCTGCAGAAGAATTAAGTGTTCTTAACTACCCACATCTTTGCAGGTGTCTTCGAAAAAAATGAGCGAGCAGGATATGATTTCCTTCGATAACCATAATTGTCACTTGAGGAAGTGTGAGCATAATCGAAAGAATAGGCATTGAAATTCTTTCCGGATGAGTGAGTAAAGTGGTTGAATGAGGTATGCATGTACTCATTCTGTCGAGCATTTTTTTCCCTGCATGGTTAGAGATGTGGTAACAGACAATGCTTCGATAGTTTTCCTGGGCACCCATATAGCTTTCTTTGGGGGACCATTCCTGTAGTTTTGTCCAACATAGTGAGCAACAGCCTCACCATATTGGTTTTTGAACAGCTTGTAGTTGCTTGAGAATCATCAAGAGAATGTTCAAGGATAGGAGAGTCATATCCCAAAAGCAAAGCTGGATCGAGCATTTTGCTCTTGGTAGGCATCCGCACAGTGGGAGGATATTGATGAGGTTCCTACAAGGAGCCATCTTCATTCAGTTTCCTTTCGAACCCGATACCTTCCTTCTTGGGATTTTTGTGAAGAATGGATTTCTTTAGAACATCGCAAAGGGTTTGATGCCCTTTCAGAGATTTGAACATTACTGTCTGAAGAATATCTTTCAACCTAGCATTCTCATCAGATATAGAAGCATTTTCCTCGACAGATGGGTTAGCATTCACAGAAGTTTCAGCATTTGATTCATCATTGTTACATTCAAGGCATTTTAAGCAAGGTGGTATAAACACTTCAGGTTTCTCTTTGAGTTGTTGGGTGAGAAGAGAATTTTCTCTGATCAAATCCTCATGAGCCAATTTCAGCGACTCGAGCTCGTGTTTCCATTTCAAGTAATCATAGGTCAATCTCTCATGATCAACCGAAAGAAAATCATGACGGTTTGATAGTTCTTCCATTCTTGACTCGAGAGTTGAATACTCTTTTGTCAACGACTAGTTTTTCTCCATCTCCTCAACCAAGAACCCTTTAGATTTCCTGAGGGTTCTCTCAACTTTCTCAAGAGAGTTTTGTTGAATATTAGTGATTTTGGTCAGTTTAGGATGATCATTCTCATCCGAAGAATATTGGTCACTAGAGTGAACCTTGTGATTTCTAGAGGATACATTTTCCTTCGAAGCTTTAGCCATGAAGCAGTAGCTAGGGGATTCGTCGTCGCTTGAATGTTTCTCGAAGAAGCTTGACTCAGGGGTGGACGCACATGCTATACTAGCCATGCCGGACTTAGAGTCCTCATCAGATTCATCAACTTCTTCGGAGTCAGATGACTCTTCTTCATTGGAGTCCGTCTCCCTACCGATGTATGCCTTGGCCTTGCGAGAGGTATTCTTGCAGTTGCAGGACGACTTGGAGGGATTCCTTGAAGAAGATCTTGATGAAGACTTGGAAGCGGAGATGTTTGATACGTCTCCAATGTATCTATATTTTTTGCTTGTTTTCTACTTCGCAGAATATCAGTACCAACTGGAGCCCTAACGCATCGAAACTTTTCAGAGAATTTATCTGGACCAGAAGACACCCATTGGGCCAAAGAAGTACTAGAGGGGGGCTCTGAGGGGAGCACAACCCACCTGGGCGCGCTTGGGGGCCCAAACGCGCCCTGGTGGGTTGTACCCACCTCGGACGCCTCCCGCGCCGCCTCTTTTCTCTATAAATACCCCGAAAATCCAAAACCCTAGGAGAGCCGACGAAACACAATTCCACCCGCCGCAAGTTCCAGAACCACCAGATCCAATCTAGACACCATCACGGAGGGGTTCATCATCCTCATTGGTGTTTCTCCGATGATGCATGAGTAGTTCATTGTAGACCTATGGGTCCGTTAGCAGTAGCTAGATGCCTTCCTCTCTCTCTCTCTTTTGATTCCCAATACAATGGTCTCTTGGAGATCTATTTGATGTAACTCTATTTGTAGTGTGTTTGTTGGGATCCAATGAACTTTTGAGTTTATGACTAGATCTATTTATCCATGAAAGTTATTGAGTTTCTTTGATCTCTTATATGCCTGATTACTTATAGACTCGTATTATTTCTTCGAATATTTGGTTTAGTTAGGCTAACTAGATCGATTTTTCTTGCCATGGGAAGATGTGATTTGTGATGTGTTCGGTCGTGTGGTGTTCTTTCCTAGTGACAGAAGGGGTAGCAAAACACGTATTGATCGTTGCCATTAAGGATGACAAGATGGGGTCTATTCCTACATGAATAGATTTTGTCTACATCATGTCATCGTTCTTATTGCATTACTATGTTTCTCCATGAACTTAATACACTAGATGCATGCTGGATAGCGATCGATGTGTGGAGTAATAGTAGTAGATGCAAACAATAGTCGGTCTACTAATCTTTGGCATGATGCCTATAAAATGATCATTGCCTGGATATTGTCATAATTATTTGAGGTTCTATGAATTGCCCAACAATAATTTGTTTTCCCACCGTATGCTATTTTCTCGAGAGAAGCCACTAGTGAAATCTACGACCCCCGGGTCTATTCTTCATCATATTTGCTTTTCGATCTATTATTTGCCACTTCTATTTACGGATCTATTATTCCAAAAACCCAAAAATATCTTGCTGCACTTTTTATTTGCATCTTTTATTTCACATTTTATCGAGATCTATTTATCCAATCTATCACAAATTTTATTCCGTCAACTTGACAATTTCCGGCACCATTACCCGAAAGGGATTGACAACCCCTTTAACATGTCGGGTTGCAAGTATTTGTTCTTTGTGTGCAGGTACCATGTACATAGTGTTCCTAGGTTCTCCTGCTGGATTGATACCTTGGTTTCATAACTGAGGGAAATACCTACTGTAGTTGTGCTGCATCATCCCTTCCTCTTTGGGGAAATACCGACGTAATTCAAGCGACATCACTATCCTTCTTCTTGAAGAATTTCTTCATTTTCTTCTCATCATCAGAATCATACTTCTTCCTCTTGCTTTTGCCTCATAGTTGCCTGAATCGTATCTTCCACTGGCACGGATTTCAGCTTCCCAGAGAGGGCAGTCAGAAATGAAATGTTCTAGCTTTTTGCACTTGAAGCAGGTGTAATCTCATGTAGATTTTGATGAAGATTTTGAAGTGCCTGTTTTTCTCACCTTTCTTCTGAAATTGGTTCTTTATGTGAAGGCGCTAGAATCTCTTCGTGATTAGAGCGAGATCTTTGTTGATCCTTTCTAGGTCATCTGAATCTTCTTCGGCATTTCCTTCTGAGGAAGAATCAGCCACAACCTTGAGAGCATGAGTTTTCCGGTGACTTGAGGCATAAAGATCTATATTTTCTTATTATTCTTCATGAGTGTTCAAACTTTCCATGATATCAGCAGAGTCAAGATATTTGAAATCAGCTCGTTCTATGATCATCAGAACTAGAGTGTCGAATGAGCTGTCAAGAGATCAGAGCAGTTCTTGACAACTTTGTGATCACTGATATCTTTTGCACCGAGTCCTTACAACTCGTTTGCAATGTCATTCAAACGGTCGAAGGTTTGCTAACAACTTTCATTTCTGATTCGCTTGAACCGATTGCACTTCGCCCGAAGAGTATCAATGCGAGCTTCTTTCTGAGTTGAAACACTCTCATCAATCTTCTCGAGAATGTCCCACAATTCCTTCACAATTTCACACTGACGATAGCGAAGAAATTGAGCACGAGAGAGATGGCCACCAATTTCATCTTTAGCTTGTGCGTCCAACTGAATGAGTCTCTTCTCGCGGTCATTGGAGACCTGGGGTATTTCAATCAAGACTCCATTCTGCACCACGTTCCACATATCATCTTGAATAGCTCGGAGAAGGATCTTCATCTTCTCTTTCTAGAAGGAATAGTTCGTCCCATCGAAGATGGGAATCTTGAGATGCGATTTGTAGCTCACTGAAGACATACTTAAACTTCAAGGTGGTTAGACCAGAATGAGCAGAGTTAAGGAGTACCTTGCTCTCATACCAATTGTAGGAACGAAGTATGTGTACCAGAGGGGGGTGAATGAGAGTTTTAAAATTTCTTTCGGAAATCTCAAAACTCTCGAGACCAGCAGTGGAGCGAAAGAAAACAAAGTACAATGAGCGAGTACAAACTATCAAATGGAAACTACAACATGCGTGGAGGCAAATCACATGATTGAAACAGTACTAATGTAAAGGGTAGGAACATATGTAACCAGTGATGCTCAATGGTGACAGTGAATTTGTTCGACCAGTTCGTCCTTCTACACAAGGAATACGTCTGGTTAGAGGGGTTGTGATTTAACACAGAAGGTAAACTCTTTCCGTCCTATTCTCCTTGACAATTGGTTTGTCAACCAATGCCGATTACTCGTGGTAGATACTTGAAGCGATCTCCAAACCTTCACAGACTTATTCTTTGAGAACCACAATCACTCTTGGTCTCTGAAGAAATTGACACCTAACTGTCTATAGAGTTTACAGCTCTCAAGAGTAATAGACAGAGCGTACTGGATTTAGATTTGAGTGATGCTGAAGCACTATCTAATTTTTTGGCTCTAGGGGTTTTCTCTTGGTGGAATTTAAACTCAAATCACTCGGAGAGGGGGTTGCTCAACAATCTTCTCAGAATCAAACGAAGCAGCCACCAGACAAAGTCGGTGCGGGGTGACTATTTATAGCCCGAGCCTTTCCAGATGGGAAATGACCATTTTAGTGGTGGAGTAGAGCCAGCCATCAATGATAACAGAAATGGGTGCTGAGAGGATGTGGGTTTGGAGGGTGGGGAAGTGGAGCGGGGAGTTATGGCCGATACGTCGCATCTCCTGGCGCAGCCTTGTGCCATGTTGTGGCCACTCGAGCCTGGCTCAGAAAAACATGTAAATGCATCTAGTGCCCCTTAGTGATTTTGGTGTATTAAAGACTTATAGGTTAAGGGACTAATGCATTTGTGAGTATACACGGGTCTATAAGTCTATGAGGAGTTTGATATTTACAGAGAAAGTTGACCCCTAAAAATGAAGTTCTTCAACTGAAGACTTTGGATATCTGAAGACTTTATGAAGACTTTGAAAGTGAAGAAATTGGTGTGACCTTGAAGACTTGGCAATCATTCGAGGAACATGAAGCGTGAAGACTTTTGTTTTCGTAGTTTCATTTTCTCTTTCTTGAGTCATAGGAAACACCGTATTGTTAAAGGGGGTCGAGGAAATACTAAGCAAAAATTTCCAAGCGATGCTCAACTCAAAATCCTACACCTACCAATCCCTTCGAGTGAAGCCATTGGAAATCTCATACAGTTCAGTCAATTTCTTCAGTAACAGAGACGAAGTTCTTTTGGTTGCTGAGGAATTTGTTCTAACTGAGGAGTTAGGAATTCGCCAGTGCGAATTGCCTACACAGTGAGGAACATGATAGCCCTGAGGAATTTGATAGTCAAAATTCCAACCGTTGTTGTGCTATGCGCCAGCTGTCCCAAAATATCTATCCACCTAACGATCATATCATTTAAGGGCATTTATGTCTTATCATGTCGGGCTGCTCCCTAGGCTATAAATAGCCGCCCCCTACAACCACTAGCTGGTTGGCTGCTCCGAGAGAAACTAACACTTGTCATTTGAGAGCATCCCACCCTCCGAGGACTTTGAGCAAAAATCATCAAGTGAGGAAAACCCAAACCCAACACACCTACAAACCCAAAGTGATTGAGCATCACTGAACAGATTGATCCTGCGTGGATCCGACGCTTGTTACCATTGAAGACTGTGCTTCTTTCAGACGGTTAGGCATCATGGTCTAGAGCATCCAAGAGGAATTGTGGATCGCCGAGTGACCTAGTCTGTGAAGGTTTGGAAGTCACATGAAGACTTACCATGAGTGATTGGGCGAGGTCTGTGTGACCTTAGCTCAAGGAGAATACGGGGAGGACTGTGTGTCCGGGACTGTGTGTCCTCGAGTTTAAATACTCAGCCGCTCCAACCAGACGTACAACTAAGACAGCAGTTGGAACTGGTCTACCAAATCATTGTCTTCACCAAGCTTACTGATTCTATTTCCTCAACTCTTTCATTTCCTCAGTTCTGTTGTTGTGTGCTTGTTCATTTTTCCTCAGTTCTATTGTTGTGTGCTTGTTCATTTCTGTTTGAAGACTTTGACTGAAGACTTTCTCAATTTCCTCAGTTCAATTTCTTCAGTCAGTTCGTCTTCATCTTGTGTTATCCTGTGCTTACGCTTTCAATACTCTGTGCTTGTCTTCATTCCATCATGATGACCATGCTTGTGTTCTGCTATGTTTACTTTTGAGTACTTATTCCACTGCAAGTAGTTCTTCAGTTAGGAATTTCCTCACCAGCAAATTCCTCAGTGAAGAATTCATAAAAATCTCCTATTCACCCCCCCTCTAGTCGATATAACGCACTTTCAATTGGTATCAGAGCAAGGTACTCCCTTGTTCTGTGTGATTTTGGTTTAACCGCCTGGAGTTTTAGTTATGTCGACCGCAGGTATGATCAAGGTCTCTGCTGGGCGTCCTACCTTCGATGGAACGGACTACCCCTACTGGAAGAATAAGATGCGGATGCATCTTGAGGCAATTGATAACGATCTTTGGTATGTTGTGGAAAATGGTGTTCCCTCAGTCACACCTTCCCTGAATGCTGCTGATGTGAGGAGATTCAAGCAACTCGATTCTCAAGCAAAGAACATCATATGTGGCCATCTGAGCAAAGAGCAATATGGAAGAGTGAGTGCTTTGGAAACTGCTAAGCTTGTCTGGGATAGGCTTTCCAAAGTGAATGAAGGAGTCTCAACTCAACGTGATTCTCGTGTTGACGTTCTTCGCAATCTCTTCAACCGCTTCAAAAGACTCGACAATGAAAATGTACAGCAAACCTTCAATCGCCTCACTGATATCTCAAATGAGCTTCAAGCGCTTGGCGCCACTGACATCACCGACCATGAGGTGGTGAAGAAATTGCTGAGATCGCTCGATTCTTCATTTGACACTCTTGCACTGATGATTCAAGAGCGTGCTGATTACAAGTCACTTGATCCTGCTGATATCCTCGAGAGGCTAAACACTCATGAGTTCCAGCTTGCTGAGAAGAGAGATCTCTATGGTTCGAGCTATGGCAAACCACGTGCTCTGAAGGTCAAGGCAGTCTCTGAGTCTGAAGAAGAGGACTCTACTAGCAGCCTTGGTGATCCTGAAGAACTGAGCCAGGAACTAGCACTGCTCGTGAAGAAATTTCAGAAGTTCTTAAGACGTGGTCGCTTTGGAAAATCCTCAAGGAGTAATGATTCCTCATCCAATGACTACAAGAAGAGGCTGTGCCACAAATTCAAGAAACCTGGTCACTACATTCAAGATTGTCCTCAGTGGGATAAGGAATTAAAGAAGAAGAAATACAAGGATTACAGTTTTGATGATGCCAAGAAGAAGAAGAAATCTTCAAAGTCTTCATCATCAAAATCCTCAAAATCTTCATCTCACAAGAAGAGCAGCTCCAAGAAGGCTCGAGCATTCATTGGCAAGGAAATGGACTCTGAGGCTGAATCTGAAGATCATGAGGAAGAGGAGGCATCCGAGGAGTCCGAGTCTAGTGTGGCAAGTCTAGCTCTCGCCACGGCATTCGTCAGCAAGTCTATCTTCAACTCTGAAGAAAATGGCTTCACCAACAGGGCTAATGAAGGCAATGACGACTATGCTCCCACCTATTGCTTCATGGCAAAGGGTGCCAAGGTAACTAAATACGCCTCCTCTGAATCTAGTGAGGATGAATCTGATGAAAACCTCAAGCCCAGCTACTCTAAACTTGCTAAGATTGCTGTGAAACAACAAAAGGCTATTGAAAAAAAATCAATATATGCTAAATAAGAGCGATGATATGTTGGGTGAAAAAATGGATCAGTCAAAAGCTTTGGATGAAAGTCTTTAGAGACTTCATTCCAAGTTTGATGACCTTCAAGGTCATCATAACACTCTCTTATCTGAGCACGAGAAGCTTTCTTATGAATTTTTTCAAAGAAAGCAAGATCTTGAGAAGCTAAGAGTGAGTTATGAAGATCTTTAGAAGGAGCGCAATTCATTACTTGCTCAACAATCAGTGCTACTCAGGAAGAATTTGTTCCTCCATGTCTGAAGTGCATTGAACGTGAATCTGCTAATTCTTCACCTGAATGTTCAAATGCTTCTAATGTTACAAATTCTTCACATGTCTTTGCTATCACTAATTCCTCATCTGAGGATGTTGCTAGCATCACTGATGATGCAGGGCTGAAGGAATTGTACATGACAGGCATGTACAAAAGCCTCAAAGGGCATCAGACTCTTTGTGATGTGCTTAAAAAGCAGATCCTCAACAGGAACCCTAGGAAAGAGGGTATTGCCTTTGAGAGGAAACTCAATGCTGATGGAACATATTGGAAGCGTGAGCAGTACCCCAAAACCTCATGGGTTGCTGCAAAGGGACCTCGAGTTGATCCATCCAATTTATCTGTTTTTTCATGTGAATCTCCTCATTCTTCTGATGAGTCATTTGACTCCAACTATAAACTGTTCAAAAATCAGAATGGTGAAGTATTTGCTAGATATGTTGGCACTAACTGCAGGAATAGTTCCCCTATGAAGAAAATTTGGGTTCCCAAAAGTTGCCTTGAAAGTCTTCAGGTGAATGTCCTCATGACACAACCCATGAAGAATAGGAACTCCAGATCAAATTCTTCATATGGACCAAATTCTTCATATGGATCCAAGTCCTCATACGGACCAAATTCCTCACGTGGATCAAATTCCTCAAAAGGATCAAAGTCCTCACATGATCATCATCGTGCTAACCCCTCTGTTTCGCAGGGTAGAGCTAAGGGCTATGAATATGAGCATTATTCTTCCAATCATTATGTTCATAAGTCCTCAAAGAATTTCTCTGCTTATTCATATGCTTACCCTAACCCCTCTCATGTGAAACGAAGTGGTCTGGCTTCTATGCCACCTTTCTCATATGGTGCTCACAGAGTGATGAATTCTTTGCCACCCCTTCATATGTGGGTGGTGAAGAAAAATAACTAATCTCTTATGCATGGTCAGGTCTCCAGACGTGCTTAAAACGTCTGAAGAATTTGATGGAGACCTGAATAGTGCCTGAAAGGACACAGGCTAATCATGAAGAAATGAACTTTCATTTCTCACGTCCTCACACTGTTTTATCTGTTCTTCTGCTTGATGACATTGATATGATGATATTGATGTCATATTACTCACTGATGAAGTATATGAGTTCGTAAGTTGCACTAATTCATCTGCAGGATAATCAACCCAAAGCCAATGAGTGGGTCCTCGATAGTGGATGTACGAATCACATGACTGGTGACAAGAATCTATTGATGGATGCTCCTCTATCACCGTCGCATCTGAAGCATATCATCTTCGCTGACAAAGGCAAAAGTCAGGTATTGGGTCTAGGTAAGGTTGCGATCTCAGAGGATCGACACATGGACAAAGTCATGCTTGTCGAGTCCTTAGGATACAACCTCATGTCTGTCTCAATGCTTTGTGATCTTGATATGGTTGTTGTCTTTGGAAAATATCGTTGTGTTGTGATCATGGAAGCTGACCATTCCAAAGTCTTCGAAGGCTTTAGGAGAGGAGACTTGTATATCGTTGATTTCTCTACAGGACCACAACCGGCCGTATGCTTACTTGCAAAAGCTTCAGAAGGCTGGCTATGGCAATCGATGACTTGGGCATGCTGGCATGAGGAATTTGCATACGCTTGTGAAGAAGAAGCATGACATTGGCATTGAGAATGTCAAATTCCTCAAGGAACACTTATGCGGAGCCTGTGAAGCTGGAAAGATGACAAAGGCCAAGCATCCAGCGAAGACTATCATGACTACCACTTGACCATTTGAATTGCTTCACATGGATCTTTTCGGTCCTAATCATTATTCTGCTGTTACAAATGATGCATCTCTATATAGTTTTGTTATTGTTGATGATTATTCTCGTTATACATGGGTGCACATTGTCACTTACAAACATGAGGTGCAGGAAGTCTTCAAACGATTTTCCTCAAGGGCTTCAACAAACTTCGGTGAGAAGATCAAGCACATCAGAAGTGACAATGGGACCGAGTTCAAGAATTCTGCTCTTGATGATTATCTTGATGAACTTGGTATTACTCATGAGTTATCTGCTCCTTATACTCCTCAGCAGAATGGCATCATGGAGCGCAAGAACAGAACTCTTGCTGAGATGGCTCGCACTATGCTTGATGAATACAAGACACCTCGTCGTTTCTGGATTGAGGCTATTGATACTGCATGCCACATCATCAACAGAGTATATCTTCACAAATTCTTCAAGAAGACTGCTTATGAACTCCTCACTAACAAGAAACCCAATGTGAGTTACTTCAAAGTCTTCGGTGCTAAATGTTGGATTAGAGATCCTCATCACAACTCTAAATTTGCACCGAAAGCACATGAGGGTTTTATGCTTGGTTACGGATAGGACTCGCACACCAACAAAGTCTTCAACACCGTTCTTCACAAGGTTGTTGAAACTGTAGATGTGTGGTTCGATGAAACTAATGGCTCGCAAAGAGAGCACCTACCTTCTGTGTTAGATGAACCAGCACCTGAGGAATCTATCAAGTTCAAGGCTACTGAGGATGTCATTCCCACCGAAGAATCTGCTGAAGAATTCTTTCCAGAACGCGATGAACGTCGAGCTGGCGCACCTGAAGAAAATGGTGCTGAGGAAAATGCTCCTGAAGAGAATGCGGATCAAATTCCTCGAAGACAACCCGCTCATCCTCGCATTGCAAACGAAGTGCAAATCGAGAAGATATCGATGACATTGAAGCACCAGGTCCTCTCACATGCTCAAAATCTTCACATTTATCTAACTTTTGGGGGCACTTTGCTTTTATCTCTATCACAGAGCCCACTAAGGTAGATGAAGCATTTCTGGAGCCTGAGTGGATTCATGCTATGCAAGAAGAATTACATCGTTCGAGCTCAACACGTCTGGGAACTGGTCAAACGTCCAGATCCTTGCAAGCTCAACATTACTGACACAAAGTGGATCTACCGCAACAAGCAAGATGAAAATGACCTTGTGGTGAGGAATAAGGCACGACTTGTAGCTCAAGGCTACACACAGGTTGAAGGAATTGATTTCGATGAAACTTTTGCACCTGTTGCTAGACTTGAGGCTATTCGCATATTACTTGCTTATGCTAACCATCATGATATTATCTTACAACAAATGGATGTGAAAAGTGCATTCGTCAATGGTAAGCTTGAGGAAGAAGTATATGTTGCTCAACCCCCAGGTTTTGAAGATCCAAAACATCCTGACAAAGTCTTCAGACTCAATAAGGCCTTGTATGGCCTCAAGCAAGCCCTTCGGGCGTGGTACGATACTTTGAAGGAATTCCTCATGAAGAAAGGCTTCAAACCCGGTTCACTTGACCCAACACTTTTCACTAAATCTTATGATGGTGAATTGTTTGTGTGCCAAATTTATGTTGATGATATCATTTTTGGCTGTACTGACCAATGATATAGTGATGGATTTGCCTATATGATGAGTGAAGAATATCAAATGTCTATGATGGGAGAATTTAAATTCTTTTTAGGTCTCCAAATTCGTCAACGGCGCAATGGCATATTCATTTCTCAGGAGAGAAATACCTCAAGGACGTATTGAGGAAATTCGGCATGCAAGATTGCAAAGGGGTCAAAATTCCAATGCCCACAAATGGCCATCTATGCACTGATGAAAATGGTAAAGACTTCGATCAAAAGGTATACCGCTCCATGATTGGCTCTTTATTGTACCTATGTGCATCTAGGCCAGATATTATGCTTAGTGTTTGCATGTGTGCCCGATTTCAAGCTACACCGAAGGAATCACACCATAAGGCGGTGAAGCATATTGTTCAATATCTAGCTCACACACCAACACTTGGATTATGATATCCCAAGGGATCCTCGTTTGATCTCATTGGATATTCAGACTCAGACTATGCTGGCGATCGTGTGGACCGCAAGTCAACGTCAGGCACATGCCATTTTCTCGGACGATCTTTGGTCTGTTGGTCCTTGAAGAAACAGAACTGTGTATCACTCTCCACTGCAGAAGATGAGTACATTGTTGTTGGATCGTGTTGTGCTCAATTACTATGGATGAAGTAAACACTCAAGGACCATGGCATCAACGTGAAGAATGTGCCTCTCTACTGCGACAATGAGAGCGCTATCAAGATTGCTCATAACCCAGTTCAGCACTCAAAGACCAAGCACATCCAGATTCGTCATCATTTTCTTCGTGATCATGTGTTGAAGGGCGATATCTCCATCAACCATGCAAGCACTGAAGATCAGTTGGCCGATATCTTCACTAAGCCCTTGGATGAGAAGAGATTTAGCAAGTTGCGGTGTGAGCTAAATATCCTAGAATCTTCGAATGTTCTCTGAAATGGACACTCATCCTAACACTTACGCTGACTTGATGACTTAGATGCGCAACACACGAGGTAACGTTTTTCTTCAATTAATGAAGACTAACCCTCTAAGTGTGAAGAAATTGATTCTCAGAGCCCTACGACAATTGTACGCAGTGTCTGAAATCAACCTTCTTATACGATGGGTTACGCCACCAACCAAAGTTGAAAATCTTCAATTTGAGTTTTTTTCTTCGTTTTTGAAACTCCTCGGTTTTTCAAATTCTTCAACTTTGCATTGTCTTCACTCTTTCCGTCGTTATTCTTCATTGGCTATGTATTTATATGAGTTTATGTCCTCTACAGCATACACTTATTGTTAATTCTTCAAGTTGATTTCTTCTGCTAAGTGAATGTGATCGGACCTTTCCCCCTCTATGCTAAAATCAACCAAGTCTGTTCACAAATTCTTCATGTGCGTTCTATTTGAAACTCGTTCAGAATCTTCACTGTGTCCTTGACAGCTGAAGAAATTGCGAACGGAACCTTTAACTTATCTTATCTGAATTTTTGGCTTTGCCGCTCAAACTGTTCCGCATCCCACGACAATACTTATCTATTCACCCACGATCATACACGATCGCCACCTCTCAGTACGTGGGTGACACATGTCCAGCGAATGAGAAGGGCTAGGGGCACGTTCGTTCGATTTCCTCGGGCGTAGAGTGTTTCACTTCCACTATAAATACCCCTGCTTCTTCTTCACTTCGTTTTTTACTTCGCTCGCTCTCACTCCCACTCGAGCTTCCCAAACCCTAGCACCGCCGCTACTTCATCATCGCCGGTGAGGAAGAGCTTCAATGCCTCGACCTCGTTGCCGTCATACTCGCGCCGGTTGCGGATTTCTTCACTCCTCCGCCGCCGTAGCCGTCTTCCTCTGCCGAGTTAGGGCGTGGAAGATCTGAACTGACGAACTTCACATCTACACTTCCTAGTTCGTCGAGTTCTTCATTTTGGATAATTAAAAGTTACTTTTACTACCCTCTTTGATTCATATGTTTTCCTGAAAATCTTCAAAGGTGTTTATTCTTCAACTCTTCACACATATGAACACCTCATATGTCATCTGCTCTTGATTCGTTTCTCTAAGCGATGATTTTATTCAAGATTCCTCAATTGTGTGGATTTTCAATCTGTAAAACTCTGGAACCTAAGATTAAGAACGCTTAGTGAAATTCTTCAAGACTCATCTGGTCAAATTCCTCAAACCTATTCTTTTTGAAAATCTTCTCAGAACGCATATGACCTCTCCAAATTCCTCGCAACTATACTCTGTTCATAGGTACTCATGTCCGCTGCTGAATCACTAGGTTCTCATCAACTTAACTCATTTGCAGCGTTCCTCGAAGACAAGTTGCATACCTCTTTAGAAACTTCAGTTGTTCATATTCCTCAGCTGAAGAAAATGGCTGAAGGTAAGAAGCCACATAAGGGAGGAAAGAGGCTTGAGGTCAATACTTCTTTTGAAATCCCTGAGGACATTTATGCTGGGTACTGCACACCCCCTGAGGAGGATAGAAATCAGTGCAAGGTGCGCATTCAAAAGATTGAAAGGAGATGGGCACGGGAATGGAGGGAGTACAGGTATGTTACTCTCAAGTACATGAAGAAATTTGCACTCAACCCTCCATGCTCAAGACCTCCATTGGCACCAGGCCAATTGGCAGATCCCACCAGCCTCAACCGCGGTGAGGACTGTGCTGATTAATGGGCAAAGCGGCAGGCCAAACTGGCCAAGCAAGCAAAGGAAGCGGTGAGGAAATTCAATGCAGACTCTGCTGCGGCTGCTGAGGCCTCTGCTAGTAAGCCGAACAGGGCGATGCCTAAGAATCCTGCGCATAAGTCAAGTGCTTCTCCTTCAATGCCCTCATGGCCAAGCTCCTCGGCAATGCTCTCAGGGCCAGATTAGCCCTCACGGCTAATTCCTCAGACTGCTCCTCCTTCGAAGTCCTCAGCTCCTCCGACAAAGTCTTCAGCTGCTCTGACCAAATCCTCTGCACATGTGCATCTTGCCACGTGCCAAAGGACTACATGCATCTCAATTGCCTCAGGAGCATCTGCAAAGTTCCTCTACTGCACCAAATTCCTCAGCTGGCCCCTCTCTGCTGAAGAAAAAGGCCACTGCTGGACGAGGCCTTCGACCAAGTCCTCACAAGAAGCAGGTCGCCTTCCAAGTGCCCTCTGATGACGATGTGGCTGATGATGAAGAACTTGCCGAAATCATCAGAGATAGGCAGGCCAGGGCCGCTAGAGCCAAAGGCAGCAATGTGCCACTGCTATTGGATCCAAAGTTGATCCTCGACTTCATTGACCTATGGCACAAAGACCCTAACACACCTTTGCCGGAGATGAATCTCACTCCTGGTCAAAGTCATGTTCTGACCGCCTTCATTGAGGAAGAGAAGTGGAAATTTGAAGAAGGTAGAAGACTGAAGAAAGCGTGGTACAAGAAGCACCGCTACCTCAAGGACAATGTCCTCACTCTTACCCCTGATCAACTCATTGCCTTGCAAGCTGAAATCAAGCAACTGATTGATGAATTCAATCACTACTATGCTGATTGAAAGGGCGCCAAGGTCCGGTTCGTCAATTTGACAAAGAAATTCACTTCAAGTGCTGCTACTCCTGTGCACATTGAACTTACACCGGCTGAAGCATCTGCTCAGCCTACTGAAGAGCATGCCAGCACCACTAATAACAATCAGGCTGCTGAAGAAAATGAGAGTACCAGGGCTGATGACTGCATTCCAGCCGCTGAAGAAATTGCGAGGGCATCCACTAGCGGTGCGCCTGAAGAAAATGAAGAAGTCAGGGCAACTGCATCAGTTGCGCCTGAAGAAACTGAACCAAAGTCCTCTACACCTCTTGCGCCTACACCCACTCCGATCCTTCCATATGCATCAGATGCGAAGAAGACCAAGGCTGCAGAGCGTGCAGCTGTGAAGAAAAGGAAGGCATCAACTTCATAAAATTCTTCAGCTTCAAAGAAGATGAAGCATCTGACTAGCTCAATTGACAATCCAATTGATGTCGTTCCTGTCTCTTTCATGCCATCAAAGGACCTTGTTCCTTTTTGTGAAGATTATGTGATTCCCAATGAATCCGATGAAGAGAATCCTTCTCCTACTTCATCAGAGCAGTTGGATGAAGAAATTGAAGTGGATGCAATCCCTTCAACCCCAGTTGTTTCCTCGCCTATGCCTCAGTTCACTGCTGAAGAGGCAGGTGTTGCAGAAATGGAAGATGAGGATGTGGACATTGGCTGTACCACACCTGTGCTGAATGATGACTTTTGGGAAAGTCAGCACCCAAACTCTTCAATGTTCACTCCACTTCAAGCAATTCCTCAGTCCCCTACTGCTACTGAAGTACAAATGAGATCTTAAGAACCACGTGCAACCTCGTCTGTCCATGAAGAAATTCCAGCCACTAGTGCTGAAGAAATTGTAAATGAAGAAATTGAAGACCCAGGCTGCAGCTGAAGAAGAGCCCGAAATTCCTCAGTCTGTGGATCCTGAGATTGTGATTCCTGGGGTGGTAATGCAATTAACTGGCACTCCTCAACCCAAGCCAAAGGATCCCTTCTCAAAGAAGGAAAAAATTCAAGGCTGATGATTTCTTTGGCGAGCATGTGTTCTTCACTGAGTCCAACTTCTATTCTTCACTGCTCTTCAACAAAGACAAAGTCTTCGACCACGAGCATATTCCTCACGTGGACATGGAATCAATGCCTTGCTTCTCTCAAGTCCTCAGTATGCTTCATGATGCAGGCTTGCTCAACTTTTGCTCAGACATAGTTGATTGGAATGAAGAGCTTATTCTTCAATTCTACGCAACGCTGCACATCACAGGTGAAGCTGATGACATCAACTCTTGGGTGTTGGACTGGATGACCGAAAACACTCATTACAAGGCACCGGCCTCTGAATTGCTTCGTGCCCTGCCAATCAGTCCTCCACCTGACGATGCTCGTTGTCTGTACGATGAGCCTGAACTCACTGCTCATTACATGCAAGTGCTCATGAAGCCTCTGAAGCCTGGTCAAGCCCCAAGGACCAAATTCCTCATGAAGGAATTGTTGTATGTGCCAAGAACCATCTATCGCATTTTGACGAAGACTATGAGTCCCATCAAAGGCCACGACTCATCTGATGAGGAAATTGTTGGGATGATGAAGAATATGCTATTCAACATCATGCATGGCATCCCTATTAATTATCATGATTTCTTCATGAGGACTCTGGCGAATGTTGCACTTTCACCGTTTGACTTGAAGCCTTATGCTCCGTGGATCATGAGATTCCTCAGAACAAGGTCTTCACTCAACTACAAAGGTGACTTTCAGAATCACCTCAGCTACTTGCCCCCGATTGAAGTCCTCAGGCGGACATATTCCTTAGCTGATGAGAAGGGCAAGACACCAGCTGTTATCGATGAAGGCATTCGTCCATTGGATGGTCAGTTCCGCAAAGCTGCATCTTATTCCACCAATGATGACTCTGCCACTCATGATTCTGCTGCCAATGCTCCCAAGTCAAGTCCTCAAGCTACTGCTCCTCGTGTGATGACTGACCGTGAGCTGCTTCTAAGTCTTCACCAGAAGATGGATCAAAACCACAAATGGGTTAAGCGTCAGTTTGGCTCTATTCTTCACAACATGACTTCTACACATAATGTAGTGAAGGAAAACCATCACTACCTTCATGAAGTTTTTGATCGCACCTGGGCTATTCTGTCTCATCTCTATGGTGAAGAAGATCTGAAGCAAATGGGCTTCAAGGAAGATTTTGACTGGTCTGCTCCTCCACCGAAGAAATTTAAGAAGGTCAAGGTTCCTTTCTTGGTCGCCAGTTCATATTCTTCATCACGCGACACGGACGAGTTCGAAGACTTGGACGACACTGCGGCAGACCCTACAACGACTCAAGACCCCAACGACGCTGGCGCTCCTCCATCATCATGATATTCTTCAGGGGTGTTAGTCCTCATTTTCAACCCTTTTGGTCATTCGATGACAAAGGGGGAGAAATTTGAGTTAGTCTTCAAGCGAGTCTATCTTATATGGGCGTTTTTTTAAGTTACAACTCTCGTTCTTTTGATGACTTTGCTGGATCGAGTTGTAATCTTAAACTCTATGGTGGCCTGATACTTTTGCTGAGTTCTGCATGCTTATTCCTCATTAATGTCAATACACGCATGCTGAATTACATCAGTCACCATATTTCATCACACATTTCAAAATTCTTCATATTACATGTCAAATGCGTGTATGAATTACAAGATATAGGGGGAGATCTCCATGATTATACTCTTCAAGTGTGCATTGCTTCAAAAGCAAATTCCTCACTATGCACATCTTCAGGGGAGTTCCTCTATATCTTGCAATCAAATTCCTCAACATCAGTATTTACACTTCATATGTTTATCCCCCTTGAAAACTTAACCTATATTGTCATCAATCACCAAAAAGCGGGAGATTGTAAGTGCATCTAGTGCCCCTTAGTGATTTTGGTGTATTGAAGACTTATAGGTTAAGGGACTGATGCCTTTGTGAGTATACACAGGTCTATAAGTCTATGAGGAGTTTGATATTTACAGAGAAAGTTGACCCCTAAAACTGAAGTTCTTCAACTGAAGACTTTGGATATCTGAAGACTTTCTAAAGACTTTGAAAGTGAAGAAATTGGTGTGACCTTGAAGACTTGGCAATCATTCGAGGAACATGAAGCATGAAGACTTTTGTTTTCGTAGTTTCATTTTCTCTTTTTTGAGTCATAGGAAACACCATACTGTTAAAGGGGGTCGAGGAAATACTAAGGAAAATTTTCCAAGTGATGCTCAACTCAAAATCCTACACCTACCAATCCCTTCGAGTGAAGCCATTGGAAATCTCATACAGTTCAGTCAATTTCTTCAGTAACAGAGACGAAGTTCTTCTAGCTGCTGAGGAATTTGTTCTGACTGAGAAGTTGGGAATTCGTCAGTGCGAATTGCCTACACAGTGAGGAACATGATAGCCCTGAGGAATTTGATAGTCAAAATTCCGACTGTTGCTGTGCTATGCGCCAGCTATCCCAAAATATCTATCCACCTAATGGTCATATCATTTAAGGGCATTTATGTCTTATCATGTCGGCCTGCTCCCTAGGCTATAAATAGCCGCCCCCCTACAACGACTAGCTGGTTGGCTGCTCCGAGAGAAACTGACACTTGTCATTTGAGAGCATCCCATCCTCCAAGGACTTTGAGCGAAAATCATCAAGTGAGGAAAACCCAAACCCAACACACATACAAACCCAAAGTGATTGAGCATCACTGAAGAGATTGATCATGCGTGGATCCGACGCTTGTTACCTTTGAAGACTGTGCTTTTTCCAGACGGTTAGGCGTCATGGTCTAGAGCATCCAAGAGGAATTGTGGATCGCCGGGTGACCTAGTCTGTGAAGGTTTGGAAGTCCCTGAAGACTAACAAGAGTGATTGGGCGAGGTCTGTGTGACCTTAGCTCAAGGAGAATACGGTGAGGACTGTGTGTCCGGGACTGTGTGTCCTCGAGTTTAAATACTCAGCCGCTCCAACCAGACGTACAACTGAGACAGCAGTTGGAACTGGTCTACCAAATCATTGTCTTCACCAAGCTTACTGGTTCTATTTTCTTAACTCTTTCATTTCCTCAGTTATGTTGTTGTGTGCTTGTTCATTTCTGTTTGAAGACTTTGACTGAAGACTTTCTCAATTTCCTCAGTTCAATTTCTTTAGTCAGTTCGTCTTCATCTTGTGTTATCCTGTGCTTACACTTTCAGTACTCTGTGCTTGTCTTCATTCCATCATGATGACCATGCTTGTGTTCTGCTATGTTTACTTTTGAGTACTTATTCCGCTGCAAATAGTTCTTCATTTAGGAATTTCCTCACCAGCAAATTCCTCAGTGAAGAATTCATAAAAGTCGCCTATTCACCCCCTCCCCCCCCCCTCTAGTCGATATAACGCACTTTCAAAACGGTCATTTTAAACGTTCTCGTTAGCTATGCCCATGACTGATAAAATCATAGATGCCAGAAATTCAATGCAGCACATATCTTTACTTAATTAAAAAAGAGTAAAGCTCCTTTTTCTGACAGCAGAATGCTTCATCAACCGATTCTGCCTGCTCCCACCACGTCCCTTCACCCTTTTTTGGCACATTTGTGTACGCTAATCAACCACCTTAATTTACTTAACTTATGTATCAATTTCATCTTGATTTATTTACCAAACATTTTTTTAAGAAAAAGGAGATTAAAACCCTTGACCTCTAAAAACAAACAAACATTTATGTACACAATCACATGCAGGATTTGATAAACATTTGTTTATACAACCAGAAGCAGGATTTGATAAATATTTATTTACACAATCATAATAATATGATCCGGTAAATCTCAAATCACGTAGCAGAATATTTATATCCCGTTGCAACACACAGACATTACGGTAAGCATGCTCAATTTGCATCGCTCGACCCTCTGTGAGCTGCATGCCGGCGACCAAAGACGCCCATGTTACCCAATCGTCTTTTGCTCACTGCACGCAATCTGCAACCGCCGTCACTGTGCCGATTCGGCCTAGGCCCAGGAGCTAATTGTACTCGCTCCACTGCATCCCTGCCGCACAGTTTCGCTTTCCTTACCAAGCAAGGACCGGAGCGTGAGCCAAACATTTACTCCAGTGGTTTAATTCCTTACCAAAACCGCAAGCGGCGGCAGCCGCAGCAGCAGCAGCAGAGGACCGCAGATACGCTCGTCACACTCTACGAATACCGTGTGACGCCTTTAATGGCAGACCGGAGGCCAGCCCAAGTACAGTTGCCAAATACCAAACGGCGACCGGGCGCAAGCTGGGGATTTCGGAGCGCGATCCTCCGCGTGCTAAATTTAACCCCGAGCCGGAGCCCGAGCCGCCGCTCTCCCATGCCAAATCGAACGCACCTACGCGTCTCCCTTTCCACGGCCCCTCCACCTAATCAATCGCCCGGCTCGGCTCCCTCGGCTACCCTACGCGGTACGCCCCCAATCCGAGGCCAGAACTTTTAAGGCAGCACGGGGAGGCGCAGTGCAGAAAGCGAAACGCCCAGCCAGTCCAGTCCAGTCCAGCGGGGGCACGCAGGGGAGAGGAGAGCAGAGCGAGCAGGGGGGAGGCGATGATGGCGGTGGGCGCGAAGCTGCACCTCTCGCCGGCCGCCCGGCGCCCGACGCTGCCCCAGCTCCTGGCCGTCGCGCTGCTCTGCTCCGCGTCCTACCTCGCCGGCATCTGGCACCACGGCGGCTTCACCGCTGCCCCCGCGGCCGGCGGCGGTGGCGCCTCCCCCTCCCCCGTCTCCATCGCCACCGCCGCCTCCGTCGCCTGCGTCTCTCCCACCACGGCCGGCGTCGCCCGCGTCGGCGGCGCCCCCCTCGACTTCGAGGCGCACCACGCCGCGGACGACACGGAGGCGGTGAACGCCGCGCCGGCGCGGCGCGCGTACGAGGCGTGCCCGGCCAAGTACTCCGAGTACACCCCGTGCGAGGACGTGGAGCGGTCGCTGCGGTTCCCGCGCGACCGGCTCGTGTACCGGGAGCGCCACTGCCCGGCGGAGGGCGAGCGGCTGCGGTGCCTCGTCCCGGCGCCCAAGGGGTACCGCACCCCGTTCCCGTGGCCCACCAGCCGCGACGTCGCGTGGTTCGCCAACGTGCCGCACAAGGAGCTCACCGTGGAGAAGGCGGTGCAGAACTGGATCCACGTCGACGGCGACAAGTTCCGCTTCCCGGGCGGCGGCACCATGTTCCCCCACGGCGCCGGCGCCTACATCGACGACATCGGCAAGCTCATCCCCCTCCACGATGGATCCATCCGCACCGCGCTCGACACCGGCTGCGGGGTAATTAAACTAACTGTTCCATTCTCAGTCGCTTGTCCTTTCATCTCACTATAATCGCATGCCGAAAGGAAGCATCTTATGATAAAAATCCGGGGGTTAATTGAGGTTGAGGAACAGGGGACGGGGATCTCGGGAATGCCGGAATGGGATTTGCTTTGCGGGTGTCTGAAGTTTCCAGACTGCATGATCGTGGTCTGGGCCTTGTGCGCAAACGGGTCTGGCCCGGGAACGAGCTTTACTCCTTTAGAAAACCAGAGTAGCGCTGAACTTTTCACATTCTGTAACGTAGCCAGCTGTAAAGTATCCCACGTGCACAACAGTTAGAAATCTGCACGCCGAGCTTGTCATTTGCGTTTGTTCTTTGCCGGATCAGATTCTTGGAATGCACTATGTTATCTGCTGTGTGCAGTGATGTTGAATTGGATTGCCCAGTCACAGTTCCACCACAAATCATAGTAGCAGCCCTGCGTACTCTGAAGAAGATCAGCAATTGTTGCTATTTTGACCTGGTCATTTTGATCTGTTTGTTTGGCTGATAAGCTGATTGCACCATTCATGCATAGTAATTTGGTTTTCAGTTACTGAATGTGGTGCATTGCGCTGCTCTCTGCATGCAGGTGGCGAGCTGGGGAGCGTACCTGTTGTCACGCAACATCCTGGCCATGTCGTTCGCTCCGCGGGACTCGCACGAGGCGCAGGTACAGTTCGCGCTGGAACGCGGGGTGCCGGCGATGATCGGCGTCCTCGCCTCCAACAGGCTCACCTATCCTGCACGCGCCTTCGACATGGCGCACTGCTCCCGCTGCCTCATCCCCTGGCAGCTCTACGGTATGTACCTCTCTGATCGCCCCTCAAACCATCAGGCATCGATAAATTTTCACTGGACTTAATGTGCACATGGACACGCAGATGGGCTGTACTTGATCGAGGTGGATCGCATCCTTCGTCCTGGGGGCTACTGGATCCTGTCCGGGCCACCGATCAACTGGAAGAAGCACTCGAAGGGGTGGCAGAGGACCAGGGAGGATCTGAACGCAGAGCAGCAAGCCATCGAGTCAGTCGCCAAGAGCCTCTGCTGGAAGAAGATCAAGGAGGTTGGCGACATTGCGATCTGGCAAAAACCTACCAACCACATCCACTGCAAGGCCTCCCGCAGAGTCATCAAGTCCCCGCCGTTCTGCTCCAATAAAAACCCAGACGCTGCCTGGTAAAGTAGTTGCTCGATTACTTACAGTGCCATGTTATTATCCATTTTGAAGTCCAGCTCACGGCCATGATTCATGACTGTAGGTACGACAAGATGGAGGCTTGTATAACTCCCCTCCCGGAGGCTAGTGACATCAAGGAGGTCGCCGGCGGTGAGCTGAAGAAGTGGCCGCAGAGGCTCACTGCCCTGCCACCCAGAATTGCCAGTGGCAGTATTGAGGGGGTCACTGCCGAAATGTTTAACGAAGATACCAAGTTATGGAAGAAGAGAGTTGGGCACTACAAGTCCGTGATAAGCCAGTTTGGGCAGAAGGACCGGTACCGCAACTTGCTCGATATGAATGCGCGCTTTGGCGGCTTCGCTGCGGCATTGGCGGGTGACCCTATGTGGGTCATGAACATGGTCCCAACCGTTGGAAATTCAACGACCCTTGGGGTGATATACGAGCGTGGCCTCATTGGAAACTACCAAGACTGGTGAGTTCTTGCTCTGCAAACATGGCTCCTCTATGCCGGTGATGAGGATCATGCATTTGTTGGGGTGTGTAACCTCTCTCTGTGTTACTGCAGGTGCGAGGGCATGTCCACCTATCCCCGGACCTACGACCTCATTCATGCTGATTCAGTTTTCAGTCTGTACAAGGACAGGTAAACACAAGCTGCAGTTGGCTAATTCAAATCATATAAGCTGTTTTCACCTGGTTATACAATCTGATAAATTTGAGCTTGTGGTTTGCAAGGTGCGAGATGGACACCATCCTGCTGGAAATGGACAGAATCCTGAGGCCGGAGGGCACGGTGATCATCAGGGACGACGTGGACCTGCTAGTGAAGATAAAGAGCGTCGCGGACGGGATGAGATGGAATAGCCAGATCGTGGACCACGAAGACGGTCCGCTCGTCCGGGAGAAGCTCCTCCTTGTTGTGAAGACATACTGGACACTCGGGGACGAGAAACAATAGGAACGCCCCGAAATAAAGCATGAGAAATGAGAAAATTGACAGATACTGGGCAGATGTCACACACATCTGGCTTCCTCTCACCGTGTTCGCCCTGTGGTTTTGAAGTTTTATCTTGTTTGGGTAGTTCGTTTGGTGAAATAGTTAAACATAGTGGAGACATTTTTTTTAGAAAAGGGGGACTCCCCGGCCTCTGCATCAGAACGATGCATACGGCCACAACATAGTGGAGACATGCCCAAGTCTGTTAACAGAGGGCAAGCCTGCCAAGATTTTGACATGGGGAAGGACAGCCAGCCAAATGGGGTAGACAGAGATTTCATTGTGTTCCTTCCTGTACAAAGAGTTGGTTATGTGTAAGTTCCCCTCGGCTGTTCTGTCTTCCTTACTGAATCAAACCCAAGAATGATAAGAGTACTTTCTTCGGTGGTTTTGCCCTTAACTTTTTCTTTTGACGGGAGTAATTTGGTTCTAACTGGTTTGACCGTGATGGTGAAACCAGACTAACCTAACTGCTAACGGCACGTAATTCGTCGTGAAACAGCCGCGGTGCTAAATGCATGCGCGGCGTTTCCGTCCATGCGCATGGGACTGCCGCTCTGAACTTACCATTGCCTTTGACCTTCCATCTGATTGTAAAGTTTGGTGTACCACACTAAAGCAGCCGTAGCTCAAGCTTCAGCTTTCAGCTTCTTTTTTTTTTTACAGCATAAACCTGTTTTTCAGAGGGAAAAGGGCGAGCTAACAATTACCGAAACTTGTAGATGAAATAAGGAGGTTATATATCATTTTCTGGGTCAGCGTCTCCCCGATTTTTTTGTGCAGACGTCAGGGTCGGTGCTGAAAGCAGGAGAGCAAGGCAGACCAGGCAAAATTTGCCAAAAATCTGCCAGAAAACTGTCAGCCAAGTGAGCGGATTTCGTGGCAGATATATAACAAAAATCTGTCCTTGTCACGCCATACTGTTCTGTCCCCTACAGAGATAACGTTTTGTTTTGCTGCAAGTTTTCTTCTAGCGAAATGCAAAACTTAATTAGTGGCACATTTTTCTTCTCAAAAAGGAACATAGTACATACTCCTCATCAGTGGTAAAAAGGAAAGGTTGCTCGACTCATTTTGGTTACAGTGCTACTCAGTGGTAAAAAAAGAAAACAAAAGTTAAATATGAGTATTTAACTTTAGGAAATGAGAAAGGTGGATCTTGCAAAGAATAATGGCGAATTGACGAGTCCACCTCCACTAGCTAGCCTGCTAGCATACGAAGAAAGCAAAGAAACGGCCACGGAACGGACTGGTCCCTGACAGCAGGAGCAAAAGACCAAACACTGATCGGGTGGCGAATTCTCGGGCGGCATGCATTGAATTGAATTGATATAGAGACTTTTGGACGGAACCGGAGGCGGCCCCCTCATCTGCAGATTCTCAGCTTACAAGCCATGGCTAGGGTCAAGCTCACCTAATTTAACACTGCATATAGAGCCTGCACCTCTCCGAGATCTGCATGCAAATAGTCGGCTGGTCAGTGGTTGAGCAATGGGGCAGGAGCCAATCAGCCAATGGCACTCTAAGATCCACATAGGATGCCACTGGTGGAGTGGTTAAGAATCTCTGTCACTGACTTGACATGGGATGATGAGAAATAACAATGGGTGCACAATCATTAGTCCTGCTAGACCGCGACGTACACTGATGGTAGTGGAGTACTGCATTATAGAGTTCGTTCACCCGGCTGTCCAAACAGTCGTACGAAACGAAACGAGAAGGAATTGAGCTTTGCAACAACCTTGGTACTGCTCCCAGCTATACGGTGCTGCTATCTGACCAGACAGAGGCTGCTACGACAACCGGAAAGCGTGCCTGCGGGGGCATCCCCGGCTGGTTGGAGGAGGCGGGAGATTCCGTGCTTTGGTCTGATCCGAGAAGCCCGGCACGATTTGGATCAAGCCGCTCCGGAATTCACGTGCTGCTGTACGAAAGAGGAAAATTCTCTGCTCCGGCTGGTGTCCACTGTCTGGTACCAAAACGAAGCTCGGGTGGGAGTAGGAGGAGCAAAGCACTTTCACGGTGGTGTGTCCTGTCGATGCGACTAGCAACGGGGGGCAATGGCCAAAAGAGCATGCAGCGGCCGAGCTCAATGGAGCTCTTCAAAGCCAACTCTACCGCACGACCCCAAACGACGTTCGGATTGGCCGGATTTTGTCCTTTTGGGGCGTCGATGAGTTCGCCCGTGTCCGGCTTTGTCCGTTGGATCGTGCGTGCGCCCACCGCGAGGCTGCACCCCAAATCATGTTCGGGATGGACGTGAATAAAAAAAATATAAAAACTAGAATGAAATGACTAAAAGAAGTAAATAAACGCATTAAAAAAACATAAAATATATAGGGGTCACGGCCACAAAACGGCCCAGTTTCTCAGTCCACTTAAACGGTCCAGTTTCATAATTAACATAAAAACAAAATTAAAAGCGCCTCCCGCGCGCTCCTGCCGCGCCCGTCGGTGTCGTGGTCGTCGCCGTCTTCACTGGCCACCGGTGTCGCCGTCGTCGCTGACGAGGTCGACGTTGGCCGGCGGCGTCCACAGGTGGGCCGGCGGTGCGTGGTAGACGGGGCCGGGCTAGACGGCGGGAGGTGCCTGCACCACCTCCTCCCATGGCGACGCCTCCCGCTCCGGTGATCGCGGCGGAGTGGCGCACCAGTTCACGCCCACGCCGGCGGCCATCTCCGGAGCAGTGCAGGACCAGCCCCACCCCTGGCCCAGCAGCTCCTGGAACGCGGCTGGCGGCTCCTCCTCCATCGCCTCCTCCGTGACGGCCGCCATCTGCAGCTCCGGGAAGGTGACGTCGCCGGCGGCGGAGAGTGCCATGGCCTCCTCCAGGCCGTCCCATTGCCGCTCGTCGTGCGTGTTCATGGAATCCTCCATGACACGCTGCACGAGCCGGGCCTCCTCCTCCGCTGTCATGCGAAGAGGTGGAGGTGGTGACGGAGACGGGGAAGGCGACGGTGTGGGCGTGAGGCCGCGCACCCGCGTACGCCCGCGCCCTCCCGACGTGGCCGCCGCGGCCCCGAGACCGTGCCGGGGAAGTAGGACGCGCGGCGCGTGTCGTGCTCGTCCTGGAGCCAGGTGTCCCAGAGCTCGGAGTCGGGGGCATACCTGTGGTCGTAGTACAGGTCGTCGGGGAGGAGGCGGCGGTGGTGTGCGATCTCATCGCGCCGGGCACGGCCGCTCGCCGGCACCGGCGGGATGGGGACCCGGTCCGCGGAGAGGTGTCATCCGTTGGGGAGGTGGACGTCGCTCCACGGGACCGGCGTCCTCGTCTCCCAGCACCTCCGGCACACGTCCGCGCAGAGGTACTGCCGGTCACGCTCGTTTGCGGGCCTAGGGGCAATGGTGAAGGGGGCCGGCGCTGGGGCTCGAGAGGAGCGCGGCGGTGACGCGGGCTCCTCCTTCTTCACGGATCCGCGACGGCGGCCCGAGGAGGAGCCGGCCTCGCGGTCGTGCTTCCCCTTGCGGTTCTAGAACCCCATGGCTGCGGCCGGCCGGCGAGGTCGAGGACAGGGAGCGGCTAGGGTTTGGTCGTGTCGGCTTTCGAGGGGGCAGAGAGGGGCCGGAGTGGGGAAATGGAGATGGGGACGACGACCGGTCTACGGGCCTCACTTAAGAAGGACCGCGACCGTTCGATGGCCGGATGACAGGTGGGGCCACCCGCCCGTGCGCATTTATGTTGGCAGATGGGAGGTAGGTGGCCGCCTGCGACGCGGCCTCGGCGCGGATGAGCGCGCGTCCGTTTACCGTCCGCCGTGACCCAAACCAGGCGCAAGTTTGCGCTCGAAATGGGTCGGCCCGGACACCAAACGAACAAGATGGGTCCAGGCCGTCGCGTGCTGGGCAGCCTGGTTTGTCTGTTTTGCCTCAAACGGACGGA
The DNA here is from genome assembly GCF_002162155.2 of Triticum dicoccoides. Taxonomy (NCBI): domain Eukaryota; kingdom Viridiplantae; phylum Streptophyta; class Magnoliopsida; order Poales; family Poaceae; genus Triticum; species Triticum dicoccoides. The sequence continues at coordinate 614,330,955 of NC_041383.1, forward strand.
GCCGTACAAGATAGGGTCGCGCGATGGAGTTGGCCTAATTTTCATTTTCAGCCAAAAACTATTTCTACACCTCAAGAAAATCTGAAGAAAATATATGCAGACATGTATTTGTAGTATGCACGTACAAATTTTCATGAACACAAGTTTTTTTTAGTGCAACATGTGTTCATATGTTTTTTTTTTGAGAAACACATGTAATTTTATTCATACTCATAACAATTACAAGTACACTGGTTCGGATCTAAGATCAAAAAAATACAAAGAAACTCCTATGACTAAGAATTACAATGAAATCTCTTTGAAACACCTTCTTCGTTGCATCAACCTCTGCTAGAGAAATACTCCAAATACTTGGTAAAAAGGTTGCAATTGGACTGGAGCAATAATGTTGTCATTTTTTCACCCGCACGAACATTACCAATAATGGTTTTTGAAAGCACCATGAGCCGCCCATGCAAAAAGATGGAAAGCCTTGATCGGTGAACGTACTTGGGCCGGGGATGATCCCCTAGAAGTGCGAGACGTCGGATCACAATATCTTTACCATGATGTTGATGAAACACTTCAACTTCACAAAGAATCAAACCAACAGAAAAGTTTGACACACCAACCTAAGCTCATCAGATCCGAATAATCAGATCTGCAAGGACAGAAAACTTTCTAACCTCATGACACCGCCAAAAGAACGAGAGCAAATTTATTCTCACAAAATTCGATGATCACTAAACGATGACGAAAATTGTAGCACTCTGAAGATGCAAGGTTCCCCTACCTCTAGGTGCCAAGATGGCAGCCGGAGGCGAGGGGACCCAAAAATTCCTTACATATGTTCATATGTGATGTACACAAAAAAGACAAATACATAGATTAAAATGAGCTTTTGCATTTTTGTCTTTGTGCCAGATATTTGTCTTTTTTTGTGTGCAGCATGTAAATAATCAAATTAGTTGATAAAACTTTATACACACTTGAATAACATGCATTGTATTCGTAGTTTTTTTGACCATTTTTGAAACTTTTAATTTATTTATTTAGAGAACTTTTAAATTATTTATTTGGAAACACGGACTCGGTGCTTTGTAAGGCCTCTCTCAGGGAAATGGTGGGATGAATGAGCCGCACCTGCACGGACAGGCAAGAGTTGAGTCAACACCATGGTGGGAATTACCAGCGATGGTAGCCGCAACATCATAGGGCGCCAGACGATGCGTTGATTTGTCGCCAGTCGTGTGAGGTTTTCTCGTAGTGTGTTGTGTTGAGCAGAGCACGGGAAAACATACACAAAACCAGGAAATGTGGTATGGATGCAAATTGGGAACCTATAGGGTACCCTCCGACCCTTCTTAGTTCAACAAAATAAATTTAGTTCATTTTGTTGAACTAAAAAGGATCGGAGGGTATCCTCAAGATTTCAAATCAACATACCCAAAACGCGGTGAGTGGCATTGCTCGATAATAACTAATGGACATACAAGCAAACAATCCAACTCTAGGCCTCAGGTGATCACCGTCCCCAAACCCCAGCAAGACCAAGCATTGCTATGCTACGTGGGCTTACCACTACCAGTGCTACAACCCATTACTTCATAATACATTTTTATCTCGGAAAGTGTATTCTAAACAACTAAGAAAAAAATATATTTTATTTAATAGATTACAGAAACATAGCTTAAATTAGTTTATGAAGGAAAATATATATTGCAGAAACGTAAAATATTCATGTACTTGGATATAACTGTAGATACATTTGAAATGGAGCAATAAATAGGAACCTTTCGGGTTTGATATCAAATTCGTAAAACTATGAAATTCTTGTATTTCAAAAGTGTATATAGTATTAAATAAAAAACATCACATATTTGAGAAGAGTTATTCATACACAACTAAATATATGTTCATGTGCTTTTGAAAACAATTCATATATTTGCCCCCCAAAAAAGAACGAAAATATATGAAAACACAACAGAAAATAAAAAACTAAACATAAACAAAGCTAAAAAGTGGAAAAGGAAAATAAAACTAGAAAAAGTGAAAGATCAAAGGAAAACGGAATAAGAAACGAAAAAGCCCAAAATCTAGAACATGGGGCCCTACACACACTTCATGTGAATTGGCTCATATTCTTCGCTCAAGGCACATAATATGATTTGTCATGACAACACATGGTACCTGAAAGAACATGCGGTACCCCCATGTTTGGTTTTGGTAATTGATGACAATCTCTATGGATTAATGGTTGCCTTGAGTTTTTTTGAAGGATTTGTCCATAGGCTTTTCTTGGAGTCCATTTGTTGGTTTCAAGGAGAGTTTGTGATGACCAAGGTGCCATTCAAGGAATTACCTAAAGATTGGTCATGTGAGAGGTTGATCAAGACTAAGTCAAAGAGTGAATCAAGTTGATCAACACACAAAGCGTAGAAGATGTACCGAGAGGGATCAAGCGATCCCATGGTATGGTAAGCATTGTCAATTATGCTTTGTGTACTAACCCATGATCTTCGTGAGAGTTCTTTGTGGGGTTAGGTTGTGGTGTGCAAGTTCAAGTGAAGCATCACGAAGAGATCGAATGATTGAAGCTTGCCGTCCATTGTGGTGACAATGGACTTGCGAAGATGTGCGGAAGTGTGACTCACCCATAGTGGAGTATGGGGGAGCAATCAACTAGTCTTCATCGAGCCAACACAATCAAGAAAGGTGGTCCAACTTGAGGGAGTCAAGATCATCATCATCTAGCTCAAGTGGACCATGTGCAAGGCAAAGGTTTGCCCTTGATAGGTTTTCCTTTTTACCAGTCTCATGATGGTAGTTGGGAGACCGGGTTTTAGGTTCGATTGCCATACTACCAAGGGGGGCTCTCGATGAGTAACTTGATCGTATCATTTGTAGAGAGCTCAAACCATTGCATCCTTGCATCATCTTTCTTGGTTCTTGTTTGGTTCTCTTTGTGAGTTTTGGAGCTTATGGTCATCTTGATGACAAGCTCGAGTTCATCGAAAACGAAGTTCACATGCATCTTCTATGATGTTTTCGATGTTGGAGGTTTTGTCGGTTCTTCGCTATTTTGATGCTCTAGTTGTATTGCATCCAACAATCTTGAGTTTGCTCAATTCGGAGCTCATATGAAGAAGTTATGGCAGTTCTGTTTTCTCCCTGCAGTAGTACCGCGGTGGCAGCGGTAGTACCGCTTGTAGCGTCAAGCGGTAGTACCGCTCTACTACCGCCTCGATTTTGGGTCTTGCTTTTTCGTGTCGGGTTTAGCAGTAGTTGCACGGCAGTAAGTGTTGGGGAACGTTGCAGAAAATAATTTTTTTTCTATGCTTCACCAAGATCAATCTATGGAGTTCATCTGGCAACGAGAGAGAGGAGTGCATCTACATACCCTTGTAGATCGCGAGCGGAAGCGTTCAAGAGAATGGGGTTGAGGGAGTCGTACTCGTCGTAATCCAAATCACCGATGATCCTAGTGCTGAACAGACAGCACCTCCGCGTTCAACACACGTACGGTTGGGGAAGACGTCTCCTACTTCTTGATCCAGCAAGGGGGAAGGAGATGTTGATGGAGATCCAGCAGCATGACGGCGTGGTGGTGGATGCGGCAGCGATCTCGGCAGGGCTTCGCCAAGCACTACGAGAGGGAGAGGTGTTGCGGAGGGAGAGGGAGGCACCAAGAGCATGGGTGCGGCTGCCCTCCCCCCCTCTTTATATAGGGCCCCTAAGGGGGGGCGCGCCGGCCCTAGGAGATGCAATCTCCAAGGGGGGGGCGGCCAAGGGGGTGGCTTGCCCCCCAAGCCAAGTGGAGGCGCCCCCACCCCTAGGGTTTCCAACCCTAGGCGCAGGGGGGCCCAAAGGGGGGCGCACCAGCTCACCAGGGGCTGGTTCCCTCCCCACTTCAGCCCATGGGGCCCTCCGGGATAGGTGGCCCCACCCGATGGACCCCCGGGACCCTTCCGGTGGTCCCGGTACAATACCGGTGACCCCCGAAACTTTCTCGGTGGCCGAAACTTGACTGCCTATATAGAATTCTTTACCTCCGGACCATTCCGGAACTCCTCGTGACGTCCGGGATCTCATCCGGGACTCCGAACAACTTTCGGGTTACTGCATACTCATATCTCTACAACCCTAGCGTCACCGAACCTTAAGTGTGTAGACCCTACGGGTTCGGGAGACACGCAGACATGACCGAGACGACTCTCGGTCAATAACCAACAGCGGGATCTGGATACCCATGTTGGCTCCCACATGCTCCTCGATGATCTTATCGGATGAACCATGATGTCGAGGATTCAAGCAACCCCGTATACAATTCCCTTTGTCAATCGGTACGTTACTTGCCCGAGATTCGATCGTCGGTATCCCAATACCTCGTTCAATCTTGTTACTGGCAAGTCACTTTACTCGTACCGTAATGCATGATCCCGTGACCAAACACTTGGTCACTTTGAGCTCATTATGATGATGCATTACCGAGTGGGCCTAGAGATACCTCTCCGTCATACGGAGTGACAAATCCTAGTCTCGATCCGTGTCAACCCAACAGATACTTTCGGGGATACCCTTAGTATACCTTTATAGTCATCTAGTTACATTGTGACGTTTGGTACACCCAAAGCACTCCTACGGTATCCGGGAGTTACACGATCTCATGGTCTAAGGAAAAGATACTTGACATTGGAAAAGCTCTAGCAAACGAACTACACGATCTTGTGCTATGCTTAGGATTGGGTCTTGTCCATCACATCATTCTCCTAATGATGTGATCTCGTTATCAATGACATCCAATGTCCATAGTCAGGAAACCATGACTATCAGATGATCAACGAGCTAGTCAACTAGAGGCTCACTAGGGACATGTTGTGGTCTATGTATTCACACATGTATTACAATTTCTAGATAACACAATTATAGCATGAATAATAGACAATTATCATGAACAAGGAAATATAAGAATAATCAATTTATTATTGCCTCTAGGGCATATTTCCAACAGTCTCCCACTTGCACTAGAGTCAATAATCCAGTTACATTGTGATGAATCGAACACCCATAGAGTTCTGGTGTTGATCATGTTTTGCTCGCGGAAGAGGTTTAGTCAACGGATCTGCGACATTCAGATCCGTATGCACTTTGCACATATCTATGTCTCCATCTTGAACATTTTCATGAATGGAGTTGAAGCGACACTTGATGTGCCTGGTCTTCTTGTGAAACCTGGGCTCCTTGGCAAGGGCAATAGCTCCAGTGTTGTCACAAAAGAGAGTGATTGGCCCCGACGCATTGGGTACGACTCCTAGGTCGGTGATGAACTCCTTCATCCAGATTGCTTCATGCGCTGCCTCCGAGGCTGCCATGTACTCCACTTCACATGTAGATCCCTCCACGACGCTCTGCTTGCAACTGCACCAGCTTACTGCCCCTCCATTCAAAATATACATGTATCCGGTTTGTGACTTAGAGTCATCCAGATCTGTGTCGAAGCTAGCGTCGACGTAACCCTTTACGACAAGCTCTTCGTCACCTCCATAAACGAGAAACATATCCTTAGTCCTCTTCAGGTACTTCAAGATATTCTTGACTGCTGTCCAGTGTTCCTTGCCGGGATTACTTTGGTACCTTCCTACCAAACTTACGGCAAGGTTTACATCAGGTCTGGTACACAGCATGGCATACATAATAGACCCTATGGCTGAGGCATAGGGGATGACACTCATCTCTTCTATATCTTCTGCCGTGGTCGGGCATTGAGCTGAGCTCAATCTCACACCTTGCAATACAGGCAAGAACCCTTTCTTGGAATGATCCATATTGAACTTCTTCAATATCTTATCAAGGTATGTGCTTTGTGAAAGACCTATGAGGCGTCTCGATCTATCCCTATAGATCTTGATGCCTAATATGTAAGCAGCTTCTCCAAGGTCCTTCATTGAAAAACACTTATTCAAGTAGGCCTTAATGTTGTCCAAAAGTTCTATATCATTTCCCATCAAAAGTATGTCATCCACATATAATATGAGAAATGCTACAGAGCTCCCACTCACTTTCTTGTAAACGCAAGCTTCTCCATAAGTCTGCATAAACCCAAATGCTTTGATCATCTCATCAAAGCAAATGTTCCAACTCCGAGATGCTTGCACCAGCCCATAAATGGATCGCTGGAGGTTGCACACCTTGTTAGCATTCTTAGGATCGACAAAACCTTCCGGCTGCATCATATACAGTTCTTCCTTAAGATAGTCGTTAAGGAATGCCGTTTCGACGTCCATCTGCCATATCTCACAATCATAGTATGCGGCAATTGCTAACATGATTCGGACGTACTTCAGCTTTGCTACGAGAGAGAAAGTCTCATTGTAGTCAACCCCTTGAACTTGCCGATAACCCTTAGCGACAAGTTGAGCTTTATAGATGGTAACATTACCATCCGCGTCCGTCTTCTTCTTAAAGATCCATTTGTTTTCTATCGCTCGCCGATCATCGGGCAAGTCTGTCAAAGTCCATACTTTGTTTTCATACATGGATCCTATCTCGGATTGCATGGCTTCAAGCCATTTGGTGAAATCTGGGCCCGCCATCGCTTCTTCATAGTTCGAAGGTTCACCGTTGTCTAACAACATTATTTCCAGGACAGGGTTGCCATACCACTCTGGTGTGGAACGTCTCCTTGTAGACCTACGAAGTTCAGTAGCAACTTGATCCGAAGCACCTTGATCATCATCGTTAATTTCCTCTCCAGTCGATGTAGGCACCATAGGAACATTTTCCTGAGCTGCACTACTTTCCGGTTCAAGAGGTAGTACTTCATCGAGTTCTACTTTCCTCCCACTTACTCCTTTTGAGAGAAACTCTTTCTCCAGAAAGGACCCGTTCTTGGCAACAAAGATCTTGCCTTCAGATCTAAGGTAGAAGGTATACCCAATGGTTTCCTTAGGGTATCCTATGAAGACGCATTTTTTCGACTTGGGTTCGAGCTTTTCAGGTTGAAGTTTCTTGACATAAGCATCGCATCCCCAAACTTTTAGAAACGACAGCTTAGGTTTCTTCCCAAACCATAATTCATACGGTGTCGTCTCAACGGATTTAGACGGTGCCCTATTTAAAGTGAATGTAGCTGTCTCTAGAGCGTATCCCCAAAATGATAGTGGTAAATCGGTAAGAGACATCATAGACCGCACCATATCCAATAAAGTGCGATTACGACGTTCGGACACACCGTTACGCTGAGGTGTTCCAGGCGGCGTGAGTTGTGAAACGATGTCACATTTCCTTAAGTGCGTATCAAATTCATGACTTAAATATTCTCCTCCACGATCTGATCGTAAGAACTTTATTTTTCGGTCACGTTGATTCTCTACCTCATTCTGAAATTCCTTGAACTTTTCAAAGGTCTCAGACTTGTGTTTCATCAAGTAGACATACCCATATCTACTTTAGTCATCAGTGAGAGTGAGAACATAACGATAGCCTCTGCGAGCCTCAACGCTCATTGGACCGCACACATCAGTATGTATGATTTCCAATAAGTTGGTTGCTCGCTCCATTGTTCTGGAGAACGGAGTCTTGGTCATTTTGCCCATGAGGCATGGTTCGCATATGTCAAATGATTCATAATCGAGAGACTCTAAAAGTCCATCAGCATGGAGCTTCTTCATGCGCTTGACACCAATGTGACCAAGGCGACAGTGCCACAAGTATGTGGGACTATCGTTATCAACCTTACATCTTTTGGTATTCACACTATGAATATGTGTAACATTACATTCGAGATTCATTAAGAATAAACCATTGACCAACGGGGCATGACCATAAAACATATCTCTCATATAAATAGAACAACAATTATTCTCGGATTTAAATGAGTAGCCATCTCGTATTAAACGAGATCCAGATACAATGTTCATGCTCAAAGCTGGCACTAAATAACAATTATTGAGGTTTAAAACTAATCCCGTAGGTAAATGTAGAGGTAGCGTGCCGACGGCGATCACATCGACCTTGGAACCATTCCCGACGCGCATCGTCACCTCGTCCTTCGCCAGTCTTCACTTATTCCGCAGCTCCTGCTTTGAGTTACAAATGTGAGCGACCACACCGGTATCAAATACCCAGGAGCTACTACGAGTACTGGTAAGGTACACATCAATTACATGTATATCACATATACCTTTAGTGTTGCCGGCCTTCTTGTCCGCTAAGTATTTGGGGCAGTTCCGCTTCCAGGTACCCTTCCCTTTGCAATAAAAGCACTCAGTCTCAGGCTTGGGTCCATTCTTTGAGTTCTTCCCGGTAACTGGCTTACCAGGCGCGGCAACATCCTTGCCGTCCTTCTTAAAGTTCTTCTTGCCCTTGCCTTTCTTGAACTTAGTGGTTTTATTGACCATCAACACTTGATGTTCCTTTTTGATTTCCACCTCCGCTGACTTCAGCATTGAAAATACTTCAGGAATAGTTTTCACCATCCCCTGCATATTGTAGTTCATCACAAAGCTCTTGTAGCTCGGTGGGAGCGACTGAAGGATTCTGTCAATGACCGCCTCGTCCGGGAGGTTAATGTCCAGCTGGGACACGCGGTTGTGCAACCCAGACATTTTGAGTATGTGCTCACTAATAGAACTATTTTCCTCCATATTACAACTATAGAACTTGTTGGAGACTTCATATCTCTCGACCCGCGCATGAGCTTGGAAAACCATTTTCAGCTCTTTGAACATCTCATATGCTCCGTGTTGCTCAAAACGCTTTTGGAGCCCCGGTTCTAAGCTGTAAAGCATGCCGCACTGAACGAGGGAGTAATCATCAGCACGTGATTGCTAAGCGTTCATAACGTCTTGGTTCTCTGGGATGGGTGCTTCACCTAGCGGTCCTTCTAGGACATATGCTTTCTTGGCAGCTATGAGGATGATCCTTAGGTTCCGGACCCAGTCTGTATAGTTGCTGTCATTATCTTTCAACTTGGTTTTCTCTAGGAACGCGTTGAAGTTCAGGTTGACATGAGCGTTGGCCATTTGATCTACAAGACATTTTGCAAAGGTTTTTAGGCTAAGTTCTTGATAATTAAGTTCATCTAATCAAATTATTTAATGAACTCCCACTCAGATTAGACATCCCTCTAGTCATCTAAGTGATACATGATCCGAGTCGACTAGGCCGTGTCCGATCATCACGTGAGACGGACTAGTCATCATCGGTGAACATCTCCATGTTGATCATATCTTACATACGACTCATGTTCGACCTTTCGGTCTCTTGTGTTCCGAGGCCATGTCTGTACATGCTAGGCTCATCAAGTTAACCTAAGTGTTTTGCATGTGTAAATCTGTCTTACACCCGTTGTATGTGGACGTTGGAATCTATCACACCCGATCATCACGTGGTGCTTCGAAACAACAAACTTTCGCAACGACGCACAGTTAGGGGGAACACTTTATTGAAATTATTATGAGGGATCATCTTATTTACTACCGTCGTTCTAAGTAAACAAGATGCATAAACATGATAAACATCAGATGCAATCAAATAGTGACATGATATGGCCAATATCATATAGCTCCTCTGATCTCCATCTTCGGGACTCCATGAACATCTTCGTCACCGGCATGACACCATGATCTCCATCATCATGTCTCCATGAAGTTGCTCGCCAACTATTACTTCTACTACTATGGCTAATGGTTTAACAATAAAGTAAAGTAATTACATGGCGTTTAATCATTGACACGCAGGTCATTCAATAATTAAGACAACTCCTATGGCTCCTGCCGGTTGTCATACTCATCGACATATAAGTCGTGATTCCTATTACAAGAACATGATCTCATACATCACATATATATCATTCATCACAACTTTTGGCCATATCACATCACATAGTTAGACGTCCTCTAATTGTTGTTTGCATGTTTTTTACGTGGCTGTAATAGGGTTCTAGCAAGAACGTTTTCTTACCTACGTGAAAGCCAGAACGTGATATGCCAATTTCTATTTACCCTTCATAAGGACCCTTTTCATGGAATCCGCTCCAACCAAAGTGGGAGAGACAGACCCGCTAGCCACCTTATGCAACTAGTGCATGTCAGTCAGTGGAACCTGTCTCACGTAAGCGTACGTGTAAGGTCGGTCCGGGCCGCTTCATCCCACGATGCCACCGAAGCAAAATAAGACTAGTAGTGGCAAGAAGATTGACAACATCTACGCCCACAACAAATTTGTGTTCTACTCGTGCATAGAAACTATGCATAGACCTAGCTCATGATGCCACTGTTGGGGAACGTTGCAGAAAATAAATTTTTTTCTACGCTTCACCAAGATCAATCTATGGAGTTCATCTAGCAACGAGAGAGATGAGTGCATCTACATACCCTTGTAGATCACGAGCAGAAGCGTTCAAGAGAACAGGGTTGAGGGAGTCGTACTCGTCGTGATCCAAATCACCGATGATCCTAGTGCTGAACGGACAACACCTATGCATTCAACACACGTACGGTTGGGGAAGACGTCTCCTCCTTCTTGATCCAACAAGGGGGAAGGAGAGGTTGATGGAGATCCAGCAGCACGACGGCATGGTGGTGGATGCAGCAGCGATCTCGGCAGGGCTTCGCCAAGCACTATGAGCGGGAGAGGTGTTGCGGAGGGAGAGGGAGGCGCCAAGAGCATGGGTGCGGCTGCCCTTCCTCCCCCCTCTTTATATAGGGCCCCTAAGGGGGGGCGCCATCCCTAGGAGATGCAATCTCCAAGGGGGGGGCGGCCAAGGGGGTGGCTTGCCCACCAAGCCAAGTGGAGGCGCCCCCACCCCTAGGGTTTCCAACCCTAGGCGCAGGGGGGCCCAAAGGGGGGGGCGCACCAGCCCACCAGGGGCTGGTTCCCTCCCCACTTCAGCCCATGGGGCCCTCCGGGATAGGTTGCCCCACCCGGTGGACCCTCGGGACCCTTCCGGTGGTCCTGGTACAATACCGGTGACCCCCGAAACTTTCCTGATGGCCGAAACTTGACTTATGTCGGTGTTCTGGGAACGGGGGTCCCCAGACTTGCCTGCCTGCGGCCTGCGGCATGGCTCAAGCGGCGGCCCAGTACGGCCCATCTTCATCAGCACGAGCTCAAGACCCTCGCGAGGGGCCAAGCCTCGCGTGGTGGACGACAAGAAACCTCCTCAGGCACGGCCTCGTCAGGCTGGCTTGAGAGGAGGCGGAGAGATCAAGGTGGGGTACCTCATGAGGTGCCCATGACGCAAGCCATGACGACCAAGGGCGCCAGGCGGGCGCCAGTCCGCGTAGTGTCCTTCTTTCCTCTTTGGTGCAAAGGGGGCAAGCGCAGGCGAGAGCATCAAGCAAATGCATCCATTTCGTTGCAACAAGACCAAGACCAATAGAACGGCAGGATGGAGGTCATCGTGGAGCCCAATCCGGCGTCACCACCAGAGCCTTTAGCAGGCGAGGACCAACTTTAGTCAGGATAAGTGTACTAGATGTTCCCCTTCAAAATGGCCAATGGTTAGCGCCCTTCCCGCTCAATATTTGGGAAAGAGGCCCAGGGCCTTTGCCTATAAATAGGACTAGCCACTCCCAGGGTAGAGGCATCGATCCAGAGAGCGACTGAACTCCCCCTAGAAGTTCATCGCACCAGCCAAGAATAGACCCTCGCGAGGTTGTTCTTCCTTGTATTGTTCATCATCAGCCCAAGAGGCAATCCACCACACCACACACTGGAGTAGGTTATTACACCACAATGGTGGCCTGAACCAGTATAAACTATGTGTCTCTTGTGTTGTTCCCTTGATTACTTAGATCATAGCGAGGCGGTGAGGTGCAGGTAGGCAGAAGGCGAAATCTCCGTGCGCACCCCAGTGTTCGAATCTATAGGGTCCGCCGGAACCCCAAATCCGACATTTGGCGCGCCAGGTAGGGGTGCGCCGGAGCTTCTCCTTCCGCCGACCCGCTCTCCACCGACACCACGACTCGCCCTGCGATGAGCGGCGCGCCGTCCGCTCCGGTCGTTGCCGCTAGCACGGGGGCCAGGGGGCTCTGAGCCTTGGCCCCAGCATTGCGACAGGCGCGGTGGCCGGACAAGTCACTGACGGCTTCCGTGGCCCCTTGGGAAGAGCTACGCAACCTCTTCCTCGCCAGGCACGCTGCGCCGGCGCCCCTGGTCATCGCGGCCCTCCTGGGCGGCTCGCAGGCGCCACCTTCGGGCCGCCACGTCAAGCCATTCGTCCGCCAGGTCGGTGCCGCCTCCACACGGCAGGGGGCTCCCTCAGGTCGGTCGGCGCACAAGGCCGATCTGGCCTTCAGCTCGAAGGACCACCCCTCCAACTCGGCCTGCTCGGGCGCGCTCCCGATGTTGTGTACTCCCACCATCTGCCAGGTGGCCGTCACCAGGACTCTCATTGACGGCGGCTTGGGCCTCAGCGTGCTCTCGATTGAAGCCTTCAGCCTCCTTCACATACCACCAGAGCGGCTTCGGCCCAGCTGGCCCTTCTTGGGCGTCGGGGGAGGGTCCTCCAGCTCCCTGGGGCAGATCCGTCTCCCGGTAACCTTCGGCACCTACGACAACTTCCGCACAGAGCTAATCGACTTCGACATCGCCCCCATCGGCCTTTCATACAACGCCATCCTCGGCTCCCCGGCGCTGGCCCGATTCATGGCTGCGACTCACCCGACGTACAACCTCATGAAAATGCCCGGGAGCAGTGGCGTCCTCACCATGTGCGGAAACGCCGGGGATGCATTGCAAGTGCTCAAGCTCACCATCAAGGCGGCGGCGGCGGCGCAGCCTGCCGACTCGGACGCCCCTGAGCCCAAGGGGGCTACGCCGGCCAAGAAGAAGCAGTTGTTCACCCAAGACAAGGCAGAAACCAAGCAGATGCTGGTTGACGAGGACGGATCCACTGACGCCACCTTCACCATAGGCGCCAACCTCGAGCCCGAGTAGGAGGAGGCCCTGGTCAAGTTCCTGCGTGCGGACAAGAAGGTATTCACATGGGAGCCCGATCAGCTGGCCGGGATCCCTAGAGGCATAATCGAGCACCACCTCAATGTGTGCCCCAATGTCCGACCCGTGAAGCAGAAAGCAAGGAGGCAGTCCACAGAAAAGCAGGCTTTCATCGTCCAAGAGACCCGCAAGTTGGAAGCTGCAGGGGTCATTCGCGAGGTCCGATACCCGGATTGGTTGGCCAACCCAGTCGTTGTGCCGAAGAAAGGGGGGAAGGAACGTATGTGTGTCGACTTCACCAATCTCAACAAAGCTTGCCCGCAAGATCCGTTTCCGCTCCCCCGCATCGATCAGATCGCCGACTCCACCACCGAGTGCGACCTGTTGTGTTTCTTGGATGCCTTCTATGGGTATCACCGGATCAAGATGGCGGTAGAGGATGTGGAAAAACGGCCTTTCTAACCCCGTGTGGGGTGTACTGCTACACATGCATGCCGTTCGAGTTGCGCAATGCAGGGGCGACCTTCCAGTAGCTGATGCACATCACCTTGGGGCCGCAGCTCGGGAAGAACATCGAGGCTTACATCGATGATATTGTGGTGAAGTCTCGCGAGGCCAAGACCCTGATATAATACCTGGAGGAAACCTTCGCGAGCCTCAACGCCGTGAGCCTGCGGCTCAACCCAGAGAAGTCTGTGTTTGGGGTCCCCTCAGGCACGCTCTTGGGCTTCCTCGTGTCCCACCGAGGCATCGAGGCAAACCCAGAAAAGGTCAAGGCGGTCGAGGGCATGAGCACGCCAAAGACCCTCAGAGAGATGCAGAAGCTCACTGGGCGCGTGACAGCACTAGGACGCTTCATCTCCAAGTTGGGGGAGCGAGCTGCCCTTCTTCCAGCTGATGAAGAAAAAGGGACCCTTTGAATGGACTAAAGAGGTTGACAAGGCATTCCAAGACCTCAAGAGGTACCTAACCAGCCCTCCGGTAATGGTGGCCCCGCGCCCTCAGGAACCCCTGGTGCTCTACCTTGCAGCCACTCCCTACTCCGCCAACGCAGCCCTGGTGGCGGTTAGGGAGGAGCGTCGGAACAAAGCCACGACATCTGCCCGGGTCGAGGTGAAGCGTGAACAAGGAAGACCCGCAGAGACCGCTGCCACAGCCAAGAAGGATCAGCCGCCGCTGGGGGACACACTCGAGACAGCGGAAACCCCTCCCCCTAGCGGCCAGCCGCTGGGGGCTCCCCTGTCTCAGGAGGCGCCACGGTCTCCGGAGGGTGCCATCGACACCAGCATTCCCAACCTCGTTGAACATCCTATGTACTTCATCAGCACAGTGTTGCGGGACGCAAGGGCGCGGTACCCCATGCCTCAGAAACTTCTCCTCGTGCTATTGGTGGCCTCGCGCAAGCTGCGGCATTATTTTTAGGGCCACCCCATCAAGGTTGTCTCAGCGTACCCCTTGGAAAGGGTGCTCAGGAGCCCCAACTCAGCTGGAAGAGTCGCTGAGTGGAACATTGAACTGCAAGCGTTTCAGCTCGAATTCAGCACAACCAGAGTCATCAAGGGGGCCGCCTTGGCAGATTTCGTGGCAGAGTGGACGGAGGCGCTGGGCCTCAAGGCTGATGAGGATCGATCCCTCTCCCCGGGAAGCGAGGCACCAGACGGTTGGGTCATGTACTTTGACGGGGCGTTCTCCAGGCACGGCACGGGGGCTAGTGCGGTGCTTATATCTCCTACCCAAGACAAGCTCTCCTACGCCGTGCAGCTCTGTTTCCAGCACGGAGAAAAAGTCTCCAACAACATAGCAGAATATGAAGGCCTGATAGCAGGCCTAAAGGCCGCGGCCGCCCTCGGAGTAAAGCGTCTTACCATCAAGGGTGATTCACAACTCCTTGTCAACTTCTCCAACAAAGTATATGAGCCGAGGGATGAGCACATGGAAGCCTACCTTGCGGAGGTCCGCAGGATGGAGAAGCAGTTCTGGGGGCTAGAGTTACAGCACGTGCCCCATGGCACCAATCAAGAGGCCGACGACATCACCAAACGAGCATCCAGGCGGCTACCTCAGGAGCCTGGCATCTTCGAAGAGCGGCTCTTCAAGCCCTCGGCCATGCCATCACTATCAAGCGCGGCGCAGCCTCGGGAGGAGCTCCCCCAGCCGCCAGCCTCGGAAGCCCCGGTCTGTGGCCCGGCCTCAGGGGCGCGTCTGCTCTTGACGATGGAGCCCCAGGAGGGGTGCTGGATCACGGAGCTTCGGAGCTATCTGACGCAAGGGACCTTGCCAGAGAAGGAGGAGGAAGCGGAGCACGTGGCGCGGCAGGCCACAGCATACTGTATCAGGGATGGAGAGCTCTACCGAAGGCGACCGGATGATGTGTCCCTGCGCTGCATCTCCAGGGAGCAAGAGAAGGAACTGCTGGCAGATATATACGATGGAGACTGTGGGCATCATTCATCGTCACAGACCCTCGTTGGCGAGGCATTCCGCGGTGGATTCTATTGGCCCACTGCGCTCAATGATGCCGTCGAACTGGTAAAATCTTGCGAGGCCTGCCAATTCCATGCCAAGCAGATCCATCAGCCGGCTAGAGGTCTGCAAACTATACCCCTCTCATGGCCATTCACAGTCTGGGGGCTGGATATCCTGGGCCCGTTTCCTCGGGTGCCAGGGGGCTATCGTTACCTCTACATCGCCGTGGATAAGTTCACTAAGTGGGCTGAAGTGGAAGCCGTCTGCACCATCCCCGCAGGGTCTGCGGTCAAGTTCATCAAGGGCATCGTGAGCCGGTTCGGGGTGCCGAACCGCATCATCACCGACAACGGTTCGCAGTTGACCAGTAACCTCTTCAAAACATACTGTGCTAACCTTGGAACGCAGATATGCTACGCTTCAGTGGCGCACCCCCGGAGCAACGGTCAGGCCGAGCGGGCCAACACGGAGGTCCTGAGAGGCCTCAGGACCAGGACATTCAAGAATAAGTTGGAGGCTTGCGGCCGAGGTTGGTACGACGAGCTTCAGTCCGTGTTGTGGTCCATCCGCACGACCGCGACCAAGCCAACTAACGAGACCCCATTCTTCCTGGTCTATGGAGCTGAAGCGGTCCTCCCTCATGAGGTCAGACGTTGTTCCGCACGGGTCCTGGCGTTCGACGAGGCGCAGCAGGACGCCATGCGGGGGATGGACCTCGTGCTGGGGGAGGAGTGTCGCCGGGAAGCTGCGCTCCGAGCAGCAATATACGAACAAGCGCTACGGCGATACCACTGCCGCAACATCCGCCCCAGGACACTCGAGGTAGGGGACCTCGTGCTCAGACGGGTCCTCTCCAGGGAGGGACTGCATAAGCTCTCTCCCATGTGGGAGGGCCCGTTCAAGGTTGTTCATGTTTCCAGGCCCGGTTCCGCGCGCCTGGAGACTCAGGAGGGGGTGCCCATCCAGAACGCGTGGAACATCCAGCACCTCTGGAGATTTTACCCTTGAAAAGGCCCCGAGCCTGTGAAGAAGGCGAACGCCTGCGAAGCTATTGCGTTTTGGAAAGGCCCAGAGCCTGTGAAGAAGGCGAACGCCTGTGAAGCTGTTGCGTTTTGGAAAAGGCCCAGAGCCTGTGAAGAAGGCGAACACCTGTGAAGCTGTTGCGTTTTGGAAAAGGCCCAGAGCCTGTGAAGAGGGCGAACGCCTATGAAGTTTATCCTCCTGAGAAAGGCCCGGAGCCTATGAAGAAGGCCAATGCCTGTTAAGCTCGCCGCCCATGACACTCTCACGTAATAATGAGTGGGGCTGTACACGCCCCGGAGTCTCAGGAGCACCAGCCTCAGGCCCTGGGGCTCCCTCCCACGCCCAGTGGCAGCACTTAGTTCCGCGCTGGTGAGAAGACGTCAAAGACTAGATTAGGTGCCGGATGCGGCTTTTCTCATTTGCTTTCTGCAGTTGGCTGTTCATCCCCATTCGAGGTTTTGCTGAAGTTTTTGTCGTCTTTGGCTTGTGACTCTTTGCCTTTTTCGCTCTCCTGCCCCGATTTCTCTCACGCAAGTCTCGCGAGGGAGCACCGCGGGCACCCTCGCGAGTGTTTTATGCCCTTGTCGTTCGAGGCTTCCCAACCCGGGTCCACTACAGGAGCACCCCTCCGGTCCGTGCCCCACGGGCACCGCGACACGAACACAGGACCTAGGTCGATCGCCTCCACGGCTGAGGCCGGGAACTACCTCTCCAGACTAACCCTCGCAGGACATGGAACGTTCGACGAAGCTTCGGCCTCGGGAAGCAAGGGTCACGACAAGCCCTTCCCCCAAGCTAAGTAATTTCTGCGCACAGGCGTGCGCCACAAAGGCACAATACCAGGATAGCGGAAGCAGTACAATAACTAAACAGTAATAGTCCGAGCACACCTTTGCGGGGCCCTACACTACTGTCTTTTTTCGCAGGGAAAGGGAAAAAGAACAAAACATGCGTGACTCGCCCGGCACCAGCTCGCGGGGGAGACTCGAACTGCCTCCGGAGCTCAGGAGGACTCCGTCTCGCGCTTCACCGAGGCGCGACGGCGGGCGGACCCGCTGCCTCCCTCCAGGCAAGCGCGGCGACGCGGAGGCTGATCGCGGCCACCGCTGGAGGAGCCGCTGCCCGAAGAAGAGCCGTCGAAGGTCGATGAACCTCGACCGCCACTGACCACACGCGCGCTGTCGTCTTCATCGTCGCCGGGGCTGGACCCACGGCCGCGGTCGTCATTCTCAGGGCAACACCCAGCACGGCGACCGTCTTCCCCGAACACCCTCACGTAGAGGGTGGCATCACCATCGAACTTGAAGTGCAGGGTGCACCGCTGGATCAGACCATGCACGCGGGCAAATGTTTGCCAGCCGCGGGTCGGGGCCAAGCTCCCGGCTGCAGAGACCTCCAACGAAGCCCAGGAGGCTCGGCTGCAGCAACCGTCCACCTGGAGCCAGAGGCCGCCTGGGGCGCCAGCCGGAAGCTCACCTAGGAGGAAGCGAGGAATTTGGAGCCGGGTGCTGGCCGGTTCCGCCGCCCACACAACGAACTCCGGCAGCACCTCTGCCGAGTGGGAGCGCGGCTTAGCGGGCCGTGCAGCCGTAGCGTGTCCCCCAGCGGTGGCCGGCCGCCCTTCACCATGCGGAGGATCGCTTCCGCGACCGTGGGGAGCCACCATGGGAGTCGCAGGGTGTTTGCGTGGACGGCCTCGACCGCGCTTGGGTGGAGGAGAGTCAAGCTCCACCTGGCGGGCCTTCCCTTTCTCCGCAGCCGAGAACCTTATTGGCGGAGCCATGGAGAAGGAAGAGAAGCGAGAGGGGATGGACCGGAAGGGCAGGCGCCTTCCCGTACTTATAGCCAGAGGAGGCCAACCGCCGGCCTCCACGATCACAGGTAATCATGACCCGCTTTGCATGCAGGGACTTGTCAGCTTGCGCAGTTGCCGAGGCGTCGTGGGGGAGCGGAGCCGCCCACGTCCAATCAACCGCCACGCAGCGCCCAAGGCCGCAGGCTGTTAGGGCCCGCGACGCTTCGCACTTGCCCCTTCGCTTCTCTGCTCAACCAAGTCTGGGCGCGCCTTGGGCCCGGGGGCTACTGTCGGCGTTCTGGGAACGGGGTTCCCCAGACTTGCCTGCTTGCGGCCTGCTGCGTGGCTCAAGGGGCGGCCCAGTACGGCCCATCTTCATCAGCACGAGCTCAAGACCCTCGCGAGGGGCCAAGCCTCGCGGGGTGGACGACAAGGAACCTCCTCAGGCACGGCCTCGTCAGGCTGGCTCGTGAGGAGGCGGAGAGATCAAGGCGGGGTACCTCACGAGGTGCCCATGATGCAAGCCATGACGACGAAGGGCGCCAGGCGGGCGCCAGCCCGCGCAGTGTCCTTCTTTCCTCTTTGGTGCAAAGGGGGCAAGCGCAGGCGAGAGCATCAAGCAAAGGCATCCATTTCGGTGCAACAAGACCAAGACCAGCAGAACGGCAGGATGGAGGTCATCGTGGAGCCCAAGCCGGCGTCACCACCAGAGCCTTTGGCAGGCGAGGACCAACTTTAGTCAAGATAAGTGTACTAGATGTTCCCCTTCAAAATGGCCAATGGTTGGCGCCCTTCCCACTCAATATTTGGGAAGAGGCCCGGGGCCTTTGCCTATAAATAGGACTAGCCACTCCCAGGGTAGAGGCATCGATCCAGAGAGCGACTGAACTCCCCCTAGAAGTTCATCGCACCAGCCAAGAACAGACCCTCGCGAGGCTGTTCTTCCTTGTATTGTTCATCATCATCCCAAGAGGCAATCCACCACACCACACACTGGAGTAGGGTATTACACCACAATGGTGGCCTGAACCGGTATAAACTCTGTGTCTCTTGTGTTGTTCCCTTGATTACTTAGATCATAGCAAGGCGGTGAGGTGCAGGTAGGCAGAAGGCGAAATCTCCGCCCGCACCCCAGTGTTCGAATCTATAGGGTCCGCCGGAACCCCAAATTCGACAACTTCCTATATAGAATTCTTTACCTCCGGACCATTTCAGAACTCCCCGTGACGTCCGGGATCTCATCCGGGACTCCGAACAACTTTCGGGTCACTGCATACTCATATCTCTACAACCATAGCATCAGCGAACCTTAAGTGTGTAGACCCTACAGGTTCGGGAGACACGCAGACATGACCGAGATGACTCTCGGTCAATAACCAACAGCGGGATCTGGATACCCATGTTGGCTCCCACATGCTCCTCGATAATCTCATCGGATGAACCACGATGTCGAGGATTCAAGCAACCCCGTATATAATTCCCTTTGTCAATTGGTACGTTACTTGCCCGAGATTCGATTGTCGGTATCCCAATACCTTGTTCAATCTCATTACCGGCAAGTCACTTTACTCGTACCGTAATGCATGATCCCGTGACCAAACACTTGGTCACTTTGAGCTCATTATGATGATGCATTACCGAGTGGGCCCAGAGATACCTCTCCGTCATACGGAGTGACAAATCCCAGTCTCGATCCGTGTCAACCCAACAGATACTTTCGGGGATACCCGTAGTATACCTTTATAGTCACCCAGTTATGTTGTGACGTTTGGTACACCCAAAGCACTCCTACGGTATCCGGGAGTTACACGATCTCATGGTCTAAGGAAAAGATACTTGACATTGGAAAAGCTCTAGCAAACGAACTACACGATCTTGTGCTATGCTTAGGATTGGGTCTTGTCCATCACATCATTCTCCTAATGATGTGATCTTATTATCAACGACATCCAATGTCCATAGTCAGGAAACCATGACTATCAGATGATCAACGAGCTAGTCAACTAGAGGCTCACTAGGGACATGTTGTGGTCTATGTATTCACACATGTATTACGATTTCCGGATAACACTATTATAGCATGAATAATAGAAAATTATCATGAACAAGGAAATATAATAATAATCATTTTATTATTGCCTCTAGGGCATATTTCCAACAGTAAGGCACGACAGTTCCGCCCATAAGCGGTAGTACCGCTCCGTTTGGGTGGTAGTACCGCCTATAAGCGGTAGTACTGCTACGGTCGGGCGGTAGTACCGCTACTGCATTACTGCCGCCGTACTCTGCTCTGCCCTGCCTCTTTTGGTCCCGTGTTCTGCTCCTCCAGCGGTAGTACTGCTGGGGTGAGCGGTAGTACCACTTATAAACGGTACTACCGCCCCAAGGTTCATGTTTTGTTGCTCCTTTTCCCTGCTTCTTCCGCCGAGCGGTAGTACCGCTCATGTGCGGGATGATCACATAATGGTTGGATTTCCCCCCTCCTATAAAAGGGGGTCTTCTTCCCCAATGAACCTTATCCTTTGAGCTCGTGTTCTTCCCCCATTGTTGACCTTCTTCGAGCTTGCTAACTCTCAATCCCTCCATGGATTCTTGCTAGTTTTTGAGGGAAAAGAGAGAGGAGATCTAGATCCACATTTCCACCAATCACTTTCTCCTCTATGTGAGGGGAACTCCTTGGATCTAGATCTTGGAGTTCTTGGTGTTCTCCTTGTTCTTCCTCTCATCTTCCTCCCTAGCATTAGTTGCTTCGGTGGGATTTGAGAGAGAAGGACTTCGGCACTCCGTGTGCCCTTGCCATTGCATTTGGTGCATCCTCTTGGGTGTTTGGGCACCCTAGAGCTTGTTCCTCTTGGGTGCCTTGGCTCCCTAGATGGTTGGTGTTGTTCGGAGCTCAATCATTGTGGTTTAAAGCTCCGGGCAAGCGTCGGGGTCTTCAATTAGGTTGTGGAGATCGCCCCGAGCAATTTGACGGGTACCGGTGACCGCCCCCAAGGGTTGCCAAAGTGTACGGGTTCGGTGACCGCCCCCAGGGTCGCCATTTGTACGGGTTCGGTGATCGCCCTCAAGGGTCCCTTAGTGGAATCGCGGCTTCCTACATTGTGCGAGGGCGTGAGGAGATTACGATGGCCCTAGTGGCTTCTTGGGGAGCATTGTGCCTCCACACCGCTCCAAACGGAGATTAGCATCCGCAAGGGTGTGAACTTCGGGATACATCACCGTCTTCGCGTGCCTCGGTTATATCTTTCCCGAGCCCTTTACTTATGCACTTTAATTTGTGATAGCCATATTGTTCTTTGTCATATATCTTGCTATCACATAGTTGCTTATCTTTCTTAGCATAAGTTGTTGGTGCACATAGGTGAGCCTAGTTGTTTTAGGTTTTGGGCTTGACAAATTAACCGCTAGGTTTATTCCACATTTGTTCAAGCCTTAACTGTAATTATTTTAAAGCGCCTACTCACCCCCCTCTAGGCGACATCCTCGATCTTTCAGTACCTACCGGTTAAAAGATACGTCGTTACAGTAATCTTTCACATGGGCCTGCCCCAATTGCCCATGCGTTGCAACGGATGCATGCATATTCTAGTGGCTCAACAACAATTGTGTCTGATACACTATGTCTCATGCCCGCCATATTTTAGATATTGGTAAGATTTGATTTGACTATGGGTAGGGGAATTCAATAAAAGTTTAGATATAGTTGAATTTATGGTAAGATTTGATTTGATTTGGGTGAGGGTAGGGGAAGGCAACAATATTTTTGATTAATTATTAAGATTTTATTGACTTAATACAGAACATGAGTTTAGCAAGATTGATCGAGTTAATGTAGAACATGATTTTTAGTAGGATAAGGAAAGGAAAGCCCGATTTGGTTTACATTATTCCAGACCAAAAGGCATGGAGGGGATGAACCAAAGTGGGAAGGGTTGAGAAAATCGGTATGGCCTTTAGTGGAAGGGAGAAAAAACAAACATATAGGAATGGTGGGAGGTGAGGCGAACCTACCAACTCTCATTTAATAGTAGAGACTAGCTAATTGTCTGTGCGTTGCAACAGGGCATGCATGTTCTAACGGCTCAACATCAATCTTATCTTATTCCTTACACCCACTATATTATAGATTTAATTTTATTCGAGTATGAGTATGGGAAGGCAGATAAAGTTTTGATTTAGTTGAGATTTTGGTAAGATTTGAGTTGATTTGGGCATGGGTAGAGGAAGGCTGCAAGACAAGTTTTAATTTTGGTAAATTTTGATTTTATTTGTTGAGTTATTGCAGGACGCGGTTTTGGGAATTAATTATTTAGTTTAGATTATTCCTATTTAATTTATTTATGTAGATTTATATTTTGTGTGACATCGGTTAAGATTACCAAAAATATCAGCAAAGAACCAAGGGGGATGGGCGCAGGGAGGAAACAACTAGGGGCGGAGGTGAGACGAACCTGCCAACTCCCCTCTAAGAGTAAAGATGTATTGTATTTCTATTTTCTTCAAATTTCTTTCCTTTTCTTTTCTTATTTCTCTTTCACTTTCCTGTTTTCCATTTGTTGTCTTTATTTTTTAATATTACATCATTATGCATTTTTTTATTCTAAATAAATCTGTGTTGTTTCACCTTATATTTTTGTTTGTTTTTGCCGATGTCCAATCATTTTTACCTTTTTAGGTAAGCACATGAATAATTTTTATGGGCTCGAACAATTCATTTAATAAGATATGGACTATTTTTTAGATATGAACTTCTCTTTAAGATATATGGACATTTCATCTCACATTGTCGGAGTAAATGAACACGGGTAGCCTAGCCGGCTCCCCCTGGCTCTTTTAAAAACATCGGGTCAACTGGGCCCTCAAACATCCAAGACGAATGGCCGCCTTCTCCATGCCGGCTGTCCCATCGACCGGCTGCTGGAAGGCGGCAAGGCTCAATAGGCCCTCCCAAAGTAGGCTGACTCCTAGCAGGCGGCCACCAGAGCGGCTAGCTCCTAGCAGGCGGCTAGACTTACACCCTCAAAGTTTGCACCCACATAACAGCGATAAGATGGGGCGTGGCTACAGTGAAGCCTGCCACCCCTGAATCCCGGAGCGAGCGTGGCCACAGTGCGCCGTACCGGGCGACCATCCCCCTTTCGGCGCAACATTGTTGCCACGTTGACTGTGACGTCACCCACGATGGGTTGTCAGTACGGCCCGCAGGCGGCGGGCCCCTCTTGCGAGAGAGCCACCAGAGGGCGGCTAGGCCTGACCACTCGGCACGGGTAGAGGCCGGCTCCCAACAGCCGGTCTACCCCCGCCCTAAAAGTTTGTGCGCCATTAAGCAGATAAGATGGGTTAAGGCTACAGTGAATGCCCGCTAGGTGGCGACACTGTAGCCATGCTTGCCCCGACAAAGCCATCGTCACCAAGGGCGAGGGTACAGTAATGAGCAGCCGACAGGGCCCACAGGCAGTGGGCCCCTCCTGTCGACCAAGAGGCCGGCAGCCAGCGG
This sequence comes from Triticum dicoccoides, assembly GCF_002162155.2. Taxonomy (NCBI): domain Eukaryota; kingdom Viridiplantae; phylum Streptophyta; class Magnoliopsida; order Poales; family Poaceae; genus Triticum; species Triticum dicoccoides. The sequence continues at coordinate 614,354,657 of NC_041383.1, forward strand.
GACCCACCAGTCGGCGGGTCCTAGCGGCCGGCGGAGAAGCCGGCGACCATAGACACTGACGGTCTGGACCCACATCCGGCCGGATTACCATTGTACCCTGGGGGGGTAGGCCTATATAAACCCCCCAGGGCACCCATGCAAAGGGTTTATCCATTAGAACTACACACACTACATAGAGAGAAGAGGAGAGCTAGCCTTGCCCTTCTTCTTCCTCTAGCCGAACAGCTCAAGGAGCCTCTTGTAGCCACTTGCTGATTTAGTGATTTTCTTCTAGGAGAGCAGGACTAGGGGTGTTATCTTCTAGGAGAGCCCCGAACCTGGGTAAGATTTGCCAGCGTGCATGTCTTCGCCTTATCCCATTTCCAGGCACCGACGATGTCTTACTAGCTCCCACAATGATTAGCCACCTGTTGGCTTATGTCGCACCTACCACCCGACATTTGGCGCCCACCATGGGGCCAGGTGCACCGTCATCCGGAGACCTGCTCTAGACTAGAATCCTTTTCCTTCCTAGCGAGCGTAGCCAGCCCGGCACGCCCGATGGCACTTACCCCCACGTGCTGCATGGCGTCAATGCCGTCTGCGCAACGAGCTGCCTCGCCGATCTTCTCGGTGAGGTCTACCTCTCCAATGAGCCCACGCCTGGCGCGGGTGCAACCAGCTCCGAGAGCTACCTCGTCGACTTCCTTGGCAAGCTCGACATCGCCAAGGAGCTCACCTCCGACCTGGAGTTGATTGGCTCCACCGACCCGATGCTCGTCGACTCTGACATGGCATCCCTCGACGCCTTCCCCATAAACGTGGTGGTCATCGACGACCCTCTTCCTCGCGCCGACAGCAGCGGCAGCACCGTCACCGAGGTGCTGGTCATCAGTCACGGCGTCGTGTCAGGCAGGAACGTCCATGATACCCTGCAGACGGTGCTGCACGACCTGTCCGCCCCCATTCCGGCTGACGCCGACGCCGAGATGCTAGAGGCCCACCGCCTTGCCCTCATCGAGAACAACAAGAAGATATCCTCTATAAGACGCCTCACTGAGGCTTATCAACGTGAGGTTGACCGTCCCGCCTCTGGCACGCCGCCTGCCGCGGGCCTAGCCGGCTTGGTGCTATCAAGAAGCGCGGCGCAGCTATCGCCAGCATGCTGGGTGCTAACCGCCCAGTTTACGCCACACCACTCGAGAACCTGCATGCCGCTTAGGAGGCAGCAGACGAGCTGGAAGGTTTGGACAGCAACGAGCTACGCTGCATGACGAGACGCGTCAAGCAGCTCATCGACGCGGCCACAAAATGGCAAGAAGTCGGCGCCCGTGCCGAGAGTCCTCCTTCATGCCGAGAGCACGACGCGACCTCGCGGACGCCTACTGCAGGCGGTGCCCGTGAGCGAAAAGACAAGGAGCCAACTGCTAGCTGCAGTCGGACGCGCCTCACCATCGAGCGCGACGCAGAAGGCCGCCCCGGGCCGTGGAGCGGCAAGGAAATAACTTGCCTCCTCCTTCACCCCACAGGGAGAGATATCCCTCCCTGCCGCCTGTTGAGCACCAGACGCTCAGCGACCGGCTTGGCCGCCGCGAAGGAATAGGCGAGAACGACGCCCGCAATCGGATCGACCGCCTGGCACGATCCATGGCGCTAGACGAAGAGGATGATGTCGGCCCGCCTTGTTTTGGCCCCCGCATTCATGATGAGCCCTTTCCCAAAGGGTTCTCACTCCCAAGAGACACGCCCAAATACAACGCCTCCGTGAAGCCAGAAGACTGGCTGATAGATTACTCCACTACAGTCAGCATAGCAAATGGCAACAGGCGCGTTGCTGTGAAATACGTCCCTCTCATGATTCAAGACACGACACACACCTGGTTGAACAGGCTCAAGCCTTACCGCGTCAACACATGGCTGGACTTCATAGAAGTCTTCATCCACAACTTCACCAACACGTACAAGCGGGCACCCAAGCCGCGCCAACTTTCCCTATGTGTCCAAGGCCCGACCGAGTCCAACCGCGACTATCTAACGCGCTGGGCTGAGCTCCGCAACTCCTGTGAAGGGGTGCACAAGGTGCAAGCAATAGAATACTTCACCGCCGGGTGCCGAGAGGGCACCCTCCTCAAGCACCGACTTCTCTGTGATGAGCTGGCTACACTCGACGAGCTGCTGATCATAGCAGACAAGTATGCCACCGCCGACTCCTCAATGAAGACAGAGCTTCGGGTGGACGCCTCTGCAAAGGTGCTCCCTCCGGCTCCGAAAAAACTGGCTGGCGACTCCAATCGGCATCCGCATCAGAACGGCAACAAGCGCAAGGCTCCGATGGCGACGACTTCCACCAGTCGGCAAGTGGCAACTGTCGAGGATGAGCAGCCTGAAGGGCAGCCTATGCCAAAGCGTCCGAAAGGCAGCAGGCCAACTTGGCAGCCTGGTTTCTCCTAGGAGCAAACCCTTGATGCCCCCTGCAAGTTCCACAGCGGTGCGAAGCCATCCAACCATATAACCTAAAAGTGCCATTGGCTCACCCGAATCTCCAAGGGCAAAGGGCTACTGCCTCCACCGCCTGCTCGCCAGCCGCCTCCGGCTCCTCAACAGTCGGCCACCCGCCCAGCAGTCGGAGCTATTCAAGACGAGTTCCGTGACGAGCATGCAGCCTATGTCATCTTTACAAACCAAGCTGAAGACAGGCGCAACCGGCGCCGACAGCACCAAGAAGTCAATGCGGTCGCCTCCAAAGATCCAGAGTTCATGCATTGGTCTGAAAAGCCCATCAGCTGGAGCCGGGCCGATCACCCAGAGGTGATGCCTTGTCTGGGTTCTTATGCCTTGGTGTTGGATGCCACCTTTGCAATGGAGAGGCGGGCTGCTCGTTTCTCCTGAGTTCTGATTGATGGCGGAAGCAGTATCAACATCCTGTACCGTGACACCATGGAGAAGCTGAATATCAAGATGAAGCAGCTCTTGCCCAGTCGGACCGTCTTCCATGGCATTGTACCCGGCTTGTCATGCTGACCAATAGGCAAGATCTAGATAGATGTCCTCTTCGGAGACAAAGATCACTTCCGTCGTGAAGCAGTTTGGTTTGAGGTAGTGGATCTAGAGAGCCATTACCACGCTTTACTTGGCCGACCTGCCCTGGCCAAGTTCATGGCTATGCCCCACTATGCCTACCTCAAGATGAAGATGCTGAGCTCCAAGGGCATCATCACCATAGTCGAGACTACAAGAAGTCCTTCGCTTGTGCCGCAGCCAGCAGCCGGCTGGCTGAGTCCCTCGTGATTGCTGCTGAGAGAAAGATCCTTGACTGGGTTGTGGCCATGGACGGCAAGCAGCCGGACCTATCGCCTGACCCCAAGGTGTCGGAAGCTCAGGGCTCCTTCCAGCCGGCCAAGGAAACAAAGAAGATACCTCTGGACCCAGAGCACCCGGAGAGGTTTGTTGTTGTAGGAGCAAACTTGGACAACAAATAGGAAAGCGAGCTCGTCGATTTCCTCCGTGAGAATTGGGATATCTTTGCATGGTCCCCCAAGGACATGCCGGGTGTTCTGACGGATTTCGCCGAGCACAAGCTACATGTCCGAGCAGATGCAAAACCAGTCAAACAGCCCCTCTGCCGACTATCGGAGGAGAAAAGAAGAATTGTTGGTGAAGAGATAGCCCCGCTTCTGGTAGCCGGCTTCATTATGGAGGTGTTCTTTCCAGAATGGCTTGCCAATCCAGTCCTTGTACTGAAGAAGAACAAGAAATGGCACATGTGTATAGATTATACCAGCCTCAACAAAGCTTGCCCCAAAGATCCGTTTGCTTTGCCTCGGATTGATCAAGTGATAGACTCCACAGCTGGATGCGAGCTGTTGAGTTTCCTGGATGCCTACTCAGGTTACCATCAGATCAAGTTGGATCCAGCTGACCGCTTGAAGACCACCTTCATCATGCCATTCGGAGCTTTCTGCTACCTGACTATGACATTCGGCTTAAGAAATGCCGGCGCCACTTTTCAGCGTTGCATGCAGAAATGCCTCCTCAAGCAACTCGGTAGAAATGCCCACGTCTACATAGACGATATTGTGGTGAAGGCGGAGAAGCGCGGCACCCTACTGGAGGGTCTCAATGAAACATTTGACAACTTGCGCCGATTTCAGATCAAGCTCAACCCTGAGAAATGCGTGTTCGGGGTACCAGCCGGCCAGCTCCTCGGCTTCCTAGTCTCCGAATGCGGCATTGAGAGTAACCCGATGAAGATCAAGGCCATAGAGAGGATGGAGATTCCCACCCGGCTCTGAGACGTCCAAAAGTTCACCGGGTGTCTGGCCTTCGTTAACCGCTTCATCAGTCAGCTAGGGGAGAAGGCTCTTCCCTTGTATCAACTCATGAGGAAATCCACTCACTTCGAGTGGAGCGACCAGGCGGATGAAGCTTTTCACCGGCTAAAGAAGATGTTGACCACGCCGCCTGTCCTGGCGGCCCCGACTGAGAAAGAGCATATGCTCCTTTACATTGCCGCAGCCAGGCGGGTGTTCAGCACTGCCATCGTGGTTCGGCACCCAGAAGAAGGCAAAGCTCAGCTGGTCTAGAGGCCGGTGTATTACCTGAGTGAAGTACTATCAACCTCGAAGCAGAACTACCCCCACTACCAGAAGATGTGCTACGGCGTGTACTTTGCCGCCAAGAAGCTCAAGCCCTACTTTCAAGAGCACCCCATCACGGTCATTTGCACTGCCCCGCTTGCCGAGATCATGGGCAGTCGAGATGCATCTGGCCGAGTGGCCAAGTGGGCCATTGCACTGGCTCCTTACACTATCTTCTACCAGCCTCGCACCGCCATCAAGTCCCAAGTGCTGGCCGACTTCCTCATCGACTGGGCCGAGACCCAGTACCTGCCCCCAGCACCCGACTCCACCCATTGGCGGATGCACTTTGACGGATCCAAGATGCGCACCGGTTTGGGAGCCGACATCGTCCTCACCTCTCCCAAAGGTGACAAGCTTAGATACACATTGCAAATCCATTTTGCCGCCTCCAACAACGTGGCCGGGTATGAGGCGCTCATACATGGGCTTCGGCTGGCCAAAGAACTCGGCATCCGCCGGATCCTGTGCTATGGCGACTCAGACTTGGTGGTCCAACAGTCGTCTGGCGATTGGGACGCCAAGGATGCAAACATGGCGAGCTACCGCTTCCTTGTTCAGTAGCTCAGCGGATATTTTGAAGGGTGCAAGTTCCTCCATGTGCCACATGCCGACAACGAGCAAGCAGATGCCCTGGCACGAATCGGCTCCACCTGACAAGCTATACCGATCGGCGTCTCCCTTCAGTGCCTCCTCAAGCCATCTGTCAAGCCATCTCCAGAATTAGATTCTATCTTCGTGCCGCCTGACCCCGATGCAGTCGGATCTGACTTGGGGACCGCGGCAGGCGGCTCAGGGACTTTGGCAGGCAGCTCGGGGACTGCTACGGTCGCACCCGGCCCGGGGACTTCAGAACCCCGCCCGGGGGATGCAGCAATCGGCCCAGGGACTTCAATGACACAACAGGCGGTGGCCGACTCCAACCCACCACCTCCCAACCCAACCGCCCGATTGGTAGTAACCGTGTTGGAAATAGAAGAAGTCATAGCTCCATCATGGGCCCAGTCCATCCTCAACTTTCTGGTAAACAGAGAGCTGCCGATTGACGAGATCTTAGCAAGACAAGTTCAATGCCGAGCTGGAGCATACACAATAGTGAATAGAGAGCTTGTTAGGCGCAGCGTGACTGGAGTCTTCCAGTGCCGCGCCGATCCAGAAAAGGGCGTTGCAATCCTCAAAGACATTCATCAAGGCGAGTGCGGCCACCACGTGGCCTCAAGATCACTTGTCGCCAAAGCTTTCCGCCATGGTTTCTTCTGGCCGACTGCTTTGGAAGACGCCAAAGAGTTGGTCAAACACTTCAAAGGGTGCCAAGTTTTCAGCTCCAAGCAACACTTGCCGGCTTCCACACTCAAGACCATCCCCCTCACCTGGCCCTTTGCCGTCTGGGGGCTGGACATGGTGGGCACATTCAAGACGGCACGCAGCGGCATGACACATCTGCTTGTTTCCATAGACAAATTCACCAAGTGGATTGAAGCAAAGGCAATCAAGAAGTTGAATGGGCCGACTGCTGTGACATTCATCACAAACATCACCACCCGGTATGGCATACTGAAAGCACAAGTGCTCCCTGGGTGATTTTGGTAATTAATGTCAACATATCTCTTGTTGGACAAACACTTTTACCTAGTATGTTTCAGATAAGTTCAACAATGAAGTGGCATGGACCAGAGGATGTGGAACCCCTTTGAATGCTAAGGACAAAAGGATTGGCTCAAGCTCAAAGCACAAGACTCTACATTTTCTATTTTAGTGATCCAAGATCACATTGAGTCTATAGGAAAAGCCAATACTATCAAGAGGGGATGAGGTGTTGCTTGATGGCTTACTTGCTCAAAGTGGTTAGTGATATGCTCCAAAGCCCTCAACTACTTTCTCACATCCACATATGTCCTAAACCAAAAGTCTAACTCGGCCCCACCGATTATTTCTATCCTACGCCACCGAGTTCAGATGTCTTAGCCACTGCCACAAACCCTAGGCAAATCGGTCTCACCGAGATGGGATTGTAATCTCTCTATGTATGTCCATTACCAAAATCGGTCTCACCGAGTTTGATCAATCGACACTACAGAGATTACAATGCAAACTCTCTGGTTAACTTATTACCAAAATCGGTCCCACCAAGTTTGTGTAATCGGTCCTACTGAGTTTGCCTGACCAACTCTCTGGTTAGCTTATTACCAAAATCGTCCTACCGAGTTTGTGTAATCGGTCTCACCGAGATTACGTTATGCCCTAACCCTAACCATATCAGTCCTATCGAGTTGCATGTCTGTCCCACCGAAAATCCTAACAGTCACTAGATTTGCTGAATTGGTCCAACCGAGTTTCTCAATTCGGTCCCACCGAGATTGGCAAGTTGTGTGTAACTATTAGATTTTGTGTGGATGCTATATATACCCCTCCACCCACTCTTCATTTGTGGAGAAAGCCATCAGAACAAACCTACACTTCCAGCATACATTTTCTGAGAGAGAACCACCTACACTTGTGTTGAGACCAAGATATTCCATTCCTACCATATGAATATTGATCTCTAGCCTTCCCCAAGTTGCTTTCCACTCAAATCTTCTTTCCACCAAATCCAAATCCTGTGAGAGAGAGTTGAGTGTTGGGGAGACTATCATTTGAAGCACAAGAGCAAGGAGTTCATCATGAACACACCATTTGTTACTTCTTGGAGAGTGGTGTCTCCTAGATTGGCTAGGTGTCACTTGGGAGCCTCCGACAAGATTGTGGAGTTGAACCAAGGAGTTTGTAAGGGCAAGGACATCGCCTAGTTTGTGAAGATCTACCGCTAGTGAGGCAAGTCCTTCGTGGGCGACGGCCATGGTGGGATAGACTAGGCTGCTTCTTCGTGGACCCGTCTTGGGTGGAGCCCTCCATGGACTCGCGCAGCCGTTACCCTGCGTGGGTTGAAGTCTCCATCAACGTGGATGTAAGATAGCACCACCTATCGGAACCACGACAAAAACATCTACGTCTCCAATTGCGTTTGAATCCTCCAATCCCTTCCCTTTACATTCTTGCAAGTTGCATGCTTTACTTTCCGCTGCCCATATACTCTTTGCATGCTTGATTCATATGTATTGTGATTGTTAAACTTGTGCTAAAACTCCACTTAAACTTAAAGAATTTAAAAACTGCAACTTTTGGTACTTAGTGTCTAATCACCCCCCTCTAGACACCTCTTCTCAATGCTTTCAATTGGTATCAGAGCTTTGGTCTCCATTGCTTTGGTTTAAACACCATTGGAAGAAGATGGATGAGTCTACTTTGGGGAGTCTTAGACATAGAGTACCTATACTTGATGGAGAGTATTTTCACGAGTGTAAAAATGAGATGCTTGTAATTTTCAATCAATATCATTTGAACAAGTACATTTCTAGCCCTTGTGCACCTCATGTTGATCCTATGATCCTACCCTGGATGAGTCAATTGACATGATCAGGAATCTTAGAACTATTAATCTTATCACTAGAGGCTTGCCTAGAAACTTGATTGGAAACTTGCCTACTCTTGAGTGTGCCTACACTATATGGAAATTTCTTGAGGAACGATTTCCGGATTATTCCTTGAAAAATCTAGATGAAATTCTCCATAAGTCTATTGCGTTGAGTAAGATGAATTCCAATGATCCTATGTTTGGTGATTGTCTATTTGAACTTACAAACCTTATGCGTGCCAAAGGAAATGTTGGAATCATTAGCGATATTATTTCCTAAGCTATTAAAATTCATAAAGAAGATCATTGTCAAACTCACTCTAACGAATCACCCTCTCTAGGATTTGATCCACCACATGATGATGTTGAACATGGATACTATGACGAGGATGATGATAGTGACTTTGATCTTAAGGATGCAGTGAGACACTTTGGTCTTATGGCAAATCTTCGGGGATATATGGCAGGAGGAAAGGAATGGGTTCTTGATAGTGGATGTACCGATCACATGACCGGAGATAAAGATATGTTTTGTGAGCTTGCTGAAAACGATGGTCCTCGAAAGTATGTCACTTTTGGTGATAACTCAGAGGGTAAGGTGGTTGGCCTTGGTAAGGTGGCCATATCACATGATAGCTCCATACAAAATGTCATGCTCGTTGAATCTCTTGGCTACAACTTACTTTCAGTATCTAGACTTGCTGATTTCGGTTTCAATGTCCTATTTACTGAAGTAGATTGCCAAGTGTTTCGTAGAGATAATCAAAAAATGGTCTTTACCGGTATACGTAGAGGTGATCTTTACATTGTTGACTTCACTAAAAAGGCTCAACCTAGAACTTGCTTTATTGCTAAATCTTCTAAAGGTTGGTTATGGCATAGACTATTAGGTCATGTTGGCATGCGAAACCTTGACAAGCTTATTAAAGGAAATCATATCCTTGGTATTAACGATGTCATATTTGATAAGGATAGACTTTAAAGTGCTTGTCAAGCAGGTAAACAAGTTGGAGGAAGGCATCCCGTGAAGAACATCATGACCACAAGGAGGCCACTCGAGCTACTTCACATGGATCTTTTTGGTCCCAACGCTTACAAGAGTCTCGGTGGAAATTCTTTTGGTCTAGTTATAGTTGATGATTTTTCAAGATTTACGTGGGTGTTCTTTCTCGATGATAAATCGCAGGTCCAAAAGATCTTCAAAAACTTCGCTAGGAAGGCCCAAAATCAATTTGAAGTGAAGATCAAGAAGGTTCGCAGCGACAATGGAACGGAGTTCAAGAACGCAAATGTGGACACCTTTCTTGATGAAGAAGGGATTTCACATGAGTTCTCGGCTACGTACACACCTCAACAAAATGGAGTTGTTGAGAGGAAGAACCGAACGCTCATTGAAATGGCGAGAACGATGCTTGATGAGTACAAGACGCCAAAGCACTTTTGGGCGGAAGCGGTTGAGACAGCTTGTCATGCAACAAATCGCTTGTATCTTCACAAGCTACTCGGCAATACGGCATACGAGCTTCTCACCGGTAACAAACCCCAAGTTAGATACTTTTGAGTATTCGGCTCAAAGTGCTACATTCTTGATAAGCATCGTCGTTCAAAATTTGCTCCTAAGTCTCATGAAGGTTTCCTGCTTGGTTATGGCTCAAACTCTCACACATACCGTGTCTACAACAATTTCACCCGAAAGGTTGAAGAAACGGTAGATGTGAAGTTTGATGAATCTAATGGCTCACAAGTAGAGCAATTTCCAATTGATGTAGGAGACAAAGACCCCTCGGAAGCAATTGAAGACTTGTCTATTGGCAAGGTTCGTCCAACGGAGGTGAAGGAGAGTACCTTGTCCGTCCAAGTGGAAGCTTCTACCTCACGACAAGGTGAACCAAGTGGTGATACGGAATCATCCACAAGTGGGACACCCCAAGATGAAGAAAACGAGGAAGTACACCAACATGAACGTCAACAACCTCCTTCACCACCACGACAAGAGAACGACAACACCAACAATGAAGAAGGCCAAGAAGAAGAACAAGATGAAAAAGATGTTCAACCAAGACCCAAGCAAAAGCTTTCACAAGTTCGAGCAAGAATTGCTAAAGACCATCCCGTCGAGCAAATCTACAATGATATCCAATCCGGGAGAATCACTCACTCAAAAACTCGTTTAGCTAACTTTTGTGAACACTATTCATTCATCTCTAGCATTGAACCTATGAATGTTGAAGAAGCTTTGGAAGATCCGGATTGGATAAACGCTATGCAAGAAGAGCTACACAACTTTGAGAGGAATCAAGTTTGGACATTGGTTGAGAAGCCCGACAACAACCACAACATCATCGGTACCAAATGGGTGTTTGGCAACAAGCAAGATGAAGATGGACAAGTAGTTCGCAACAAAGCACGTCTTATTGCCCAAGGCTACACACAAGTCGAAGGTATGGACTATGGTGAGACTTATGCTCCCATTGCTAGACTTGAGTCCATTTGCATCTTACTTGCCTATGCTAATAACCATGATATCAACTTATACCAAATGGACATTAAAAGTGCTTTTCTAAATGGTGAAATAGAGGAGGAAGTTTATGTCAAACAATCTGCCGGCTTTGTTAATTCTAAGAAACCTAATCATGTTTACAAACTGCACAAAGCTCTTTATGGTCTTAACAAGCTCCTAGAGCATGGTATAAATGCTTGACCAAGTTCCTTATTGAAAAAGGCTTTGAAATTGGAAAAATAGATTCTACACTTTTTACTAAGAGGGTCAATGGAGAACTATTTGTATGCCAAATTTATGTCGATGGTATTATATTTGGATTAACTAACCCTCATTTTAGTGAGAAGTTTGGAAAGCTAATGTCGGAGAAGATTGAGATGTCTATGATGAGTGAACTCAAATTCTTTCTTGGGTTGCAAATCAAGCAAACTAAGGAAGGTACCTTTGTTTCTCAAACAAAGTACACCAAGGACTTATTCAAGAAGTTCAATATGCAAGAATGCAAAGGTATGACTACACCCATGCCTACTAGTGGACATCCTGATTTGACCAAAGATGGTGAACCGGTAGATCAAAAGGTTTATCGCTCTATGATTGGTTCATTGTTGTATCTATGTGCTTCACGTCCTGATATTATGCTAAGGGTGTGCATGTGTGCATGATATCAAGCTGCTCCTAAAGAATGTCATCTTAAGGCCGTGAAAAGGATAGTGAGATACTTAATCCATACACCAAACTTTGGCATTTGGTATCCAAAGAGGGCCTCTTTCAATCTTGTTAGCTACTCCGACTTGGACTATGCCAGTGACAAGGTTGATAGAAAGTCCACTTTGGGTACTTGTCAATTTCTTGGTAGATCTCTTGTATCTTGGTCTTCCAAGAAACAAAACTCAGTATCCTTATCCACCGCCGAAGCGGAATACATTGCCGCTGGTTCATGTTGTGCTCAATTACTTTGGATGACCCAAACTCTTAAAGACTATGGGATATATGTGAAACATGTTCCATTACTCTATGACAATGAAAGTGCTATCAAAATTGCTCACAATCCCGTGCAACATTCTCGAACTAAGCATATTGAAGTTCGTCATCATTTCATTCGAGATCATGTTGCTAAGGGTGACATTAATCTTAAGCATGTTCGCACCGAAAAGAAATTAGCGGATATATTCACTAAACCACTTGATGAGAAAGTGTTTTTCAGGTTAAGAGGTGAATTGAACATCATTGATGCTTCAAACTTGGAGTAGGAACTCCATTTGATACATGCAAGTCATGAGCCTATGACTAATCCTTTACATTTCTCTTATGATGACTATCTTATGTCTTAGATATATTTGCACCTTGCATGTTATCTAACTCTTGTAGGTACTTGGATGAATCTAAGTCCATGAGATTGCAACTTACTCACATCTTGTGCAATTTCTACATCACCAAGTCTCTACACAACGGTGGTTGAAGACAAGGAAGCATGGAACCATTCAAACATATCCTTTGACAACTTTATTATTGAAATTCATGTTTGTCATTTTGGATACACAAGTGCTCTTCCTTGCAAAAACTAACCCATGTAGGTAGATGAACTCAAATTCCAAGTGGTGCTCCCAACTCTTGATGAGCTACATATACCTTGAGCAACCCACACAAGTTCAACTACATGATCACGATCAACACCACCACCCAAGGTATGTTATTCCATCTTAGAGAAGCTTTACTCCAAGTCATGAGTCAAAGTAACTCGACAAGATGTGAATACATCAAGATGCTTAAACAAAAAATGGTAACCCCATTTTGAGCTTAAACAATGAGTAAGACCTATGATCAAGTGATCTCACTTGACTCCTACGTCAATATACTCTAACATAGGTGACTTTGTCGCCGACAAATTCTAGATGAAGTTCTCTTGTGTTCTGTTCCGTGCTGTTGCATTTATCTCATGCATATCTGTTTCCCCTTTCAAAAAAAACTTCATCTAGATTTCTTTTCTGTTCTGCATTCCCTGCATCAAATTCATTGTAAATCTTTCAGTTAATTCCTTGCAAATCCTTGTGAGATCTTACTTGTCTAGCGAGCTGAAGTGACAAGTGTTTTATTTGTGATGAACTCGGTCACACCGGTTTCTTGTTTTCGGACAAACCGAATTATTTCGGTGCAACCGAAGCATACCACTCGGTGCCACCGATTTCACTACAGGAAAGACATTTTGCCATTTATTCCTGCATTACTTTTAGTCCAGCTCCACTCAATGAATCTTGTCCTCTACAAGCATCACATTTACCTTAGTGCTTTGTGCTGTGACTCAAGGACCAAACCCATTATCGACGAATTCCAGAAGGCCCTTCTTGGAAATTGATGTGAAAGGGGGAGAGAGAGATCACATCAAAGCTTAATCATATCTCTAGGGGTAGAGAATACTCAAGGAGAGAGTAAGCTTCAAGGATCCCAGATGCTTTGTGTTCAAGAGGAGAGATGCCACATGTCTTCTTGAGGGGAAAGACATGTTCATATGTGATCATTTGCATTAGCTCTGTTCATTTGTTTCTTTGAGCTCTGATTTTCTGTTCCCTATCTTCTCCCAGTATCCCATGCTAGATTCAGGGGGAGCAAGACTTCTAAGGGAAAGAATCTTTAAATTCATTGCACACCTTTACCTTTGGGGACATGTCGATATCCAATGTGGTACTTGGTACTCACTCTCTACATGTCATCCCAGTCTTGGTACTCTTGTGGTTGCTTTTGTTTGCTCTGGCTAGTAGGTGTATCTGTGTTGTCTAACCTTATTTTTACAGGTTCATTTCATCCTAAGCCAACTCAAGACCACAAGGTAAGTATATGCATCACAATCATGTGTATGAGGAATTCTTGCCGATGTACATACTGTTTGCAAGAAGGACTCATGAGCATGAAGGTACATTTCCCATATTCACACCTTTTGGCTCTGATGCATATAGCCAAGATACATGTAACACATTGCCTACTCTGTCATGGTTATGCTCTCACATGCTTCTATATTCCATATTCACATGATTGCATACATGTAGGGGGAGCCTATGCATGTTACATGTCTTTCCAAAGCTTTACTTGTTATTCTCTATATCTTTATCTAAAGCTTTGATGTGTGTTGTCATCAATTACCAAAAAGGGGGAGATTGAAAGCACAAGTGCTCCCTGGGTGATTTTGGTAATTAATGTCAACATATCTCTTGTTGGACTAACACTTTTACCTAGTATGTTTCAAATAAGTTCAACAATGAAGTGGCATGGACTAGAGGATGTGGAACCCTGGCTTTATGGATGTGGTTAGAAATGCTTGGGCTCGTCCTGTCAACTCCTCTAATGCAGCCACGGTGCTTTGCCGCAAATTCAAGTTACTTCGTCAAGCGCTCAAAGTTTGGAGCAAAAATATCTCCAGGCTATCTGTGGCTATCGAAAACACAAACAGTACTCTATCCGAGATGGATGGTCTGGAAAATTTGAGACCTCTAAGCAACCCTGAATGCAACTTCCGCAAGATCATCAAAGCTCATCTCCTTCGGCTACTAGATTATCAAAAACAGTATTGGTGAAAACATTGCACCATTCAATGGGTTAAATTCGGTGACGAAAACACCAAATTCTTCCAGTCGGTTGCCACAGAGCATTACAGAAAGAATAATGTGACTGTTCTACAAACTGACGACGGCTTGTTGGTGGAAGATCACACGGGTAAAGAAGCACTATTGTTTCATGCATACACAGAGTGACTTGGCACGTCTAACCCCACACAAATGCGCTTTGATCTCCCGTCACTTATCCGCCCCTCTAAAAATCTTGAACACCTCACGGTCCCATTTACAGAAGATGAGATTGGTGGGGTTGTAAAAGAAATGCCTGCGGACCATGCTCCCGGCCCCGATGGGTTCAGTGGGTTATTCCTTAAAGCATGCTGGCCCATTATCAAAGAGGATTTCTACACGCTTTGCACTCAATTCCATGTTGGGGTGCTCAATCTTCAAAGCATTAATGATGGCCTCATTACTGTGATACCCAAGTATGGTTCTCCTACCACAGTTAATGATTACCGACCGATCACTCTACTCAACTGCTGCCTCAAGCTCATCACTAAGCTTCTGGCCAACCGACTGCAAAAAGTGATCCTACGCATCATTCATCGAAACCAATACGGCTTCATCAAAGGGAGGTCTATCCAAGATTGTTTGGCTTGGACATTTCAGTATATTCATCAATGCCAGGCCTCCAAAAGGCCAATCGTGCTGCTCAAGCTAGATTTCGCCAAAGCTTTCGACACCATTGAGCACGAAGCTATGATCAAGATTATGAAACACATGGGTTTTAATGATAAATGGCTCTCTTGGATCCGTTTGTTATTCTCCTCCGGACGATCGTCCATTCTTCTTAACGGAGTGCCGGGATGCCAGTTTCACTGCAAGCGGGGCGTTAGGCAGGGTGACCCCCTCTCCCCCCTCATCTTCGTTCTCGCAGCTGACCTTCTGCAATCAGCAATCAATGATGCTTTCTGGAGAGGCCTAATTCATTTGCCTTTCCCCTCAAATGGTAATATGGATTACCCAATTATTCAATACGCTGATGATACGATTTTGCTCATGCCTGCCCGCCCTAGACAAGCGGTTATTATCAAGAACATTCTATCTGATTATGCCGAGTCCATTGGTCTGAAAATCACCTTCATAAATCTACCTTGATCCCCATCAACTTGGACCAGCAAATGACTGCTGACATGGCCTCAATCTTTGGCTGCTCAATTGGTTCCATGCCCTTCACCTATCTTGGCCTGCCCCTCGGAACCTCCAGGCCCTCACTCAATGACTTCATGCCTTTGGTTAGCAAGGTGGAACGAAATCTTTCTTCCACCCTCTCACTCATGTCATACGCTGGGAAGCTCACGCTGCTCAACACCGCCATTACGTCGCTTCTTATCTATGCCATGTGTACGCTGAAGTTCTCTCTGAAACTTATTGAGATACTGGACAAGATCAGGAGAAGATGCCTCTGGGTCAAAAAGACTGATCAAGGTGAGAAATCAAACTCACTTGCTGCCTGGGACATGGTCTGTAAGCTGAAGAACAAAGGAGGTCTGGGGGTGATAAACCTCAAAATCTAGAATGAGGCTTTGCTATTAAAGTTTCTACACAAATTCTACAACAAGCTGGATATTCCATGGGTGCACCTCACTTGGGACACTTACTATGATCAACAAACTCCGCACACTTTGGAGTCGCTTGGCTCCTGTTGGTGGCGTGACATTCTTAAACTCACACCAATTTTTCGCAGGATCTCCAAGGTTCAAGTTGTCTGTGGCTCCACGGCCCTTTTTTGGAAAGATTTATGGGCTGACCAGATACTTCAAGTCTCTCATCCTCGGGCATTCTCATACGCTATCAATGAAGATGTATCACTACGAGATTTCTTGGGGATCACGTTGCCGGGAATGGCCTTTCACCTACCGCTCTCCCCACAAGCGTTCGATGAGGTCAGGCAAATCCAGGCCATTGTTGCATCCATCCAACCAACGACCTTGACATCCGATGTCTGGACCTATGTTTGGGGCAAATCTACCTATAAATCAACGGACTTCTATCAGTTCTACTTCAGAGAGATCCAGGTTCACCAAGTTTTTGGCTGGCTTTGGAAGTCTAAATGCACCATGAAATTGAAAGTTTTTGCCTGGCTGCTGCTCCACGATCGATTAAACACCAGGAACATGCTGAAGAGACGCCATTACAATATTGGAGACGATCACAATTGTTTGCTCTGTGGACATAACATAGAAGAAATGGTCGAGCACATGATCTTTACTTGCACGTTTAGTAGACGCTGCTGGCGAGCTCTGAATATCAACTGGGAACCTTTTGGGGGTAGGTTGCAAGCCATTGAAGACCAAAAAAGAGACCACCACACACCTATGTTGTTTGAAAAATTTACTGTGGCAGCGTGGAGCCTTTGCAAGGAAAGGAACAATAAGCATTTCAGGGCTGTCGACCCATCTTTTCGATCATGGATGGATAGATTCAAAAAGGACTTCGAACTCCTGCAACATAGGGTCAAGGAGGCAAATAGGCCTCTGGTGCTGGATTTTGTAAACTCTCTAAACTAGGGCTTCTTATCTTTTTCTTCTTGGTGGGTCACAAAGTGCACCCACACCTCTCCCACCCCCTCCATGATGTAAATATCCACATTGTACAACTGCTTCATTATATTTAATATATTTTCACAGTAGGAGCCTTTCCTACTATTTCTGGTTAAAAAAAAGGATGTGGAACCCCTTTGAATGCTAAGGACAAAAGGATTGGCTCAAGCTCAAAGCACAAGACTCTACATTTTCTATTTTAGTGATCCAAGATCACATTGAGTCTACAGGAAAAGCCAATACTATCAAGAGGGGATGAGGTGTTGCTTGATGGCTTACTTGCTCAAAGTGGTTAGTGATATGCTCCAAAGCCCTCAACTACTTTCTCACATCCACATATGTCCTAAACCAAAAGTCTAACTTGGCCCCACCGATTATTTCTGTCCGGTGCCACCGAGTTCAGATGTCTTAGCCACTGCCACAAACCCTAGGCAAATCGGTCTCACCGAGATGGGATTGTAATCTCTCTGTGTATGTCCATTACCAAAATCGGTCTCACCGAGTTTGATCAATCGGTACTACCAAGATTACAATGCAAACTCTCTGGTTAACTTATTACCAAAACTGGTCCCACCGAGTTTGTGTAATCGGTCCTACCGAGTTTGCCTGACCAACTCTCTGGTTAGCTTATTACCAAAATCGGTCCTACCGAGTTTGTGTAATCGGTCTCACCGAGATTACGTTATGCCCCAACCCTAACCATATCGGTCCTACCGAGTTGCATGTCGGTCCCACCGAAAATCCTAACGGTCACTAGATTTGCTGAATCGGTCCGACCGAGTTTCTCAATTCGGTCCCACCGAGATTGGCAAGTTGTGTGTAACGGTTAGATTTTGTGTGGAGGCTATATATACCCCTCCACCCACTCTTCATTTGTGGAGAAAGCCATCAGAACGAACCTACACTTCCAGCATACATTTTCTAAGAGAGAACCACCTACACTTGTGTTGAGACCAAGATATTACGTTCATACCATATGAATCTTGATCTCTAGCCTTACCCAAGTTGCTTTCCACTCAAATCTTCTTTCCACCAAATCCAAATCCTGTGAGAGAGAGTTGAGTGTTGGGGAGACTATCATTTGAAGCACAAGAGCAAGGAGTTCATCATGAACACACCATTTGTTACTTCTTGGAGAGTGGTGTCTCCTAGATTGGCTAGGTGTCACTTGGGAGCCTTCGACAAGATTGTGGAGTTGAACCAAGGAGTTTGTAAGGGCAAGGAGATCGCCTACTTCATGAAGATCTACCGCTAGTGAGGCAAGTCCTTCTTGGGCGACGACCATGGTGGGATAAACAAGGTTGCTTCTTCGTGGACCTGTCTTGGGTGGAGCCCTCCGTGGACTCGCGTAGCCATTACCCTTCATGGGTCGAAGTCTCCATCAACGTGGATGTACGATAGCACCACCTATCGGAACCACGACAAAAACATCTGTGTCTCCAATTGCGTTTGAATCCTCCAATCCCTTCCCTTTACATTCTTGCAAGTTGCATGCTTTACTTTCCGCTGCCCATATACTCTTTGCATGCTTGCTTGATATGTATTGTGATTGTTAAACTTGTGCTAAAACTCCACTTAAACTTAAAGAATTTAAAAACTGTAACTTTTGGTACTTAGTGTCTAATCACCCCCCCCCTCTAGACACCTCTTCTCGATCCTTTCACATACCACACAACATCATCACCGACAGTGACACAAATTTTGCCAAAGGGGCATTGGCTCGTTTCTGCGCGACGCAGGGCATCTGATTGGACTTATCGTCCTTTGCCCGTCCGTAGTCAAATGGCCAAGTCGAGCGAGCAAACAACCTCATCCTCTCCAGCATCAAGCCCCGACTGGTTGAGCCATTCGAGCGTTCGGCCGACTGCTGGCTCGATGAGTTACCGGTCGTCCTTTGGAGCTTGCGTACCACTCCGAACAAGTCAACCGGCTTCACTCCCTTCTTTCTCGTGTATGGTGCCGAGACTGTCATCCCAACTGACGTCGAGTTCGACTCACCTCGAGTCACCATGTAGACGGAAGCGGAGGCAAAGGAAGCACGAGAAGACGGTGCTGATCTGCTGGAAGAGGGACGACTGTTAGCTCTCAGTCGGTCCGTCATCTACCAGCAGAGTCTGCACCGTTACCATAGTAGGAAGGTCAAGCCAAGATCCTTCTAAGAGGGCGACCTTGTGCTCCGGTTGATCCAGCGAACAGCCGGCCAGCACAAACTCTCGGCCCCTTGGGAAGGCCCCTTCGTCATCAGCAAGGCCTTGGGCAACGACTCCTACTACCTGATCGATGCACAGAAGCCCAAGGCACGCAAGAGAGATGATTCCGGCAAGGAGTCGGAACGCCCATGGAACACCAATCTCCTTCGAAGATTTTACAATTAATGCAGTATGTACCATGCTATCTTTTGTATTAAGTACAAGACATCGGGTCCCCCGAGGAGCACTCGGGGACTACCCTCTTTTATCTATATGATGAGTATTATGCCAATGAATGTATTAGTACGTTTGTTCTTTCGTCCTGCACCGGGTTCGACCAATCGGCCCGGGGACTTGCCGCCTTGAATTATGTTAAGCACTACCTGCAGTTAGACAAGTAGTGTGCCGGCATCTAAGCCCTCTCTTGCCGATAGTTGCAGCTTGCAGAAGCGGCTGTTCGACTGGCAAGAGTCAAAGGTAGGAAATGATGCCCACATGAAAAATGGCTAAGGACCAATGAGCTTACATAACAAAAGCCGGCTCCTTACCCTGCCAACCGACTGCTAAGCAACCGGCTGGCTGGCTTCCCACTCACCTTGCCACAATCTAAGAAGGCTGAAGTACTTGTCCTCCCAAACGGCCAAGTACTTTCCCAGCCACAGACTGTAGAGAAGCTGTCCGGCTGGGAAGGCAACGACCAAGGGAGGGCAGCAAAGGAAAAAGCTGGAAAAAGATTAAAGCAAGTAAAGTCGGAGACCGACACCAGCATAGCACATGCAATATAATATTTACACAAAAGGCCTTCAAAGGCCAGGATTCAACTTAGTTTGAATACACCCCCAGTGGGTGGAACTGCGCAAATTTAACAAACATTGTTCCAAAGACTGACGAGCAGGAAGACAAAGATAAAATTGGCCGCTCAGACCAAGGGGGCAACAGGCGAGCTTGGCAGGTCGATGGAGATGGTGGCGCTGGCTGGAGGAGTGTCCGGGTGACGAGTCTCGGCTTGATCATCGCCGGCAGCAGGCGGCATGCTCACGCATGCCTCGTTGCTGGAGGCACGGCCAGGTTGAGGCTGGCCGGCTGCTCCACCATCTGGCGTGGCGTCTTCACCGTCCTCGTCCTCCTCCTCATCCTTGTTGTTGGAGTTGATTTCCTCCGTCGAGTCCTTGCTGTCCACTGGGTTCAGCCCAAACCAGTCCACCGCAACTCAACGCCGTCGCCGTTCAAGTCGGGGATGAAGACGTTGGTGTCAGTGTAGTCGGCAATCACCACAGCCCGATGAATGATAACCGGCCACACCGCCACCAACTCCTCGTGGGCCCCCTGCCGGAACATGGCCAACTAGGACAGATCCATCCCAGGGTACCATGCTCGGACAAACTCCAACACCCGCCCGGCGCCTGCCTGGGCCGAACAAGCCTTCCATGCCTCAAAGCGGCCGACTGCCACCTCAAGCCAGTCGGCGGTCCGACTAGGAGTGCGAGGAATCGTGGCGTCAGGCCAGAGGGCGGATAGCACCTGAGCTCCAACGCGCTGAAGGCGGCGGAGCATCTGGTGGGCCAGCCAGAGACGGGCTTGGATGGCCAAGAGCTGCTCCTCAAGCGTTTGGTGAGCATTTGGCGCGATTTCAGCACCAGCCTGCCACCGCGCGTTGTGGTGGGCCTCGATGACCTGACTAGCGGCAACAGAGTAGCCGGGGAAGTAGTCTGTGCGAAGAAGAAAAGAGAACGCGAAATCAGAAGCCGGACCAAACAACAAGCAACAAACAAAGGGAAAAAGAGGAAGGCAGCTTACCGTCAACCATGTCTTCGATTTGGCCGTAACCGTCGCTCAGTGCCCGCTTCGACTCAGCCCAGTTCACCGCCTCGGTCTCATACTCGGCTTGGAGGGCGGCCTCGCTGTCCTTCACCACATGGAGAGCGGCCTTGTGACTCTCCTCCTGGTCAGCTCGCTTCTTGGCCAGGCGGTCGCGCTCATGAGCCGCCGAACTGCACTCTGCCTCCTTGGCATGCAATACGGTCTGAGCTTCACCCAGCTCCTATTGCAGGGCGGCATTGGCCTCTGCAAAGACAAAAAAGAAGAATAATCAGTAAGGAAGAAGTCGCCAGAAGAGATCCAGCCCGACTGCTCAGCAGTCGGCCTGAATCTCGGGGACTACACCTAGTGGGTGCGCTGACGCACCCCCACGAGAGAAAGAAGATGGAATACTCACTCTGGCTTTCAGACAGGTCAGCGGTCCGTTGAGTCATCTCTCGGACGTGGGAGTTGAAGGCGGCTGCGCGGAAGTTATGATAGTCCTACAAAAAGGACAGACAAAAAGAGAGAGAGAGGCAAGTCAGCACCATAGTCTATTTAGCAGCCGACCCGGAACTCGGGGACTACACCCAGTGGGTGCGCTGACGCGCCCCCACGGAAGAATACAAGAGTAAAAAGCAAAAAGTAAGAGACTCACCCGGATGGCTGCCTGCGTCGCCAGGAACTCCTGGTTGTAAACCTTTAGGCCGTTGGCATGCGCCTGAAGCCGGGTCTGGATGTCCTGCACTGCCTCGTTCAGCACGGCCGCCCTGCCTCTTGGCGTCTAGTCCGGCGAGCTGACGCTCGCCGCCTCCAACTCCTGGGTTGACGAGCTGGAGCCCCTGGCCCTCTACGGTACGGCGCCGAGGCCGCCTTCCCCACGCGCTAGCGTGTCGGAGACCGGACCACGAGGTCTGCCCCCACAGCCGGCTCGCCTCCGGCCGGCGACACGGGTGGCACGCTGGGCTTTCCGCCTTGGTCCGCTGCAGTCGGCGCTGGCGGAATCACCTCCCTCTTCGGGGCGACGACGTCGCTCCCTTCCCTCTCCATAACAGGTTGGTCGTCGCCGGCTCCTTCCGGCGGCACTGTCAATACTTCAGGCGCAGGCGCCACGGCGCGGAGGGGAATGATGAGCTGTGGGGGTTGGCTGCGTAAAGCCTTCCCCGCCTGCGCTACGACCGCGACATCCACCTGGGCCTTGGCCGCGGCGTCGGCTTGTGCCCTCGCGGCCTCGTCTGCCGCCTCCTGCGCTGCCTTGGTGGTAGCCGCCCTCTGCTGCTCTGCCTGCTACTCGTCACGCGCCTCCCGCACGTTCCTCTTTGTCGCCGCTTGAAGCTCGGCACGAGGGTCCACGCGGTGGGCGCTGGTGGAGCCTCCCTCCATCCCAACCACGGAGGCGGCGACCGACCACTCAAGAGAGAGCGGAGCTCTGTTTTGAACAAGAAGAAGAAAAACCAGAAGAGCACTTGCAAGAAAGAAGAAAGAATGCATTAGGGAATCGACACTTACGCGGAAACCATCTGAGGCTCCTTCACAACCTTGCGGAAGCGGGTCGCGTTTGCAGCCGCCTCCTCCCGCTTGGTCGCCGTGGCCGAGCTCTTGGGCTTCTTCGGCCGACTGCCGAACATGGACAACGCGGCCC
Organism: Triticum dicoccoides; assembly: GCF_002162155.2. Taxonomy (NCBI): domain Eukaryota; kingdom Viridiplantae; phylum Streptophyta; class Magnoliopsida; order Poales; family Poaceae; genus Triticum; species Triticum dicoccoides. The sequence goes on from NC_041383.1 coordinate 614,377,000, forward strand.
GGCGCTTCTGCGCACTGCCTGGGGCAGCCGGCGCAGCGGATGAGCTCGTGCCCTGCTGGTCGGGTGCTGGCTGGCGGCGCGGGGCGACCTCTTCCTCGTCGTCATTAGGCCAGTCCTCGAGGCAGCCCCCGACTCCTGAGCCGCCTGCGTCGCCGCCTCCTCCCGTAGCGTCATCGTCCAAGGCGGCCGCCCCCAAGTCGGGGTCGTCCAGGTCGCTTTCCTCCCGGTCAGGGAGGAACTGACGCTCTGGCCCGGCGGCGCTGGCTGATGGCTCGAGGAGGGCGCTATATTTCATAACCGATTGGTCAAGACGGCCAAGGAGAACTCGGCAACTAAAGAGAAAAGACAAAAAGAAGACTTACCATTGGCAGCGGACTCGCGCGTGAGTATGGCTCCTTGGCGAACCGCCACTTCACCTCCGAGAGCTTGCAGTTCAAGATATAGTTCACCAAGTGAGCAACCTCCGAGTGAGGCATCTCCTTGGTGCACATCCGGCTTGGGTCTCAGTTCTCGCTCATCTAGCATATCATGTGAGGCCGGCCTTGGAGGGGGAGCACCCGGCGCGCCATGAAGGCTGTGACGCCCCCGATTCAATCGTACACTAATCATACACGCAAATGTGTACGATCAAGATCAAGGACTCACGGGAAGATATCACAACACAACTCTAGACACAAATTAAAATAATACAAGCTTTATATTACAAGCCAGGGGCCTCGAGGGCTCGAATACATCAGCTTGAATACAAACGAGTCAGCGGAAGAAACAATATCTGAGTACAGACATAAGTTAAACAAGTTTGCCTTAAGAAGGCTAGCACAAAAGCATCTACGATCGAAAAGGCAAGGCCTCCTGCCTGGGAGCCTCCTAACTACTCCTGGTCATCGGCGGTCTTCGTCACGTGGTAGTAGACGCCCTCGGTGTAGTAGCAGTTGTCAAAGGTGTCATCTGGCTCCTGGACTCCGTCATCTGGTTGCGTCATCTGAGAAGAATGGAAAAGGGGAAAAAGAGGGAGCAAAGCAACCGTGATTACTCATCCAAAGTACTCGCAAGCAAGGATCTATACTACATATGCAACATTATCAAAGAGGGGTTGTATATGTGGACTGGGCTGCAGAAATGCCAGAATAGAGAGAAGGCCTAGTCCTATCGAAGACTAGCATCTTCTGGAAACCACCATCCTGCAGCAAACAAGAGGGAGTAGAGTAGCATAAAGTAAAGTGGTAGTAGTGTTATCAACCTCGGCCAGAGATCCTTTCTCGACTCCCTGCGAGAAAGAAATCCCAGAGCCGTACTATCCAATTATCAACACAATCCAATTCTCATCACCATCCAGTTCTCATCACAAGTATCCAGTTCTAGTTGTATCGATCGGGATACAACTCCAAGTGTCCGTTACCGTAGGACAGGCTATCCATAGATTAGTTCTTCCCTGCAGGGGTGCACCAACTTACCCACCGCGCTCGATTGACTCTGGCCGGACACACTTTCCTGGGTCATGCCCGACCTCGGCCAAACAATACGCCGCAACCCGACCTAGGCTTAATAGAGAGGTCAAGCACGCCGGACTAAACCTATGCCCCCAGGGGTCATGGGCCATCGCCCCGGGAACTCCTGCACATTGCGTGGGCGGCCGGTGAGCAGACCTAGCTACCTCCCTAAAAAGGCAGGAGCTTACCAGTCCAACCCAGCGCGCGCCGCTCCGTTGCTGACGTCTATTAAGCTTCGGCTGATGTACACGACGCAGAACGCCCATACTATGCCCACGTGATGGTTAATGCTATCAGGCCAGAGGCCCCTCGGATCAAATATCCAAATCGTAGTGGATTAGGAACGCGCGGTAACAAGCAGAGACTCACGAAAGATGTGACCCCGTTGCCCCGTCTCGAGGACTTGCGGCAAGGGCTAAGAATGCCCGGCCACGCCTCGTAATTATCTCTCGGGCACCTTCCAGGTCAACCCGACTCCACATCACTCGCAATTATGCTCGCGCGGGTACCCCTCAGGGTCGACCCGTCTTTAGTAACATGGTTCAGTGTAAAGTCATAGTAATCATAGTAACTGTGTGTCTAAACATCAAGGGGAAAACCCGAGGAATCACCCCCGGTGAACTCCACTCAATGTAATCATCAAGGTGAACGTAAGAGGAATCACCCCCGAGGTTCACACTTGAGGGGTTGCACGACAGAGTCGTATCAGAAGTGGTTAAGGCGGAATCACCCTCGATGACCACGACCGAATAGCTACACTACAGGGTTAACATCAGAAGTGTTGTAGAGGTCTCACCCTCGGCACTTGATAGTATCCCGATAGTGTCGAGCAACTAAGGGGAAAGTGATGTGCGGTGCCGGGGCCTGGTCTTCGGTCCCGTTGATCGGGTCTTTGAT